>NC_090923.1:1154958215-1155261245 GCF_040938575.1 Ambystoma mexicanum
GACACAGGAGAGCACAGCCAGGTAAGTAAAGGAGGGTAAGTAAGACCGGAGGTCCAGTAAACAAGCAGAAAGGAAAGAAGAGAATGATATTGGAGAGAGAGAATAAGTAGGTCGCGCCGAGTCCGAGAGGACGGGGCCGCGAGTAAACGAAATACAGCAGACCGCCGAGAGCGGCGGCGGAGAAAGGGAGAGGAGGGAAATGCTTCGTAAACAAAGCAAACCCAGAAAAACAAGGAACACCACTGACAGATCCGGAGTGGAGCGTCAGTCGTCAGGAGCGAGGGAACCCGGAAAACAGAAACACCCGAGAGGGTTGCAACGCAGTGTCCGCCGGGGGAGGGGGAATATATACTCCCGGCGGCACTGCGCTCGTCAGAATGGAGCTGCATCCAAGGACACAGAGAGGGGACTAAAACACCCTACCTCTGTGTTTCCAATCCCAACGTGGAAGAATCCGCCAATTGCGGCAGCGGCGGATGACAATTTCTTGTTTAGTAATAAAGAAACCAAAAACTGTTATTTCTTTCTGACATTTAGTTACTTGACGCTGGTTCATCACAAGTCAACACTCATGGTGTTAGAAGAGAGATGCTTGGTCCTTCTGGAAAGCACTGACTCGCCATCCAGACACATCAAGATTCTAGAAATGGACAGAGGTTATAACTCCCCATACCGAGAAAGCCATATCTCAGCTGAAGATATCATTAAATATTTTAATCCAGGGATGAGGCAGAGATCATTGCAAGAAGAATATCCATTCAACCATACAATTAGGAGTGTGATCACGGCCAGAGTTTTGTATGATCATTCCAAGCTGTGAGAATCTTCTCCAGGAAAATGGGGTATAGAAAGCATAGAAAAATCCCTCTCAGTGGAACACCATCAATTGCAATAAATAATTCAGCTGCAAACCCAACAAGCACAGACGTTTTGTGAACTACAGGCTCACTAATCTGAGGACAACCCTCGTGCATATCAAACAGCTGTTCCTCTCTTTGGCACTCTCCAAATACCTGCAGAGGGAACACATTATCTTTGAGCTTGGCCTTGCAAAGTGTCCCTGTCTGTGGGAATATATGGGAGTACAGGCCTTCACTATCGTTGTTCTGGGACTCAAAGCTCAACTCTATTTCCATCCTCGGCTCACGTGACAAGAGACCATGATTCTGGTCTATTCTGCAGCATTTAAATGTTTTAAATGAATAAAACTTGGCACCCTTGGTGTTCTTTCTTTGCCCCTCGATAAGGGATGATTCATCCTTCTAACGTTTATTCCTTTCAAGAATAGATAACCAACCTTTGCTACTTCTGTTTTGATGCCAGGCCAGACAGCCCTGCCAGGCTCTTCCCCGATCTCAGCTTATTGTTGCTGCAACACAATTCTCAGCCTTTCCTCTACATGGGTTTCAGCCTACTAAAATTCATGGCACTGATGTCCAGCTTCTATGCAATGGCAGCTTCGTCTGCAGTCTATTCACTACGTATATCCAGCTTTTATGATCACCTAATCTACTTGCGTTTCAGCATCTGTACAATCATTAAACGATGGCATTTCTGTAGCACTTCGCATATGTGCAATCTTCTTTTCTGTACATGAAAGTTTACTCAATTCTTAACTTCGTCATCAGCTCTGTAAGATCCATGCATTCTCTTTAGCCAGTATTCTCAATGCGTTACACTTGTCTCTTGTGACATCACTAGCTTCTCTTTCACTCTTCTTCATATCCCCACAGGGAGTACCTCCCTAAGATTCTCGTCTTTTCTGGGATACATTTGATAGGGTTTTCTCAGTGGATACCTTATCTCAAATACACGCTGCGGAATTGGCACAACTGCTGGTGTCAAATATAGCGCAGTCTCCGACTTCCAACATATGGGAGGCAAGGTGGGATTTCCTGCAGAGGCATGCAGCTGCTCCTCTACATTCCCCCCTCTGGTCGAGTCCTCGACCACCTCTTCAATGGTTTCCACATTTTGTTATTTTCTTTTTAAGAAGTGCTTCTTTGGAGTCCAAATCTTCATCACCCCCCCAGGGTGCCAGCTGATTTAACATGCTTGTCTACACTCCAGGATATGTAGTTGAACTGTCCATTTGGATAACAATAGACCCATCGTCCAACATACTTCTTGTGATTCTTAGGATACAGGAATTTTGTTCCTTCAGGTGCTACAATGCTGGCCTCTATGTCTTTTCTGATATCTTTATTATTTAATTTATTTCGCTCCAAACCCTGATTCAACATCGATCATGATCTTCATTCCTACTGCCTTCTTTACTGTCTTCTTACAGTGTGCAATTATTATCCTGATCACATAGAACCCAAACATCGCCATGACCAATATCGCTCTAAGGATCTTAAATTTGTTTGCCAATACTGCGGAATCCATGAGAATATGGAGGCAAACCAACTGCCATCTGTAATGTCCTCAGTCTCATCTTCCATCTTGTTATGCAGGTTTGTTAATAACCTTATATCCCCTGTCAGGGTCCCATTGTTGTCATCATGATAAGGTATGAATGTGCAACATGAAGGCCCGATTTTGGCACAAACTCCTCCTTCCATCGCTGTGATCATGACAAGGACATATCTATTTTGCAGGGTCATCAGTCGTATGGCCCTTAGCTCTTCTTTGATAGAATTGAATCCGTTTATGGTGGTATTGATCGCCTGCAGGAGCTTCCATCTTGTGATCTGCAACCACATGGCGTTGGCCATCGTTTGGATCCCAGGCATGAAGATAGTCATTCTCTCTCTTGGTCTGATTGAGAAACTCAAGCGATCTTCTCTTTCTGAAATGGGCATCTGCTTTTGAAAATTCTCCAATGTCCAGGTCGCTCTGAGGAATCACTAATGGTAGAACATGAATGAGCACCAAGGAGCTCCATCAGAACGGCTGTCCCTGCTCCCATCCTGGAAACGTCAACTGTAGTTCTTCAGTCCTTGTTGTCTCCTACATGCTTCTTTCCATATCTTTGGAAGCACAGTGTCACATTAGCCAACAGGATTATAGTCATAGGACCTGATTCCTCATCTACCCATGTCAGCAGTTTGGCATGCTTAGCCCACGACTTTAAACACCCATCATTTACTCTCTGTACCTCTTGTACATACTCTGGCTTCAGTAGATGAGCTACACAGGACATCAGCCCTCCTTCCCATCCCTTCTTGGATTTCACTCGTCCATAGGCTAAGACTTGGGTTCGATCCCAACATCCAGGCGATCCAGCTATTTCTGTCACATCAGGGAATTTAATTTTCTTCATCTCTTCAATGACCACCTCATTCTGTCCTGTTGCAGGATACGCAAGCATCTTGCTCTTGCATCCAGGTTCCTTTTCCATCTGTGTAGTCTTAATGTAGTCATCCTGGTATGGAAACAACCATTTTTATCTCCATCGCAAAGTGTCCCAACTGCCTTGAAATTGTCTTCTGGTCATGCATGCTGCAAGATGGCTGAGGCACCTAGCATTGTGTTCTTGAACTTCTCTCACAATGAAAGTTTGCACTGTATCGAGGGCATATGTTATGAGAGAGCAGACGTAGCAACTCTCCTTAGATGTTCTTTCTCCCATCTTTCTCATGTGCTGATCCACATGTTATTCCCCAAATGTGCTGCATTATCTAAATAGGTATTATCCCCTCACTATCTTCCTATGCATTTCTCCTGTATCTCCCAACGTTTGTGTAATACTTATGAAGCAAATCAAAAGTAGATCTCATAGTGGTGAGAGCCATAGAGACCCCTCACTCAGCAGAAGTACCAACATTATAGAGAGCGTGAAAGATGAGGAAGAGAAAGACAAAGAGAACAATCATGCAAGTATGTATTATGCATAAGAACAAAGGCATCCATCTTTCGTGCCATCCTACTACGTGTTGCAGTTGTTCTTTGCCTTGAACTGTGCCACTTTCCTCTTTAATCATTTTTAATTCAATCATCAAAATTCTTTTACGCTTGTAACGGCAAAATCTGCTTGTAATGGCAAAGTAGCCTCCTTATCACTGGCCCATTTTTAGGATCCTGTAAAAAAGTGCGAATCAATGTTTCTTCTCACAAGAGCAGTGTAAGCTTGAAGTATAAACACAAAGACAGCAAGCAAAGGTCGATGAACGTCACTGTCGGTAAGCACCATATGATTAACTGCTTAGAACAAGTATTCCCCACAAAATGAATCTGGATACTGATCTTGTTTCCTATTTCTAATCAAGAACTGACGTGACTCTGATGCTTCAATGTGTTTTTCTAAAGTTTATTTTCAGCCTACTGAAATTCTCTGCAAGTCTTTTCACTCACTGCTAAAATATCTATAAGGAGTGTCCATTTGAATTTCAGTCCAAGATAAATCTGTATTAACCGCTGGTTGCTTTATCATTCTTCTTCTTCGTCATCAATCGAGTCTGCACACGCTGAAATTCTTCTTTTTGTCTTGCTTCTGGATCAGCAATGGTGGGAGGGCAGTACTCCCCTTTGTAGGCCTTTACATCACTTAGGTGAAGCCAAACTCATCTCCCTTGGACTTTCACAGCTGAAGGAGTTATATTCTCAATGCAAAAGTGACCATTAAAACGTGGCTCATGCCACCTTCTAGTAAAATTCTTGATTAGGACTTGGTCTCCAGCATATAATTTAGGTGCCAATAGTAATTGAATTGGGTTGGTTGTTGAATAGTCTTCTTCTGTTTTCTGAGGGCAACCCCCCTTGAGCTTGACTTGATCGGAAAGGAGTGAGATGCTGGAGGTCATACATGTCAAATAATCATGCATTTCATCACCTAAAGTTTTAGCTACACTCTGGGCATCACTTCTACTCCTAGATGGAGGTATAAGGGGTGTTCTCATACGCCGCCCTGTCACTATTTCATGAGGGGTGAGGTGAGGGTCTGATACTGGCTGATTCCAAACGGCATATAGGGCTAAAGATAGGCAATATAGCCATGCCTTCTTCAAAGTCATTTTAATCTTGGCTATCCTTTCTTTAAGGAGGCCGTTGAGCCTCTCACATATTCCATTTGCTTGTGGGTGATTGTCATGATGCCTACCTCTAAGGAGCCAGGCCGGGCCCAGCAACCCCAGAGGCAGACATCATTTTCCCCAGGGAAGTCTCAGCGGGCCCAAGTCGGGGCCCGGATATGTGTTTAAGTGCTTGGGTGCACACTTACCTGATGCAGACCTTGCTGCTTCATCCAGGCCCTCTTGAGGCCTGAATGGGACTACTTAACCTGTAGGACTACTTCACCACCCGGGTGTGGTCGGGGAAGGATACATACCTGATTGGTGGATGGATACATACCAGGAACTTCTTCCAAGGCTATTTAAACCCCACCCGAACAGCCACACATGCTTCGCGTTGTTCTGCACCTAGCAGCTGGACGCTCACCGTGTCAGCTCCTGCATCCTGACTTCAGCCACGCCTGCCAGCACCCTGGAACACCTGCAAGGGGAGAAAGGAAGAGAATAGGAGAAGAAAAGCCCTTACCTGCTAAATCTGCATCCCGGAGTCATTTCTCCAACGGCCCTGAAAAGGAAGACATCATTTTAAAGGCATTTCGTTTCGATCGCTGCAGCGCTGCATTTTACTCACCTTTGCAAGGCGCTTCCATCTTCAGCAGCGATCTTCCGGATTCAGCTACGCCCCGGCGCCTAGAGGAAAAAAGACAAGAACAAAGGTGAGAGGGAGAAAAGGAATAAGGAAAGCTCAGTTTCCTTTTAAGTCTTACCTGTTGGATTATTCCCACTGCATTTCGGGTCCTGCCGCTTCCTGGCATCTCCGGACCCCGGCCCCTATGGGGAAAAAAGACAAAGACATTGAATGAGCGAATGCAAAGACATTACCTGAGCGCTCATCCAGAACTGTTTCACTTCGGGTCGGCGCCATATCTCCGGCACTCCGAACCCCGACCCCTAAGGGGAGAAAGACATAAGCATTAAGCGCTTGCTGCAATTAGACAACGAACATTATTATTAAGCTTGAACTTTTGAACAGAACTTTTACAGCGCCTTACCTGAACAGTCAAGCTTACCTGAACTCCCATCAATCCTCAATCCAGTGAAGTAACTGGGTTTCAACGCGCCCCTGCATCAGAAGCAGGATGGAGAGCTCATCCTTCCAAACCCTAAGGTGAGGCTTCACAGGGAATCGTGGAGGAGGTATCGTGGAGGGTTGGAAGGGAGTGGGAGGCTTGAGCATTGTGCCACAGTTGGTAATACTCCCTTTTCACGCACAGGAGGGTATCCAACGAGCCAGGCAAGCCAGAATAGAGGGGCCCTTCCTGTCCATCTTCAGAGTTCTGCGCCTTCGACGCCGCGCCTCCGTGGGAACCAGGTGAGCGTTACAGAACGCGAAGCCTTACCACAATTTCCCACCTGGGCGCTATGGAGACTTCCGAGACAGATCAGCTGGCCCATCTTTTAGGGGAATTACGGGCAGCAGTGCGCTCAGCCCGCCAGGAGACTAATGCTCTCAGAAGGGAACTAATCCTATCCAAGGAAAGAACTGATGATCTGGCCAAAAGGTTATTGCAGGGCCAGGCAGAGCACACTCCTTTACCTGTTTCCGGAGATATTTCTACAACAATGGGTTTGAATAACCCGGTACAAATCAATCTACCTGGACACATGCCTTTGGCCCCGCCGGAACATTTGCGGGGGATCCCAAGAAATATGCCGTTTTTATGAACCAATGCCGTTTACACTTTTTTTGCAGGCCCGGGGCCTTCCCCAACGACCAGACCAAAGTAGCCTTTGTACTATCTTACCTCAGTGGCTGTGCTGCCGATTGGTCTATTCCATTGGTAAATCAGGATGATCCCATTCTCCGGGATTTCCAGGGCTTCCAGGCCAGCATGGAAAGATTGTTCGCTCGACACTCGCAGGGACAGGCCCTTGACAACGAACTGCTATCCTTACGACAAGGTAATCAGGATCTTTTGTCCTATATCGCCACCTTTAATAGACTAGTTGTGGAAACCGGATGGCCTGAAAATAAAAGGATCACATTGTTTCATCGAGGCCTGCGCGGAGAGCTTAAAGATGTTATAGCTCAGATAGTAGATCCGCCCCAGGCCTGCGCAGACTACATAGACTTAGTGGTTCAACTTGATCACAGACTTCAAAATAGAAAAGCAGATCGGCTCAAGTATGAAACCAGAGTACCTATCAAGACCCACGTTAACTCCAAGAGTACTGACGTTTCCGAACCTATGCAAATTGGCAGTGTTAAAGGACCATTAACGCAGAAGGAACGAGAGAGAAGGCGACAAATGCAACTTTGTCTGTATTGCGGAACTTCCGGTCACTTTCTTCAAAGTTGTCCAGTTAAACCACCCAAGAAGGTGGTTGGAGCCACTGATAACGAGTTATTGACACCTGGTTCGGGAAACGACCTAGCCCGACAAGCGTAGGGGTCCGCTTGCCGAGCTTGAAAACAAACTCTTTGACCTCGCATTTTGTCATGCCAATGGTGCTTGTGAACCCAAAACAGCCTCAGCAGTTGCATGCTATAAAAGCATACATAGACAGTGGAGCTATTGGAAATTACATAGACCGTGAATTGGCTTCCAGGATTAAGCTTCCTCTCCGCCCGAAAGTAACCCAAGATGTAATTACTACAGTTGATGGAACCGAAATAGCCTCAGGGCCTGTAACGCATTCCACAGTTGAAATCACTCTGGTGGGTCAGGACGGACATCGGGAAGCAATCGTGTTTGATGTGATCAAGGCCCCACAATTTCAAGTACTTCTTGGAATCCCTTGGTTAGAAACACATAATCCAAGAATAGACTGGCGAGCAAAGAAGATAACTTTTCCTGATTGTGAACCAACCTGTTACCCAAGGAATCCAGCTATGGGTCTAGCCTATGTAACTTCCACCCCTGTACAGCTACCATCTGAATACCAAGAATTCCAAGACGTTTTTCAGAAAGAGCAGGCTAACACCTTACCTCCCCATCGATCTTACGATTGCCAAATCGACTTGGTACCCAATGCACAACTACCTTGTAGTAGGATTTATGCTCTTACTGAATCTGAGAACCTGCATTTGCGCCAGTATTTGGATCAATACCTGGCCAATGGTTTCATTCGCCCATCAAAGTCACCAGTCTCTTCCGCTTTGTTCTTCGTACCTAAAAAGGAAGGAGACCTTAGGGCCTGTATTGACTACCGCGCCCTAAATCAGATAACGATTAAGAATCGTTACCCTTTGCCCCTGATACCTGAGCTTATCGACCAAGTAAAAGATGCTCGTGTGTACACCAAGCTAGATCTCCGAGGAGCTTACCACCTGGTACGTATAAAAGAGGGCGACGAGTGGAAGACTGCATTCCGCACCAAATTTGGGCTCTTCGAATATCAAGTAGTGCCCTTCGGTTTGTGCAACGCACCTGCCGCCTTTCAGTACTTCATGAATGATGTTCTTCGGGAACTTATCGATGTTTGTGTCATCATTTATATTGACGACATCCTGGTGTATTCCTCCTCAGAATCTGATCACAGAAACCATGTTAGGGCAGTTCTTGAGAAATTGCGCCAGCACAAATTATTTGCCAAGCTCGAAAAATGCGTTTTTCATACCACAGAAGTGGAGTTTCTCGGATTCATCCTGACACCTCAAGGAATCCGAATGGACTCGCGGAAAGTGGACGCTATTCTCAAATGGCCATCTCCTAGCTCTGTGAAGGGAGTGCAAAGCATGCTTGGCTTTGCCAATTTCTATCGAAGGTTCATCCCGGAATTTTCTCGAACTGTTCAACCCATCACAGCTCTCCTGAAGAAAAACAAACGCTTTGAATGGACTCTTGAGGCTGAACAAGCCTTTCAGGACCTGAAAACCAAATTCACCTTTGCACCTGTATTGAAGCCCCCGCGCCCAGATCTCCCTTACATCGTGAAAACCGATGCATCCAGTTCGGCCATGGGAGCTGTCCTGTCGCAAAGAGACCCAGAAACTAACCAACTACACCCTGTAGCCTTTTGGTCCAGAAAATTCTCTCCACCTGAACTCAATTACGCAATTACCGACAAAGAACTACTGGCTATTAAATCAGCTTTCAAGGCTTGGCGTCACTATCTTCTCGGTGCAAGACACACCATCACCGTAATTACGGACCACAGAAATTTGCAGTATTTAAAGACAGCCAAAGCTCAATCTTCGCGACAACTCCGATGGGCTTTATTCTTTGCGGAATTTGATTTTGTAATTACCTATCGCCCTGGCTGCAAGAATGGTAAGGCAGATGCCTTATCCCGGATAGGCATGGAAGAACCCAATTCGAGTTTAGAACCTGTGCCAATCATACCGGAACAAAGAATTCTGGGCTTGACTTCATTGCAAACCATTGAGGACATCCAAGCTCAAGTAAAACAGCTTTTTGACTCTTCTGCCTTACTGGAATGGAGTCAAAAGGGTCCTCACTACACCGTTAAGGATGATTTACCCTACTTCCAAGAGCGGTTATTTCTGCCAAGTAAAGAATTGCAGGAACTTGTCATTACCCGTCATCATGAATCATTAATGGAAGGACACCCCGGTATCGCGAAAACAGAAGAAAAGATCAAACGCCACTTCTGGTGGCCTTCTTGGAGAAAAGACATAAAGTCATTTGTGTTGTCTTGCGGAATCTGTGCCCAAAATAAGAGTCAAAAGAAAAGGCCAGCCGGCCTACTTCAACCTTTGGACATTCCACCAGCACCTTGGCACACCTTGTCAATGGACTTTATAACTGACCTGCCTCCTTGTGGTGGTTACAACACGATTCTCGTAATAGTGGATCTATTCTCCAAAATGGCCCATTTTATCCCTTTAAAAGAATTGCCGTCAGCTTCCACCTTGGCCAAGGAATTTATGGAAAATATAGTGCGGTTACATGGTTTCCCTTCCATATTAGTCTCAGACCGTGGAAGTCAATTTATCTCCCACTTTTGGAAGAAATGTTGCCAACTAGCACAAATAGACGTGTGGTTATCTACCAGCCACCACCCCCAGACCAACGGACAAACCGAGAGAACCAATCAGACTCTCGAGCAATATCTGCGGTGCATGTTACACCAATCCGAGTTGAATTGGAAGGACATCCTTTGGATTGCAGAATATGCATACAACAATTCAGTGCATTCTGGAACCGGACAGACTCCTTTTTATACCCTGTATGGTCACCATCCTCGGACCTCTGACCTAGATCCACCTCTGACCCTGGAGATGCCTGCAGTAAATCACCTACATTCCACAATAACCCAAGCCTTCAAAGAAGCTACAACCCACTTACAGCAAGCCAAGAAAAAGTATAAAGAAAACGCTGATTTGCACCGAAGTAAAACTCCTCCTTACCAAGTAGGAGATCAGGTATGGCTAGCAACTAAACATCTACCCCTCAAGGGTCAGCGAACTTTTAATCCCAGATTCATTGGGCCTTACCCCATCAAAGCTATCATCAACCCAGTGGCCTTTAAACTCGATTTACCATCCAACATGCGGATTCATCCCGTTTTTCACGCATCTCTTCTAAAACCAGTACAACCTGGAACCAGACTGTCTGAGCCCCCAGACCCTGTCCAAATTGATGGAGAATTAGAATTCGAAGTGAAATACATTTTAGATTCCAAGATAGTTAAGTTGAAACTCTTCTATCTTGTTGATTGGAAAGGATATGGACCTCAGGAAAGATCTTGGGAACCCAGTAACTATGTTCACGCACCACGATTAATTCAAAGATTCCATCGAAGATTCCCGCACAAACCAAAACCCCCGGAGGAAAAGACCTTGGGAGGGGCCTTGAGGGGGGGCACTGTCATGATGCCTACCTCTAAGGAGCCAGGCCGGGCCCAGCAACCCCAGAGGCAGACATCATTTTCCCCAGGGAAGTCTCAGCGGGCCCAAGTCGGGGCCCTTTGGACTCAGTCCTGGCGCCTTAGGCGCCAGGCTCATAGCGGACCCCAGTCCTGGCGCCTTAGGCGCCAGGCTCATAGAAGAGGATATGTGTTTAAGTGCTTGGGTGCACACTTACCTGATGCAGACCTTGCTGCTTCATCCAGGCCCTCTTGAGGCCTGAATGGGACTACTTAACCTGTAGGACTTCTTCACCACCCGGGTGTGGTCGGGGAAGGATACATACCTGATTGGTGGAAGGATACATACCAGGAACTTCTTCCAAGGCTATTTAAACCCCACCCGAACAGCCACACATGCTTCGCGTTGTTCTGCACCTAGCAGCTGGACGCTCACCGTGTCAGCTTCTGCATCCTGACTTCAGCCACGCCTGCCAGCACCCTGGAACACCTGCAAGGGGAGAAAGGAAGAGAATAGGAGAAGAAAAGCCCTTACCTGCTAAATCTGCATCCCGGAGTAATTTCTCCAACGGCCCTGAAAAGGAAGACATCATTTTAAAGGCATTTCGTTTCGATCGCTGCAGCGCTGCATTTTACTCACCTTTGCAAGGCGCTTCCATCTTCAGCCGCGATCTTCCGGATTCAGCTACGCCCCGGCGCCTAGAGGAAAAAAGACAAGAACAAAGGTGAGAGGGAGAAAAGGAACAAGGAAAGCTCAGTTTCCTTTTAAGTCTTACCTGTTGGATTATTCCCACTGCATTTCGGGTCCTGCCGCTTCCTGGCATCTCCGGACCCCGGCCCCTATGGGGAAAAAAGACAAAGACATTGAATGAGCGAATGCAAAGACATTACCTGAGCGCTCATCCAGAACTGTTTCACTTCGGGTCAGCGCCATATCTCCGGCACTCCGAACCCCGGCCCCTAAGGGGAAAAAGACATAAGCATTAAGCGCTTGCTGCAATTAGACAACGAACATTATTATTAAGCTTGAACTTTTAAACAGAACTTTTACAGCGCCTTACCTGAACAGTCAAGCTTACCTGAACTCCCATCAATCCTCAATCCAGTGAAGTAACTGGGTTTCAACGCGCCCCTGCATCAGAAGCAGGATGGAGAGCTCATCCTTCCAAACCCTAAGGTGAGGCTTCACAGGGAATCGTGGAGGAGGTATCGTGGAGGGTTGGAAGGGAGTGGGAGGCTTGAGCATTGTTCCACAGTTGGTAATACTCCCTTTTCACGCACAGGAGGGTATCCAACGAACCAGGGAAGCCAGAATACAGGGGCCCTTCCTGTCCATCCTCAGAGTTCTGCGCCTTCGACGCCGCGCCTCCGTGGGAACCAGGTGAGCGTTACAGTGATAAGCAGAAGAAAACGTATCAAAATAGGTAGCAGGCGCTCCTCTCCAGAAGAAGAAGAAAACGTATATTTAATGTTCAATAGAAGCCTTTCTGTTCAAATAGCTCATTAACAAAATGTGGCCCACTGCCGGATCTCAGCACTTCACACACACCCCATCTCGGGAATACTTCACGCAACTAAACACTTCGCTGCACAAGTGGCATCAGGGTGTGTACACAGACCTGCCTCGATCCAACTGGAAAAGGGGCACACCACCACTAATAGATACCTGTATCCATTACACACCCACAGCATATCGACATAATCGATATGTAAATGCTGAAATGACGCTACTGGCATCACCGGCTTTCCAGTGCTATCTTGTCGCCATAATGCTTCTGTGAGGGATAATGAATACCCCCTTTGCTTTCATAATTCCTACTCTTCCTGCCATGCACTTCCTTGAATCTCCATTAGTTGGGTAATCGATAGTTTATTAAACCCCTCTTGTACTAACATGGTTTTGACTACTTTTTCTTTAACATTCTCAGTATCAAAACTCAAAATATCTGGGGACTAGGCAACCCTTTTGGCTTCTTTGTCTGCGACTTCGTTCCTGCAAGAGATAAAATCAGTTTTTTTAGTGTGGGCTGCACATTTAAAGACCACTATGGCTACTGGGAGTTGTAGTGCCTTGATAATCCTACCCAATAAGGATGCATGCAGAACTGGAGTGTCGTCTGCGTGGAGATAGCCCCTCCTTTTTCAACGCGCTAGCCCTGTGTGTACGGTTGATGTAATGTAGACGGAGTCACTGTACACTATCACTTCCTGTCCTTCGTGTTTCTCGAGCGCAACAATGAGCGCTACCAATTCGGCCGCTTGCGCTGAAAAGTGAGACGATAGCCTTGCACTTGCTACAACTTCAAAATCTCAATTTAATCTATGTCTCAGTCCTGCAGCGCATGAATGCCTTTCCCCACAAGTGTGATCAATTTTCGACGAACCATCAATAAAGAGAATTTACCATCCTGGTAAAGCATTCTACTTCACGCGTATACCCACAAATAATGTCGCCATATAAATGGTATGTGGGAAAGGCCATAGGCAACATTATTTTTGGGTATAATTTATGGGATAAATGTCAGCGAGGGCTGCAGGGGTGACCCCAGCTCCCTTTAAAAAACATGGGGATTGCGGGGGTGTCCCCCGCAGATTCCCTGGGTTAATATCGCTGCAGAAAAACGCTGCCATTCTTGTATGGATATTTTTGCGGGGATATTAACACATGGAATCTCATTAAATTTCTTTCCAAAATGTTAACCAGTGTCTGCCGTGAATATAACAAAGGAACAGACATTTCACACTCTCCTATGGAGACTGGTAATTCATTAATAAAAGGAACTTGACTAGTAGCTGCAGAGAACCCTTGAGCATTCATGGCAATTTCCGACATTAGATATTTTCCATCTCGTATAAATGAACGAGTAGCTGCAGTGTCTACTAGAAAAGAAAAAGATTTGCCTCCTATCGTCACATCCACCCTTTGTTCCTTTTGGGGGTCTGATGTGACAGATAGTACTGAACACATCAAGTCACCCTGTGAGCTGTCCTATTGAGGGTACAGGCTCATTCCTGTCCCTGTGAAAGTATTCCTTCCTACCACAGTGACACCTTCTATCCTAGGTGTCAGTACTTGTTCTGTATTCACATACTGCTGTGTCTGCATGGGGGCTTGTTGCGACTGCCCTTGCAGTGGGTTCATTTGCACTTGTTCTTGCTGTTGCACCTGCTGCACTTGCGGCGTTTGTGTCTCATACAATGTCTGATCCTGGGCGAACCCTTCTCTAGTCTGTGTACTATACAATGGAGGATAAGCTGTCCCCACTCTTTAAAACTGGCCATTCTGTACATTCCCTTGGCTCCCACATATGTGTGCAATGTGCCCTGTCATCCCACAAGTCCAACATACTGGGGTTGCCCGCTTTACAAGCCCTCCTTGAGTACTCTGGTTCTCATTCTGTGTACCTTAAAACCCACCTTCATTATTTTGAAATCCTCCTCTTCCTCTATAGCCTATACCTCTGCCTCGTGACACAAACCCATATCCACATTGATCCATCGGGCGCAGGTTACTTGCCTGCGATGTACCAGTTGCTTCCTGTATTCCCAATCCTTCTCCGCTTGTCAATACCACCCCTTTTATGGCAAATTTTGCCAATTCTTTCTGAACTAACTTGGCTTCCTCAATTTTCCTAGTCTCATCTTTCTTCTTATTTTTCTCTTGTAATAACCGACAATGGTGTACTATTGTCAACTGTATCTCAGCCCAAGGCTTCGCTTCCATCCCCGCTTGTTTCTTCATCTATCTCTGTACTAGCTCAGGCAACCCCTGACATAAAATGTGGCAAAATAACGCCACTATCTTTTCCCACGGCTCGCAATTTTCAAGCTGCTATTTCCCCTGAATATCCTGAATATAGGCAATAGTGTCTTCATCTTCCTTCATCTTACGTGTCATAATTGCACCCATATCTGATGTGTCAGGATATTATACCCTGAGTGCTCTCCAAACATTTGCTCTACAATTATTAAATGGCACTCCATCATGCGCTGTATTCTGTGCGGTCACACTTGAATATCCCGCTCTTCTCCATATGTCATCAGCTCTTTCCCCAAGAATAGCTGCCAGGAGACCTTTTATGTCCCCTATGGCCAACATGTTTCCTCCTGTCATTTTTTCTAATTCGGATATCCATTTCCCAGCACCCAAAGCCAAACTCAGAAGCTTACACCTTAAATTATCCTTGTCCATCTGCAGTCCTTGGAATATACTGTGGTCTTGCTCCCTCTTTTTCCAATAAGGGAAACTGCATAAACCCTGCCGCACAGTCGGATCCTACTACTAGTCTATCCATGGCAGGGATGATCTTTGGCCTGTTCTTCTTTTCTCTCTTGCTCCTCCTGATATATCTGTTCTCATCGCTCTCTGCTCTTCCTCTTCTGCTCATGTTCTCTCAATCTCTTCTCTCATTCTTTGTCCTTTCTTTCTTGTTCGTCCTTGTCTTCTCTCTGCCTAACTTCCTCAATACTCTTTCCATCTATTTTAAGTAAGATCTGTCCTCCCATCCATTCGTTTTGCACAAGCGCTATCTCGTCATCTTTATCCTTCTCTCCTTTCCTTCTCTTAATTTCCCTGTCTATTTCTGTCGACAATTTCAACCACTCACTCCTTTCTTCTTTGTCTTGTATGACCTTATAGATCTCTTCTTTTCTCTTACTCTCCTCTAGACTATCGTCACTATTGTAAGTAGGGGGTTTGTATATCGGATTACTGTACCCCGTTGCCGCTTTCAACTCCTTTAAAGGGTATAACCCTATTTCTTCTGTGTTAGCGTCTTTTGCTTCTGTCGTGATAAGGAGAGCTGAAGGCTCAACACTTTCCTCCTTTAGCTGACTAAGCACCCACTCCTCAGGTGGAGGGTCTTCCCTTTATTCCTGGTATATTTTCCAGAGCTCTAAAATCACTAATCTTTTCTCTAATGTCTTCCCCGTGTACGCAGCATGCAAGTATGTGGTCATGTGTTGCAATACCACTTTTGACTATGATTCTCTTGTGGCCATGACATGAACATTTTGTCTGCTGTGCCTTTCACCCATTCCCCACTATACTGTTTGAGTTTGGGCATATGCTTTGGTAATGGTTTATATAAATGCATCAGAGGAGTATCTGCCATCATGACAAGTCTCAATTGACTGTCAATACTTACCAGACATATGAAATAACCTTTATACTTTTGCTTAACTCACCACTTTTTCAACGCCTTTAAAAAAAATACAAATATGAGCATGCACCATCAATCGCTGGTCAAGCCTCTAATTTCTTAATTAGCTATCTCTACCTTTTGATTGGTACCAATCGCTTCGCTAAACTCAATCACTATTGCTCCTCAACTTTTTCAATTACTTCACAACTTCTATTGTGCCTCGATATTTTTACTCAACAAACCACATACAGACTAGTCGACATTACACATTAATAAACACTGCAATCACCTTTTTCTCTCTCGCCTTTACTTTATACCCTATACAGGGTTTGAGACGTCACCTTACGTAAACTTGTTGACGAGTTATATTTTTCTGCTCTACCCAGTTGGGATATGAAATGTCTCCTTCTGAAACTCCCTTGAGTCAGGACTCCTAGGCGCTACCCTTTCTTCACACAATATATCCCATTACTTAAAAATTATCACAATCCCACCCCCTTCATTTGCCATTCCCCTTAGTCTACTCGCCATTTGTTCATTAATCGACTCGAGGCCTTCGGTATTGACTCCTCCAATCTGACCATTTCACCTTCAGCCCACAGAGCACCCGTGGAAACCGGGCAGGGATTTCGTCAAAGGGGCACTTGCCCACTGTCTCGGTTCTTCTTGCAAGTTTATTTCTATCGCCCGCTCTCCACAGGAAACCCTGTGATCTTCCGGCTAATGGCAGAGGATACTCGATTGTCTGAAAGACTGAGGACAAACTGGTTTGGATCTTTTTCCAACCATCCGCTCTGCTACCACATGAACTTATGGTCCTTTAGTATCGTGCATGCAATGGATGGGATGCACAGAATAACTCTGAGCTGAAATATTCGAATCAACTCAGGAAGATGACAAAGCTTGCTGTTTTATTAACAATTATCTAAAACAGGGAGGTTACAACAGACATTAATGGATGTTCGCTCAGTTCTCTATAAATTTCCCTTAAAAACATCCTTATATGCAAAAAATACATCAGCAGTGACATCATACTATGTTGCAAATAAGAAAAACCTACGAGGGATTGTGATAGGTTCAAGGGGAACATCTAAGTATTTTTTCTATAAGGATTGAGATTTTGATTGGCTGTCTACTGTCAGGTGGAAAACCTACGCCTACCTTTGAAACATGTCATCTTCAACACCGTTAAGTACACAGTATATCATTGGCTCTCAAACTATAAGGCCCTTTGTTATACGGCCCTCTACAAATGGTTGGGACGCTCGCGCCATGTCTGGAACATTTGGTTCACTTAGCAGCACATAAGCTCATACCCAGGTGCCAGGAGGTGGACTTAACTACCCCCCCACTCAATTGGCCAAACATCTCTCATCACCCATGCCTTCTACCATGCATATTGTCTTGGAACTTGACCTTGCAAAGTATCCTTGTCCGTGGGAATATATTGGAGTACAGGCTTTCACTATTGTTGTTCTAGGACTCCAAGCCCAACTCTATTTCCATCCTCAGCTCACGTGAAAAGAGACCATGATTCTGGTCTATTCTGCAGCATTTAAATGTCTTAAATGAATAAAACCTGGCACTCTTGGTGTTCTTTCTTTGCCCCTTGATAAGGGATGATTCATCCTTCTAACGTTTATTGCTTTCAAGAATAGATACCCGACTTTGGCTACGTCTGTTTTGATTCCAGACCAGACAGCCCTGCCAGGCTCTTCCCCAATCTCAGCTTATGCTTGTTGCGACCCAATTCTCACTTTTTCCTCTCCATGAGTTTCAGCTTACTAAAATTCATGACACCGATGTCCAGCTTCCATACAATGGCGGCTTCGGCTGCAGTCTATTCACTACGTATAGCCAGCTTCTATGATCACTTAATCTACTTGCGTTGCAGAGTCTGTACAATCATTAAACTTGATTCTTAACTTCGTCATCAGTTCTGTAAGATCCATGCATTCTCTTTAGCCAGTATTCTCAGTGCGCCACGGTCACCTCTTGTGACGTCACTAGCTTCTCTTTCACTCTTTTTCATATCCCTTCAGGGAGTTCCTCAGATTGTCGTCTCTTCGGGGAAACATTCGATAGGGTTTTCTCAGTGGATACCTTTTCTGAAATACTTGCTGCGTAATGGGCACAACTGCTGGTATAAAACATGGCGCAGTCTCCGACTTCCAACATATAGGAGGCAGGAGGGCGGGATTTCCTGCAGAGGCATGCAGCTGCTCCTCTACAATCCGGTATATTTCTTGATTGATGGGCAGTCATGCCTAGTGAATATTTTGAGTGGAGGGGCCTAAATATTTCCTCAAATTAGCGCGAGAAACGAAGGGAGCATAGTATAATTAAGTGGGGATTAAAAAATATATATATATATGCTGTTATAATGCTTTTTACACCACAATTTTTTATAAAAACGGTAAAAAGCCACACAATTTACAGTTGTCCATATGAAAAAATCCAGGAACTGCCATGCCAACAAAAGTGCACTAAAAAGGAGCACTCTATTATTTTCATGAGGCTGCAACCACAAACTGTCTATGCCAATAAGAGTCACTTTAAATTGCGTGCATGAAGCACTTCATGGATGTGATTTAAAGTGACTATTACTGGCATAGACAGGTTGTGGCAGTAGCATCTTGCATGTGATTTAAGGTTATCATTACTGACAAAGCCTGTAGCTGTAGCTATAGCAAGGGAGCCTGTACCACCCAAAGGGGTTCAGGGACAGCACCTATAATATTGGGTTAAAATGTTGCCTTATACAGCACCTTTTCTGTGAAAAAACTGGTAAAAAATACAAACAGTTTGCAATTGGTTTTATAGGGTGTCTCCAATCCACAAATGTAATAGATGCAAGCCACCAACAGTGCACAGGAGCATTTCACAACACCCATGATATATGCCAGTATCAAAACATTTTCAAACTGGCTGTGCCCATACATTTCCATGCTGGATGCATCAATATTTGCCATCATTCTCATATAGGAACTTACTCATGTTTGGGTTGCACAGAATTCCAGTAATCATACTATAAGAAAACATGTCCACACTGGCTCTGCCAATTTATGGCAGTATGCCAACAAATGAACATACTCCCGTATAAATAAATACCATGTCACAATAGGAAAATATGTCCAAAATGGCCGCACAGTGTATTCCAGTCAAGCCAAGTAAAGACACATACCATGCTTGGTTTATCATAGATGCCCAGTAAAACATGTCATGCCACAATAAGAAAGGGCTAGACTGGCTACCCTGAAATGCCTATCTAGCCAAGTTATAACACATACCATGCTGGATTTATCACAGATACCCAGTAAAAGAAAGTCATGCCACAGAAAGAAAGGGCTAGATTGGCTGCCTCAAAATGCCAGTGTAGCCAAGTAACAACACTTAACATGCTTGCATTATCATAGATACCCAGTACAAACAATGTCCTGCCACAATAAATAAAAGCTAGAGTTGCTGCCCCCAGAATACCAGTCTTGCCAAGTAATACCACATAACATGCTTCCATCATCAGATGCCCAGTGTAACAAATGCCATGGCACAGTTAGAAATGGCTAGGCTGCCTGCACCAAAATGCCAGTCTAACAACGTAATAACACAACATCCTTTCATTTATAAAGCGTTGCTTGATAAAAGAAATTATGACGATTTGTTTACTGGGCACTTAAATTAGATGCCCAGTAAAAAATGTGTTTTAATGCTCCCCAGCCTGTAACCCGCTCCCTGTAGCAGCACAAACATACACAGGGATACACACTCACACACAAAATAAATGCGCGCACCCATATGTCATGCACTCATTAATACAAATCTTACCTGCATGCAGCCCGATATTTATAGACACTGCCTCTGACTCCTGTTCCATCTCAGGACGAACAGGAACCAGGAAGCATGCTTTCTGGTTCTTGCACATGCATTCATGTTACCCCGCTCCGTTTGTATATGCGAGGAGGCGCAGGTGCATAGCACCCCCTCAGACATACAAATGTGCAGTACCCCAACCTGAATCCCCAATGGGCCATGCAAGGCAGGGGAAGCAAAACACCCCAACCTGGCATGGCCTATTGGAAATGCGTGGCTGGGGTACGAACTGTCAAAAGGGAACCACGTCTGCCTTTGACAGGTCAAGTCAGCCCAGGAGCGCTCCCTTAGCTGCATCAAGTAGCTAAGGGAGCCCTCCTGGGCTGGCGCGGCTCCTACATAATAGGCAAGGGTTCTGGTGGGTCGGTGCCCCTCCACCCATTAGGGACGAGCTGCCCCTGGCCACAACCTATCTATGCCATTAATGATCACTTTAAATCACATGCATGAAGGCTGCAACACTTTGTGTATGTGATTTAAAGTTTCCATTACTGGCATAGATTGGCCATTAGTGGCATAGATGGGATAAGCTATCTTTGACACTAATGGTCATTTTACATCACATGCATTTAGGTTGAAGCGTTTCATGCATATGATTTTAAGTGACCACTACTGGCATCGATAGGACAACCTATCTATATCAGTAATTTTCGCTTGAAATCCCATGCATGAAGCTGGCACTGCAACCTATCTGTGCCAGTAATGGTAACTTTGAATCACATGCATAAAGGTTGACCCGTTTCATGCATATGATTTAAAGTGGGCATTACTGGCATAGATAGGTTGCGGCAGCTGCTTCATGCATGTGATTAATTTACAGTGACCATGACTGGCACAGATAGGTTTTCACAACTGATCTATGCCAGTAATGTTGACTTTAAATCACTTGCAAGAAGGCTGAAGCTCTTTGTGCATGTGATTTGAAGTGGCCAGTACTGCCACAGATTGGTTGACGCAACCCATCTTTGCCAGTACTGCTAACAGAAAATCACATGCAGGAATCGGCTGTCACAAACCTATCTATGCCAGCAGTCTTTGCAAGGAAATTAGTGACAAACCGAACAAATTGTATGGTTAGTCACTTTAAATCCCTTGCAGAGGTGATTCAAAGACATGCACGTGCACACCCAGACACTCTGAGCCAACATACATGCATGCATACATACATAGATAACTAGACTCACTCATTCGGTCATTCATGAAATGCACACACACACCTACAATGCATAACATTCAAACATATTCATACATACATAATATATACGTACACATTAATATTTACATACATGGCATGCACAAACACCTATAATGCCTTACATTCAAACACATTCAGACATACATAATATATATGCATACATACATGTTATACACAAACACATAGATAATACATACATAAATAGATACAAACAACACTTAGCTTTTCTTCAGGACAGTGGCACCGCACACAGTCAGGCAGAACACAAGATGCTAGTAGGCGTGCAGTGCGGGAACGCCAAGGTCTTCCTGGGCATGCCGGCGCTGCATGTAGCAACGTCTGCATGGTTGCTACTGCAACCCTGTGAGTGGCGCACTGCCCTCGTCGGCAAGCCACTCACATGGTCTTTTGAAAACATTTTTTAATCAGAGCTGGCACTTTGTCAGTGCCTGTCCTGACTGAGCGCCACCCTGCTGGTGGCATGGGGGTTGCCCGGGCACACAGGGGGTCAATGACCTCCCTACCGTATCCCACCAGCACTGCCACTGAGTCTCACCCATTCCTGTCTTCAGATACCAGCAGATTTAGCAGACTGGCATGGATATATGGAATTAATTGCCCTTAATCCCTGAAAGAAAAACAAATTGAAGCGAGAGAGAGAAAGAGAGAGAGAGAGAGAGAGAGAGAGAGAGAGAGAGAGAGAGAGAGAGAGAGAGAAAATGGTGAGAAAAGCAGCATACCTAAAAGCCCAGAAACCAATGTAATTTAATAGACGGTGAAGGGAAGCACCTCAAACGATCAAAAATAAGAGAAGGTAGAGAAACAACAGGGCTGTAGAATAGAGAATGGGCCAGGAAGGAGTAAACTGTTGGGAGGCCTTAGAAGCTGGCACAGAGGAGCAAACTGTTTATAGTGATCCCCAGTAGGAAGTGGGAACCTGGAAGTCTTGGAAAAAACACTCCCAGAGTATCTACATGTGGCTGGCGTGCTGAGATTGCAGTGGACCCCAAGAGTTCTGTTGACCTCAAAGGTACTGTTAACCCCAGATGCGCTGTGCAACCTGAAGGAAGTGGGCACCCCAGAAGACTTTGAAATCTGACAGGTGGTACAGTACAGAAAATGAAGCCAAGCCTCTGAGTGACTTTATAGTCCAGACAAGAAATCCAGAGCATGAAGGCAAGGCTCTGAAACTGGATTCATCTTTTTCTTTTATACTAATGAAGAAACCTACCTAAAGACATGTGCAGCTTATTCAAATGCTGGATTCGGGAGATAGTTTTCCTCCTGCCTTTGGAATTATGCCAATATTTTGTCTTATGTGTTAGGAAAGATTTTCTTTTTACTGCTTTACATCCATCGACATCAATGGGGAACCCAACATTATGCTGCTGTATTGAACCTGTTCTGACTTTTGGAGGCCAATGAAGGCTGTTTACTTCAGTGGCCTTGCTAAGCTCATCTGTTTTGGGGGCACCGTTCAGTGCCGGTGGCTATCAGTGCAAGAGAACTCTGTTCTGCATTGCAAAATTCTCTCAATTTTCCCTGCACACATTGCCTTCTGGGAAGTGCGGTGGAAACACTTTGTGTCCCTTTAACATTGTCATTTGTAACTTTTTGGTTACTAACATGATGTGTCCAGGAGGGGCTGGTGGCAGATGATACTTTTCTACCATTTTCGTTTTTATTATCTCGTGCACTTTTTCATATTACCGCTTCATGCCAAATAGAGTACCATGCACTTTAAAATGGCCGTGACATACGATTGTTGCCTGTTTTTTGGACAACTTATTGTTTTGCCTTCTTCCTGCTCACAAAGTGCTGGCATTGCCATACATGGAAAGCCCTTTCCCGGGGAAAGCTTTTGTTTTCCTGGACAAAGCGGCAGTCTGTTTATGGCCGGATGTGGAGGCTGGGGATGTCTGGTCTCAGTCCACATATAATCCAAAGTGTTTCTGTTACTGGGCAGATGTGTTGGCCAGAGGCTGTTCAGGATATGACATTGCCTGTCAGTTTGAATGGTGCAGATCCTTACCAATGGTGGGCTCGAGGGTGACTCCACCTGGAAACCTATAAATGGAGGACTCCTGCAGCCTTTGTTTAGATCTTCATTGGAGCTATGACCCTTAAGAAGAGGAGCATCCTGTTGAAGACCCGGGCCTCGTTGTTGGATGCCATTCAACATTTTGCATTGCTTTCTTCAACCATCTCGGTGAAGCTCTGCAATTTTGCTGATCTTTTAAAGTCCTTTATTGGGGCTTCCACCACTGGACCTTTTCGAAGCAACCAATCTCGACCCCTGCTTGAGCCTTCGGAAGCCTCCCAGTACCATCCTGGGAGCAGACAAGCTTCCTTTTAGGATACCTCGCTGCATTGGTCAGCATCCCAAATTTGGGCCTTGCCACTCTGCAGATCCTCGGCCTATGGAACAAGAAGCATTTCCCTGCAGTTGCATCTCTCCACCAGAAAAAGGGGCATAATAGGAGCAGTTTCTTTGTTTCTGCCTCAAGAGTTGACTTTTGCCATTTCTCAGGAGTGACCATCACGGTTTGCCATCTGCACTGTGTCCTGGGTGCCCTCTGAGTTTGTCGACAGAGTGGTGGTTTTTTCTTTAGTCCAGTAGAGGTGCCCATTTGTAAAGTGTCCAGAACTGATCCATCAGAGCACAGAACCGCAAACTAGCCAGACCCAAAATCCCAACGCTGAAAGTCATCATTGCAGCTGAGACCCATAGACTTCCTTCACTGGAGCCACGTTATGAGAAAAGGGGGCCCAGTGATTTCAGGTACTTTTACGGAGCTCCCTCAGTGAATTGGAGTACAGCCGGTGAATTAAAATACCTGTTCCTAACCCCAGCGCCTCCATTGGGTTTAACGGGCATATATTCCTTACCCTTCCTCTTCATTGCCTTACTGTGAGCACTGGAGTTCTGTCCAAGGATCCTCCTCTGGCCTTCCTTCCCCTAAGGTGTTTGGATTGGGAGCGGGCCTGCTTAGAACTTTTCTTCAACTGCTGTCTAACTTTGAGACACTTACAAACTGCCTGTTTGTCTTTGCCATCTCTTGTTCATACTCTCAAAAAGACCCCTGGAATTCTGAAGAGAACTGCATTGGGATCTGTGACTCTGGGCACTAGGCCCCCTAATTTCCGAGCTGGGAAAGGACTTTGTAAGATATAGGGCCTCATTATAAGTTGGGTGGTGCGGTAAAAATGCAGCTGTAATACCGTTATCGCCCCATTATCACACCGCCCACCTACGAGTTTGGTGGAAAGATGGAGTATTCATCTCGAGCTTAGAGCTGGGGGTAAATCTGCCACCTTTCCTCCAAAGAACAGCAATTCTGGTGGAATTACCACCCGCGGAATTACCACTGGCTGTAATTCTGCCAAAATCACCCATGGAGTCCTATGGACTCCAATTAATGGGGACTAACACTGCCTACCACCACCGGACCGAGTGGCGGTAACCGTAATTTTTGTTGGTGGCATCTCAGCAGATTCACTTCTGATGTACCACCAAACTTGTAATGAGGCAGATATAGTGTCTTCATTTATAAGGCTTTGTATGGTGTTTCTAACTCCATTGTTTCCAGCATATTAGTTCTCTAACTAATGGTTACTTACCTGATTTTTGTATCCACTTGCTTTGCTATTTTACAGTATTCTGAAACTGATCAAACAGTATTCTAAAAGTAAAGTGTCGGTATGCTTAGCAGAGCACACACAAGTGAATGTGAATATAATAATAGTGACTGTTTGTGTGTGGTACCTGTGTTTATTCCTTGCTAAGAGTTTGAATAATGCCTGCATCAATACCTGTATTTGTATACATTCTGCCTAACTTGTATTAGTAGGATGCCATGTGTATGCTTAACAGAGCCCTTCAATACTCTCGCACTTCCTAAGTCTAAGCCTTGCTGCTCAGTCACACTACCCAGTTAGAGTTTGGCTAGGCATCAGTGTCTAAACCAGCTCACCAGAACAGGGTGCACTCTATGAATCTGTCCACAGTGCTGATTCTGAAAGGCCATCTTAACATTATGTAACGTAATTATATCAGTAAAAGCCTTTTTAATGAAAATAACCTGCAATCTGTATTCCTTTTTTGTTTACAATAACTCTTTGCATTTAACAGGGGACTGTTCATCCAATATATTGATGGAAAACATTCTTTATCAAATGTTGTGCATACAAATAACCACAGTTTTAAGGATTAAATCCACAGCCAGAAAACAGACTGGGTAAGGGAGAAATGTCCAACTTCCTTGGGCTCACAGGTGTGTTCACTTTAGAATGCACAGGTACTTGGATTGACTTCCGAATTTCGAGTGCGAATAAATTGCCCAATGATAGCTTATGGGTTAGTGTTCTAGGTCTGCCTATGGGAGGAACCCAAAGAAAGACTCATAAGAGGATAAAAGGACCCCGGTGAACAGTTCCAGGCACCCCTGATGAGTCACCACTAGACTCACTTCAACATTGCAGAGAGAAGCTCTGATGTCAGTTGCAGGAGGTGTCATGTTGCCTGCCAAATGGTCTGATTTTGACCTTTGCATCGCCCGAGGTGTAGAACCAGGATCCAGAGGTGAATCTTGGGATCCCAGAGAAGTGATCTTGCATAAGGAAATGACTCGGAGTGGCAGAGACTCCAATGTTACAGAGGTAAGGCCTCAAGCAGCAGCCGGCGAGGTTGTGATTGGCCACTGATCTGCACATAAACCTGCAGAATATGGAGTGGAAAAGACTTCAGAAGGAGCTCATGAACCCGCACTTTGAAGATCAGTCAGAGAAAGGATATTGCTGCCTTGCCATTGAAAAGCCTGTGGGGTTCTTTGAGCAGCATCTGGAGATGTTGTGGTTGTGTGCGAGATGGGCAAGGTCAGACAATGAAGACCCCAGCTGTGGAGGAGTAGATAATTGACCTCTGATGATTTTGGAGGCACCAAAAGCTGAAGGCAGGACAAACAAACGATATCTCAGTTGCTTTGGACTGAACAAACAGTAATCCTAGCCAAGGTCATAGGTTACAGTTAAAACAAATTTCAGCAGGACACGCCACCAAAGGTCTCCTCGCTGTTATTGGAAAATAGCACCATGATCCTGCTACACAATTCAACTTTCGACTAAAAGGTTCAGCAGCTGTGACAACCACTGGACGGATGTAGTGCTGAGACTTCAAGGTCAGTGGACACGTTTGAGTCTTGAGTATTAGCGGAGCATCAAAACGACTTGCAGAGGGGAGGCTCTTACTGGTCCTTCCATATCAAGGGGAAGCAGGGCCACACAGGGTTCATTCTAATCACAAGCAGAGCAAGTCTTGGGTTTTCCAGAGCGGAAAGATGTTGGTGCAGAGCTTTCCTCACCTTCCGTCGTCATTCTTTGGGAGCAATATCCAGCATTTGACAAAGTGTTGGTGCAAAGTTATGTAATGTTATGTTAAAGGTACTTATATAGTGCACCGTCACCAACGGAATTGGTCCCCAGGCGCTCTGGTGGATCTGTAAACAGGAGGAGGGCGGGTAGGGTTAGTCGAGGAGGAGGGGAGTAGGAGAATGGGAGAAGTGGTGTGCTGTTGGCAGCTTCAGCTCGGTATACACCGAGTGCTGGGCTTTGGTGCAAGTATCGGATCGGGCGAGGCCTTGTGTGCTGTAGGTGCTGTCTATGTGTTTTGATGCGGTTTGGTAAAGTGCGTGCAGATTGCTGGGAGAGAAATGATTGTGTGAGTTTTATGTGGTATGAGTATGCAGAAAATTGAGGGTTGGGTTAGTGGGGTCTCTATCCTGGTCCAGGTACTTCTGGTTCGGTTTGAGTTGTATCCCTCTGGTTGGGGTTGTTGCTGCTTCCTTATGGGTCATCTCGCTGTGGTGGTGCTGTGCGTATCCAGCTGTGTCATAGTGAGTCTTGTATGGGGTGGTAGGTGTGTCTGAACCATTTCTACGGGTGCAGAACTGGGTTGGTACTATCTATTCTCTTGTTGTCTACTGTCAACTTGGTCAGTTGAAGCTTTGAATGGTTCACGGTCAGAATGCTCTTGATGAGGCATCCTAGTGTCTGTCTTGGCCAGCCTGTGTATTCTGTTGTTAGTTTCCTCCTATCATGACTGTCATTCAGTTAGTTCTTTGGTTTCCGTGAGGTGACTTCCTTAGGGCTATTGTTTACTTGTAATTTGTGTCTGATGGCGCATTGTGCTTCCCGCTGTATCTTGATGAGCATTGTGTAGAGTGGGTGCTTATTCTGTTGATCACCCTCTGAATTAGAGCTAATGGTTTCTGATATCTAATGGTATCATTCCCTATCTGTCTGCTGTGATTTGGTCTGTTGGGAATGGCTATAGTTTAGGGTGAGGGTCCTATTGATGAGTTGTCCTGGTGTTTATGTTTCCGTCTTGCTATGCATTCCGTCTTTTGGTCCTATTACCGCTGGTCTCTCTGTTAGACATTTGGTATGTCTTGGGGTTTTCCCTTAGGGTTTTCTGTAGGTTGCTTGGTGTGGATCAGGGTCTGTCTCTTCATTCATCATTGTGTTTAGTTGTGAGTGTGCCCCTGTGGCCGGTCTTTCTAGTTATGACGTGAAGAGCCAAGTTTTGAGTAGTTTCCTGAATAGTAGGTGGTTTCTTGTGTTACGTATGTACTTTGGAAGGTCGTTCCAGGTTTTCTGCGCTTGGTAAGAGAAGGAAGATCCTCAGAGTTTTTTTGTTGTTGTAAGGTGTCGGTTCCAGGCGGAAGTCAATGCTTGATCTGAGCGTTCTTGATGGTTGGTGTAAACGTAGTTTTTCTCTCAGTAACTCAGCGCCTTGGTTGTGTACTGCTCTATGCGTGATGCACATTGTTTTGAATTTTATTAGTTGTTTTATTGTTAGCCAATGTAGTGTTTTCAGCACTGTTGTGGTGTGTTCTTACAGCTTACATACCAAAACTAATCAGTGCTGCTTGTCACTTACAAATATATGTGGGCAGCTACCTTGGTATAAAAATGGGATATGAATTTCAGATGACTCCCGTACATCCAACCCCAGGCGCTCACAGGCACATCCACACCACCCTACATTTTGAGATCCTGACTGGAGCTCAGGGGTTTACTGCAAAATTTCGAAAATAAAGATTGAATCCACGTTTACTGTACATTCGACCTGGTATAAAAAATCGAAGCGCATAATACCTAACAAGGCGAGCAGTGGTTGCAGGGGTGTCCCCCACTCTCCTAGTTCTATTTTATGGGCTGCAGGGGTTGCAGGAGTGTCCCCCGCATGCATTGCATGGCCAGCGGGGGTGAAAAAACAAAATGCCCAAAACTCGAATTAGAAAATGCGTAATTTTGTAATTGAAGTTTTTATGGATTCACTTTTATAACGTAGATCCAGAGGTCACATCAGAGATCACCCTACAACATGGCCATACTCGGCCGCCACCCATTCAACAAAAGACAACAAAGCTCAGTTTCCAGGTTGCTGGATTTCAAACGAATGAGAGACTCCAGGCCGATTGGGGGCAACTTTGTGGTAACCCCTGCCTTTGGAAGGTTGAAAATAGTAGCGTCACCTCCCCATGGCGACGTCAATGGGATTCATGTAGAGAAATGGTCAGGAGCATCACAGACAAAATGTGTAGGTGACTTGCAAATTAGGCAGAAATGACTTTCTTCCTAACGTTGCTGGTTTGGCATACATCATTCTATAATATGATGACAACGTTGCTGTTCCTGTCTAAAAATGAACCCCTGTGTATCTGTTATCGTGGTCGAGATGCAGTGATGTTTATAATGCCTTGGGTCATTGCTGACCGCTCAGGTAAGTACAGATGTGCAAGTGGGGAGGTCAGGGATCGACAAGATCTCTTTATCGAGTTTGTTGAAGAAGCTCTAGGTGCTGATACAAGTGCTTAAGGTTGTGCGCGGTTTGTGATTAATTGAGAACATTACAATCTAAATGGGTTGTCCATACGAGTTTCCTGCCTGTTCTAATTTGTTTGAGTAAAACAGTTTTCTTTGTCTGAGGACTTGTCCTATAGCAATGTCTTAAGGTGATGAGTGTTTTTTGCATTGCTGGTGTGTTCCACTAAAGGCAGACGTGCTTTGGCTTTTTGAGAATAGATGTCAACACGTTCTACTCGGGCCTGTCCTCCTGGTGCTTAATGATACGTTAGTGGAAGCAATCATGCAGGTGATATCATAGTTGGTATTGGAGTATGGGTGAGTGGCCTTTGATGAGCAGAAGGTAACAGACCTCATGAGGCTGGCCTCCGGGGCATTGAAGCCTTTTGCCTGATGTTTTAATGTGATTCGTTTGTGGTAGATGCTATGACAAAGTGATATTCAAGATGCCTATGCCAACATTTAGATGTAATCACCCCATCTTGAATGATTCGTCCTTACAATCAAGCTCGCTGTGTTCTCAATCCCTGATCACAAAGGTCCAACCCTCAAGGAAAGGATGAAGGTGTGGGGCAGGGCAGGAGTGTCCCGTGGGTAGATGTTCACCTGGGTTTAGGAAAGTAGAACAAGTATATTCTCTACTTGGCATACATCCATTATGTTGCTAATTCGGTGGTTGTTTATTAATATGCACATTATGATGTGGGTCTTTTTCTCCCACTACAATGCTATTCAATGGGCAAATATGATTCTCACATTTTCCATTTCCAAATTTCTCTCACCCTACATGATGGCATTTATTTGTACTGGTGTTTGACAAAATGTTGTGAACAGTCCCAGGAATGTTCCGTCCTAAAGGCCTTAAAAACGTGCCTCTTTGCCTAAACGACACTGTTATATGGTTGATTTTATCTGCGAAAGGACTGGACTTGTGGAAGTGCATACTGCCTTTCACTCCATGCCTATGTTTATAAATGTAACTGGTTTTATTAAGAGCGCCCTGATGCCTCCGGGTTTAGGCGCTTTACAAATGTAATACATAAATAAATAAAGACATTCTTCAGATATGGCAATGTGTTTTAAGTTTAATAAGAAACTAAAAAAATTGAAACAAAAAAGGGATGGTATATAATGCGAGTACACAGCAAATGTGTATTAGACCAGACCTCTGTTCTGTCAGGGACAGATACAATGTCAGTCCTAAATTAGCCTCCACAGCCACCATCTTGCATTTACAAATCTCAAGTTTGCAGCCTACTGACAAAAGGTTCTAAGTGAAAATGAGACCGAAGAAGAGTGGTAGACTTGGAATGTGTCTGTTTGGAAGAGGAAATGGATTTATTGGCGCTCCACGTGGAGGTAAGAGTGAATCATAGAAGCTAGAGTAGAACATTTCAAGGAGACTCTTGGCAGTTTCTTAACTCATCTCACAAACAAAAAGCAATGACACAAAAAATGTATATTTATCATGTTAGTGAGAGAATCTAACTCTCGGCAATGGAAGTCACAGACAGTTGTTTACATAGCCCTAGCCAGAACAATGGCAATAGCAGATGAAGTCACATGCCAATGGCGGGCAAGCTACTTTCTCATTATTGTTGTTGTTCAGATTTCAGAAAATTGTCAAATGCAGAAATTTCCACTTCTATACCGGCTCATGCCATGAGAAAAGAGACAATTCCCCCCAACACATAGATAGAGCTGCCCCTGAAAGAGGTGGGGGAACGTGTGCTGTGCAAATAACCCACATATTCTGTTTCCAGTGCTTATGCTTAGTGCATATGTGCAGCAATACCGTGGTTTGCCTCCATCCTGAATGGAGGGGCCATAGCAGAACCAATCATATGTGGTTTTAAAAGTAATGACTTCGCATATCCAAGGGCTGGGTGAGGTTCTGTGAATGGAGGAGCTCAGCCTCGATGGCACTGCCCAGTCAGCCCCAAGGCATCCTCACAGTTGAAAAATGATTGCAGCAATCGGGAGTTGGGGAGGAGGTTTTTAAGGGGGTTCTCGACCTTTACAGATACAAATGTAAAGCCATTTGGCTTCATATAATGCATCATACTGGAATGTAGCTAGCTCACAAGCAAGACCAGTTTTAAGGATAATGGCCCAAGAAGATGTTGAGATTTGCCCGGCGTGTTCAAGATGGGAAGTGAGGATTAGAAGGCAACAAGTCAGCCAGCAGCCCTCAGCAAAGGGAGAGGTGATCTGGCTGTGCAAGCCTTAGACTGGGACACTGAGAATAAGAGAACTACAGAGTTATAGCAAACGGGAGAAGAGTAACCCCCATTATGGTGGGAGATTCCTTGGCAGCCAGGGGTGATTCATCGGATGCCTCTTAAGAGGTGGATACATCCAACAGGATGGATGAGCACCTTTTGTTACCATAGGGACTAGATGGAAGTTGAAGAAGGCAGATTCTTCCACAGGGAGGCATAGACCTTTGCCTGCCAAAGCTGTTCCTGCAGAAAGGATACTATAGATGGCTTCAGTCCTTTCATAATGGTAGGCTTCCCTGTAGTTGATGTGATAGTCATAACACCTGTGTCTTTGGTACTACGCTGAGTCCTTCTAGATATGAGAAGATGACAGGTTTTTGGCGTGCATATAGCGTCTATAGCTCAAAGTGTGCCACTCGAGGGGCGTGCAATTCTTCCCTTGCTCCTGATAGAATTAACCAGATGCATCTTCTAGTCAGGCATGCATATTATTATAATTTTAATTGGTTATTTATGATGCGCGTAATAGCCAGAGGTTTCTAAGCACGGACCCGGGTATCGAACCTGTGTTGCTCCGCGTTGTCTTTCTTCCAAGGCAAGCACGTTGCCTCTGACCTATCCTCCCGAGACAATTTGTGTGCTTCACTGGGGCGTCATCAGAGGGGCTAAGCCATAGGAGTGAATATGTGGTTGTGGATGGCTTCATAAAATAGTGTACTAGACCAATCTGCCTTTGTGCTCCCAGCAGTTTCTGAAGCAGAGTCTATGTTCCAAGAGTATGTGGCGGACCCTACCACCAATTCATTATTGCACCTGTGAGATGCCAGCGTCAGGGGCATCATCTTAAGATAAAACAAGGCATAGACATTGAGACACCCCCAACGCCAGTATAAAAGGAGAATCTACCAGGACACTCCCCTTCCATTGTGTACCAAACTGGCCCTGAACCCCTCCTCCAGACCTTCACTCCTGCACCGCTATTATTGGTGGCCGTTGTTTGTTTCCCTTATTCCCCTGTATAGCTGGTTGTTGCTTTTCGCCATCTCCATTTACCCTGCCCATGGACCTCTTGCACACCCAGCTCTCTTCTCTCACGAGTACTGCATGCTCTATGACCCACCTCTACATCTGTTGTGTTCGCTGTTCTCTCACTGTGAAACGCTCCAATACTTTCCAGTTAGTTCTGGAAAATATTATAACTAGACCTCATTTAGTAGTAGGGAAGGTTTTACTGATTTTAGCGGCACAGACCTCTATGTACTTACATTCTTCCTCTGCTACTGTGTCAGTGTGAATAATGTTTTTACTGCAGATGTGGATCAGTATACTGTCGATATCTATGTTATTACCCTAAACTGAGTTACTATTTCAAAACACTAAATATAACCAGCTAAGAAATGCAGAGTTTTTTGCACTTGTGGAAGGTAATGACCTCATTTCCGGATCATCTTGGCCTAGATACATGATCCACACCTAGAACATTGAGAGATGAGTGTAACTACTGTAGAGATTTCTCACTCCTGGAGTGTGATTATGTCTCACTTGTGTGCCTCTTCATTCTGGCCATTGTCTCTCCCCAGGCTTCGCCGTGGTTGCCACCAGCTTATCAATCACCACATCTTCACCAATCTGATCCTGGTCTTCATCATCCTAAGCAGCATCTCGCTGGCTGCAGAGGACCCCATCAGGGCCCACTCCTTCAGGAACCATGTAAGAGCGCTATGATGAGTTTATGGTTATAATGCTGCTTTTCTGGTCGCTTTACTGATCACCCCAGACCGAGCATGGGTATCACACTTTCCTTTTTCCCTCCTTGTGGTGAGTGTCGTTCAAACCTTCCTTATATTGCTCCAGGGATACAAATCTGATGGTCCCAACCCTCTTTTTTTATTTAAAATGTCTTCTAGTTGGTTGCATTTTTATACACAATGCTTTGTATGATATCACTAGTGGTATAGCGTTCATCCTCTGTGGTTAATGCCTCCTGGTTGCATGTGTTTGGACAACTACAACACATCCAAAATATCACAGCAAGACTACTCCTTAGACTAAAAAGAAGAGACCACATCACAGCGTCCCTGAGAAGTCTACACTTGCTACCAGTAAAGAAACCCATTAACTTCAAAGCCCTCTGCATTGCGCAGAAATCACTACATGGCCAAGGAGCTTAATTCCTCCAAGCTACAATCACCCACTACCAACCAAGAAGAGACTTAATATCGAGCAACAACCTCCAAACAGAAACTAGACACTACGAGAAAAGGAAATTCGGAGGAATTGCCTTCACCTATCTGATAACCAAACTATGGAACTTGATACCGAAGGAAATAAGAATGACTGAAGACCACCTAAAATTAATGAAACTACTACATTTGTCTATTCAACTCACTGAAATAAACATAGACGTGCGCCTCTACAAACCATACACCTCGACCAAAGCAAACACGGGACAATACAGAATGAAGAACCGACAATAAAACTACTCAACACCAGATATCACCCGAAACCAACTAAACCTCCCTTCTCTTTTCTGCATACTCACACCTCTCATGTACTACAAATGCCCAGAGGGCTAGTGAAACAGCCCACCAAAAACATGCAACCCACACACCCCTCTCTAATCATGCTACAAACCCAATAATACCTGCGGGCAGCAAACAACTCAGACACTGGACACCACCCTTCCAGACACAACAAGCCCAGTGCACATAACAAAGCACACCTAGAAAGCACACATGCACAGATGTCAGTTTCTCCTGGCTCTCCATGCATCAACAGATGAGCACAACCTGTATCCTATTCTATCCTATCCCTCTCTCACTCACTAACCAACCCTACGCACTTTTCTAACAGAGCCACATGAGCACCTGGAAACCATGCAAATGACAGCGGTGCACATACACATGCCATAACATGCTTTGATAAGCATTGCTGGCATTAGATCCTTTCTGCTCTCTGGAGTCAATGTGGCCTGCCTGGTTGTGGTTGTTCATACCATTGTAGGAAACTGGGTTTGGAAAGCAGGAGTAGGCTGGCAGCTAGAGCCTTAACATGCTTTGGCTGAACCCTAAACCTGTGCTTTGCAAACCGAGCCAGATTAATAGCTTCATTGAATTATTCTAGGCTCTCTAGTGATAGTGCTAGCTGAATTTAGGGCGTGAACTCCACCACTTGTGCTTGGGGTGCGGAAATCAACAAACAATTATTGCAATACAATTAAGGCATAAGAAATGTAATGTCAAAATAGGTATCTTTCTAAAACGTTATATTCATTTATTGGTAATTAAGTCTGATAGCAATTTATGGAGGCAAAGTGGAGACAAAGTAATACACCTAATCGTCAACGAGTCAATTAAAGTTACTTGTGACCTCTGTTATAATGAAATTCTGTTTTAATGGATTTCTTTGGTTGCTTCTCAACAATCTCTAAAGTGTCTTTATGGAGTTTCTGAGTCAGACAAACACCAATGGGTGGGCTAGACTGGAGAGGCCAAGGCTGGAGGGAGGTTAAAGATTGGGCCTTGAGCCAAAAGTTCCCTTCTTTTTTTTAATCAATGTGGTACAGTCACTTCAAATGGAATTTGTCCCACATCCTTTTTCACATGCTGCTAACAGCTGACTGGTCGGTAACAAGTTTGAACAAAATCTCAGACAGTCCCCTCTTTTTTTGCATTAGGAATTTTTCAGATGTAAGAAGGTACAAGTCCCCTGGGTTTATCTAAAATTGAAAAAATGTGCAGCTTGTCTGTATCCAGTCTATTCTCAATAATGTTCTTTTTGCGCCTAGTCGATTCTCTGCCATCTCTTCCAGTGATCTATCACAGTTAGATAATATTTCCGACACTGCCTTTTGTAGAGTTCTTAAGTAATAGCCAGAGTCGCTCTGTACCATTTGATGCATGTCTTTTTACAAGGTGAAAACACTGTGTACCAGTAGCTATGTGCTTGTGCAAAGTGAAGCTTAGCTAATGAATATTAATATCAATGATGTCACATGAATATACCATGGGTTGGTTGACAAATTTAGAATAGTACGTTTATTGAATATGTATTAGCACAGATTATTGAAACAGTTTTGTCTCTGCAGGATTTTGCCAACACTTGTTTCGACCTTTATGGTCTTTTTTAAGGCAAATGTTCAAAATTAACAACCTAAGTCTCCAATTTGATATGACAATATATGTATCATAAATACATAGGAACCAACATTGGTATTAACATAAGATAAAACCATTGCAGTATTAACATAACACAAAACCATTAAGTAAACATTGTAGCATAGAGAAGAAAACAAGGCAAAAGGGGGGGAAGAAAAGCGGGGCGGAGAGAAAATAATAAATCATTAGTTCATGCAATATGTGCTTAAATTGTGCTTAGTGCTTCCATATCCACACTTGACTTTACCCATGTAATTGTGACTGTCTAATGTCACTGCTTTGTAGAAGGTTTCGATGACGCTCTCTGTAGGTGATTGTGGAGTAAGTCTAAACCTATTCTTGAGTCCCTGTAATTCCTGATTCCTGAGATGTACTCCCAATTCTTCACAGATGTCTTTCTTAGTTTTGGAGGTATAGGTGCTGAGTGATAATTTTTTTTTTTTTTATTATTTATAGTTGTTTTGGTCGTGAAAATAAATTCACAACCTTTCAACTTGTGACAAAAAGGAAAAAAAAGAATTACATAAAATCACATTTACAAATCACTTAAAATCAGATAAAACATTGTATGCGTTAGTAAACAGTAACAACAGTGGTTTACAACACATGGTTATAAAGCATGTAACAAGATCATTATTTTCTTGGCACTGCATACATTGAGATGATTTTCAACTGGTGCAAGTAATTGACTACTGCATATCTTACAGCCTTTCTATTAGTATGGAAAATTAAGACCCATAGCTCTTTTGGAGTCAAAATGTGTTGCTCCTTAAATAAAGGCTTGAAATGAACACTCCGTACTGATGCTAATTTATCACATTCTGAAAACAGGTGCATAAGAGTTTCTGGATGATTTTTACAAAACCGGCAGGGCAGAGGGATAGCAACATTATTCCGTTTATTCATCACTTCATTAGTCAGCCACAGATTTAGTCTAAATCTCATAAAGCCATTTCTGTGGTTGGAACTGGGGGACCTCACCATATAATCGGCCACTGTGTTATAACGCTTTAATTCAAATGGAGAAGCCTCAAAATGTTTATAGTTGGAACACGCAAAACGTGTGTAAATCCAGTCACCTTTCCAGATTTTTGTTCTAGCTTTATTTGGATTTTCCATGAGCAAAATTGGGTCAATCTGAGCTTTTGCTAGAATTGAGTGGATTTTTTGGCGCCATGTTTTTGGAAAAACGTCCATTGAGCTCAATAGATATATGGAAATAGTATTGATTATCCCTGTTGTGGCTTTGTTCATGAGACACTTGCGGTACAAAGCACACAGGCGCCATTTGTAGGCTGCGTACAGAGAAATTAGGCCCAACTCATATCTTAAAGTTGGAAGTGGTTGTGAGGTTGGTAAGTTCAAAACTTGCCTCCAAAACCGACCTTCCCTCATAGCCCAGTAAGAGTATGACATGATAAACTGGGTTTCTGCACCATAGAGGATAACAGGCACAACTTTCAATTTGAAATACGTTAGAATTGGGAGTAAAGAAAATTTACAATATCTTGCCTTGATGATTCGGGCTTGTGAAATACACATTTGAAGTTTCTGGAGTCCTTGTTGATTATAGTGATCAAAGGCACACAAGTTAGACACAGTTGTACCCAAATACACATAGATATTAGTGCTGGTAATCTTACAATTTTGAAGAGGCCAGTATAAATGGGCACTACTTTGTTTCTTGGTGCCAAATTGAATGACCTTTGTCTTGTCAACATTGATTGTTATGCCATTTATTTTTGTATACTCGTCCAGAGCACCCAAAAGAAGTCACAACCCTTTTGGGGTATGTGACAATAGTACCATGTCATCGGCATATAATAACCATTGTATCTGTACACCCATGATCTTTGGAGAATCGGAGATCAGTGTTGTAAAGCTTCGATAGATATCTGAAAGAAAGAAATTGAACAAGGCTGAAGCTAATAAACAGCCTTGTTTTAGGCCTCTGGCAGTTGGTATTGGGGGGGTTAATAGACCGTCATTAGTAAGTCTAATCTGGATCGATGTATTTGTATGTAGTTGGATTATCCATTTCAAGATTTGCCATGGACAGTTAGCATCAGCCAATTTTTTATAGAGCTGTTCTCTTGGAACGGCATCAAATGCCATTTGGAAATCAATAAAGGCAAGGTACAAGGGCTGTTTCTGTTGGTAGGCTTTCTGAATAAGGTTTGATAAAGTAATAATATTTATACCAGTGCCTACCCCTTGTAAGAAGCCTGTTTGGAACGGATCTCTCAATTTATTATCCTGTAACCAGGTATTACATTTTTTTAAGATCAGCCGGGCAAATAATTTACCCGGACAGTCCAAAAGCGCTATGGGCCTGTAGGACCTGGGGTTCTCCCGATTGCCTTTTTTATATATCGGGAGAATAATAGATTTTCTCCACGTCTCAGGGATAGCGCCACTCTTCAGCACCTGATTAAAGATCCGGTAGAGAATCCTCGCCCATTCGTCTACATGGCTTTTTAACATCATATTGTGCAACCCATCTGGACCTGTTGCCCGAGAAGAGCTTAATTTCTTGATACAACGTTTTATGTCATCAATGTCAAATGTAAATGTTCCGGAGACTGTAAGCGAATGAAAGTTTAAATGTATGTCAGGAAAGGGAGAAAGATAGAGTTTATGAAAGTACAATTGCCATGCTTCAGTGGAAATCGAGTTTACCTGGGCTGTAAATTTGGGAGTCTCAGATGTTTTATTGAGAAGGACCCATATGCCAGCTGTAGATTTCAGGATAAGCTGTTTAAGCATAGATTTTCCATTCAGTTCGTAGACCTTGGCTCTTCTTAGTCTGAGCCATTTTTTATAGTTTTGCTTGACTGATCTTATTTTTTCGGCCATATCAGTTTTCTCTGATTTCCGCAGTTGCCGAATTTCTTGTCTTAGCTCAGATTTACGATGGGCTATTTCCGAGTCGTAGGCATGGGTATGCTGTTGCTCAGTTGTCCCACTACCAGTGACTACTCGAGTAAACATCTGCATGGCATTTGTATAGTCATAGACCAGTAGATCTTCTCTCTGGTACATAGTCTCTAGATTCGAATTTAAGATTCTCAACTTTTCTGTGTTCCAAGACAGTCTATTTCTCCCATTATTTACGACTACATCAGTTACATTTGAGTTCCACCATTGTGTCGGTTGAATATAATCAATTTGCAGTGACAGTTTTAATTTGTGATGATCACTTACACTTGTATGAATAACCTCCAACTTTTGTACAGAATTAAAGGCTTTCGCATTAATATAGATGTAGTCAATTATTGCATGCTGGTCTCCTCTTTGCCAAGTGGTCTGGGCGGGACAGTCACCTGTCACATTGCTATTTAACATCTGAAAATTGCGCTCAGTCATAATCGAAGACCATTTCAATTCGTCTCTTGTTGGGGCAATATTCCCCTCTGGAATGAGGTGCAAGTTGAGGTCGCCCAATATCAAAATACACGATAAATCACTCTCTAGGGCCAAGGCATCCAATATATCCACAAATTGCTTGAAAAATTCATCTGCATTCAGTGTGTTACTGCACCAATAGATATTAACAATTGCTATTTTTTTATAGACATTAGATAATATCGCCACTTGAAATGATAGAGAAGGAGATTTACGAATGATCAAATTCAGGCCACAGCTCTTTTTAACTGCTATGATAAGACCACCTTTCGGTCTACCACGGACACCTTTTTCTGCTGATGTAAACAGAATGTTGTGTGAGTCCCAAATCGGTGGTAAAACGAGCCAGGTTTCCTGGAGGGCAACTACATCCATATCAATCAATCCTCCAACTGTTGTAAAATTGAGGTGATTATGCCCTCGTGTATTCCAGGAAATCAAATTGAGGACTTTGGCACTTGAACCTAGTTATGTAGACTTTGTCTGGTCCGGTGGGTTTTGATGAGAAGTAATGTGACAGGCTGAGGTGAAAATACGTGAGCTATGTCCTTGCGGTGTGGCCGGACTATGTACTAATTCTTGGGTGAGATTAAACCCTAAGTCAAATAACACCATTCTAGCTTGCCACAAAGACTCGGCTACCAATGATGAGCGAATATGCAGGCGTGCAACAGAAAAATCCATATGGTTTATAAATTCTATTTGCTCGATATCCAGTGATGAAATGGCTGATAAAGCTGGTATCTCTGTACATATGTTCAGAATAAAGGACCGATTTAGATCATAGGACTTATATGGAGCCTCACGACATTTGATTATAAAGCGATGGGGCAGTATAATTTGTTTTGACTTGGTCTGCGCAGATCTTTCTTTTGCCTGCATTGGTAACCTTGCCGGAGATCGTGCCCTTCTATCTTGATGAGTGATAGAAGGCATGAATAAGGGGAACCCTTGTTCCGGTGCTTTGTTTGAGTTAGGTTCTTTTGGGTGGTGCATGAAGGCTTCAATGGAAGCTTTAATCTCTTCCCGTATCTCGTGTCGTGATAATAGGGCTTGATTAGGGGGAAGGGTAGAGGCAGGGACTTGAGATGGGTGCGCAGACTTCCGCTGTACGTTAGTATTGGAGTTTCGCATCAGATAAGCCTCAACTGAAGCTTTAATTTCGCCCTGTAAGTTCTTTATCAAACAATCATCTTTTATGGGAGCTCCAGTGGCCACCGTGTTCTGTATTGTGCGATCATGTGATTGTGGCGCTTGTGAGATAGCCGATTGCAAATCTTGAACTTTAGCCTGGTTAGCTATTGTCGTTACTTGTAAAGGTTCAGGCTGTGCATGCCTACCTATCTGTGAGAAATTATTTGGTAATAGTTTCATATATGAATCAATAGATTTCTGTAGCTGGGTCTGGATTGCTACTAAAATAGGGGCAGTTTGGGCAATGGAGGCTTGGTTCAATGACTCAGCCATGGCGGCTACCGTGGCCATTGGGGACGTTGAGGAAGGTGGATCAGGGTTTTTTAACGCTGTTTATTGCTGGATTCGACCATCTGCACTAAATCATCTAATGGTTTATGTGCCACTGTCGTTACAGCCATTGGGACTGCTTCTAGAATCTGAGAATCAGGTTCAGGTGTAGATATGAGCACCGAATCCGATGACGAGTCTACACATTTTTTCCTTTTTTGCCCCACTATTGGTTTTAGGACCAATGGTTTGGTTTTGGCAAGGTGCACTTTCCTCTTTTTGCTTGGCCGTGACATGCTAGTTTTAGCAGAGGATGTGCTGAACACCTCAAACATATTTTTTGAGGCTGGAATATCAGAGATCTGTGTTTCCTTTGTGTTGGAGACAGCCGCCGGTACAGACGCAGCCACAAGAGTGGCTGGGTCTCGCACGGCGGCGGTCACTGGGTCCTCATAAGTCTTAGGGGTAATGTTGATGTAATTAGGTTTTGCCGCTGAGATATCCGATTGTTCTGATGCCGGTTTTAGCACTAGGCCGGCAGGTCCAGATTGAACATTGTCACGCGTTTGCGTGTGGACTGAATATGAATGTTTAGCGATCAATGATTCCTGAGTTTGAGAAGATGTATTATTTTGAGTTATGCATTTAGAATGTAGTCGCAACAAGTGTTCTAAGCAAACTGTCTGACTTGAGATTTTTGTGTCCAGCCCTTCATATAATTTTGCTATAGTCAATAAAGCAGTGTTCATGGCTGTTAATGTGTTGTTCAGGGCAGGGGCCTCCGGAAATGAGTATCTCTCCCTGTGTGCAGGGTTCAGAAAAAAGTCAGAAACACGAGCCCCCTGTTCGAATCGTGGCTGTCTCGGAGTGGGAGCTATAAAGGAGACTACTTCTTCAACTGATTCAGGTGAGGGAGTCATAGCCATAATCGGGGAGACCATTGGTTCTATTGCCGGGGCGTCATTGTAGGATGGGGCAGGTGACAAAATTCCGTCATTTATGCTAGAATGGTTATTAATATCTTGTCCTAATTGGATTAGATCACCAGTATTTGAACAAACGTATAAGATTTCTTCGGAGCACTTATCAGTGCGATTGGAAAGGTTCATGAATTCAATATCATCTTCCTCTATTTCGCCAATCATAGTCAAGTGGGTGTACGCTTGTCTTAGATTTTGTTGGGCCAGAATGGAACATGAGACGGGTTGTGGCATAGTGTCCCCAGGGAAGAGGGCTACAACAGATCGTAGGTCTCCGGCCGAGCAAGCCGCTATTAGTGTGTTATCAGAGGGGGCACCATGCAAACTGGTTTCTCGAGATGAGATATCAATAGGTGCAGTGTATATGGGCTCCGTAATTGTGGGTTCAGATGGCTGAGCTGCCGCGCACGAGCCTGTGGGAACCGATCGGGCCGTGGCGGATGGATTACCAATTTTTGCCTCATCCTCAGTTGTTATCACCTCCCTTGGACACAATCGAGCATCAGCTGAAACTGAGTGTGAGCGCTGAGTAGTAATACGCCCCACCTTTGGTAACAGACTCGTAAGTCGGGGTTGAAGCAAAGCTTTTCTCATGGCAATGTCCCGAGTTGATCCACCCATTTTTCTCTAATCGCTATAGTGGGCGGCATGCTAGTGGTCAAAGTGTATGCAAACATTCAAAAAAAAAAAAAAAAAACATCAAGTTTCACAATTAAATATAAATAATTAAATCAGTTTAGGTTCAAAAACAACAACATAGATTTGAGAGAAAGCAAAGAAAATAAAATAAAATAAATAAGATATTAGTACCTAAGACCACGACCCGGCGATCCGCGAACAGCAAACAGTACTTGTAGTACTTGCCGGGTGCGCGCGCGGGTGCGCAGTGACGTGGGGTCTTATAGATTACAACAAGACGTGCTTGTTGAGAGGTGGAGCCAAAGTACAAGGAAAACCTTGAATAGAAAAGAGGGAAAAGGAAAAAAAAAAAAAAAGTAATAATTAATGTAATATTACAGGGGAGGACTGTCGTTCATGTAAGCACTGCGTTTACTAATCACTGGACACAACGTGCATATAAGTCACTGGACACAACGTGCACTACGAGCACAAAAGCAGTCACCTTCGTTGGTTTCCCAGGTCCAGGCAAGCTGGTGTTGCACTTTGAGACGTCCTCCAGGTGGTTATATTAGGCTGCCAGCACTGACAGTCAAGTGAGCTCAAGTCCGTGAAAAAAGCTCCGTGAAAGTTTTAACAATGCTCCGTTTCCAGGGTCATAAAAGCGCAGACTACCGGCACAGCAAACAGTACTTGTGGTACTTGCCGGGTGCGCGCGCAGGTGCGCAGTGACGTGGGGTCTTATAGATTACAACAAGACGTGCTTGTTGAGAGGTGGAGCCAAAGTACAAGGAAAACCTTTGTTGGTTTCCCAGGTCCAGGCAAGCTGGTGTTGCACTTTGAGACGTCCTCCAGGTGGTTATATTAGGCTGCCAGCACTGACAGTCAAGTGAGCTCAAGTCCGTGAAAAAAGCTCCGTGAAAGTTTTAACAATGCTCCGTTTCCAGGGTCATAAAGTGATAATAATAGATGCATGTTCTCTATGTCTGCTATTGTGAGTGTGCTTTCTGGCTTACTCGTTCTCTTTGGATCAAAAACCTGTACTTTATGGTGAAAGTATTTTTTGAGTTTGAATTTCCTCACACATTTATAGAGATCTATTTGGAATTCAATCATATCTGTCTCTGGTAGGTTCAAATGACAGTCCTCTATTTAGTAATGTCCTTTCATCGTTAGACAGAGCCCTATCCGACAAATTAATAACTGGGTTCTGTATTGTTACTTTGTCAATTGTGTCCTTGCACTCGATCTGGTGAGTCTTTTGGTAAGAGCGTGTACTCCACTTTCCCCTCGATCTGCCGCCTCGTCTTCCTCTGAAGAAGTTCTCTGTGTTAGCATATTTTGCCCTAAAGGGACTTGGAATCTTACATGTTTAACAGCTGTCTGTTGGTTCTGTTAGTTAGCCCTTTTATATCTTTTTATTTCAGCTAGAAACCCTCTTCTGGCACAGTTGGTTCCTTGAGGTGTAATTGAGTCCCTGGATTCTGTTGTCAAAACCCCTTCTCCTTAGGATTCCACATCAGAGCTCCTTGGTGTGGTCAGTTGTGTGTTATTTGGTGCAGATGATTTTCTATTGTCACAGTACCTGGCTTGGGATGTATATAACCTGTCATTTTCATAGTCTCTCTCATCCCTGAAATATTTCCGAAACGTCCTGAGTTTGACCTTGTCCTGATATTCTTTCAGGATTGAATATATTTTATTGTAATTCTCATCCTTGGTACTCTGTAGTCTATTCATGTCAGTGATTTCCTGTTTGGTTAGATCAATCTGGATTAGCACTCTAGGGTGTTCCCTCTCTGCGTGTTCAACTAAGAGATGCATCATTGTCTCTGAGATTTGTGTTATATTTTCCTCCCATTTTTGTGCCAAATCCTGACCTTCATTATTAGTAAAGTCTGGAAATATGAGGATTCTTAGGCCTGTGGGAATTTTATTTTCTAAGTAATTGGTTAAAGGCGCTACACTTTGCAGAAGTGCGTAGATACTGGCACACAGTTTTTTCATCATGTGACTATTCTAGGCAGGTGTTAGCCTAGTAGTGCCATAACCTGCAGCTGTTTCAATCATTTTCAAGTTAGACCACATCCAAATCCTCAACCCCAGCGCCCATACTTACCTGGTCATGCACTGTGACACTTCTTAAATCTTTTTACAAGGTGTTTGCAGAAGGAAACTGCATTGATCTGTATAGTTGAACCAGTTTCCAATCTAAATAGGCCCTCAAGGAGCTCATTGCTAGCATGTAGCAAAGGGAAGCCATTGGAAGGGACCCTGGTACATTCAGGATTTTCTTCAATAAGCACCCTTCCAATTTTATCCAGCGCAACCTCCACGCCTGGGATTCTATGTCCATTCTGTATAGTAGTGTCCTTCCCTTTATAAAATTGTATTAGGGGTAGCATCGAAAACCTGCAATACTTGCCTAATAAACTTTTAATCTGACAGGCCATCTGAACTATTTTACCCAACAGCCTGTTTTCAACTACTGCTATATTAGGGTGTGCATTCAACATAAAGCCCAAATATTCGATTTAACTGTTTCTTTCTAATGGTTCACCATTAAGAAACCACTTTGTGCGTATTATTTTTGCGAGATTGCTGAAACGCAATGCGCACAACTTTGTAGGATTGATCAAGAAGTCATTCTTTTCTGCGTAAACCTCCAATCCATATAATAAACGCTGGGGACCTTGAGGAATGTAGTCCAACAATAGGATGTCGTCGGCCTATGCCATCCAGCAAACCCTGCACAGCCCCACTTTTGAGCATTCTAAAGGTTGATCTATAAGGCACTATTCAGATATGCCAAATAGAGGTTGAAGAGGCAGGGGGCAAGAATGCACCCCTACCTCACTCCCCTCTCTGTGGGTACTGATTTTGTTAGGTGGCCTTGTCCGTCCAAACGTACCTGTACAGATGAATTTTTATGTAAATGCATTACTAACGCAAGGAAACCCAATGGGATACCCCAATTTCCTAGTTTGCACCAGAGTCTGCTTCTGTTTATGGTCTCGAACGCTTTCGACAAGTCAACTGATGCACCATATAAAGGTGGGTTATCTGTTGACCAGGCTGTCCTCACCGTAATATATTTATTATCAGGCCGTTCAATGAGGTGGACAACCCCTTCCTGAACCCAATCTGCGATTTGCCTAAGAGACCTATTGATTCATCCCATCTTTACAGTTCTTTTAGAATTATACTGGCAAACAATTTGCCGTCAGCATCTAGTAGGGCAATCGGGCTCTAGTTTGGCGGTTCAGCCCGATTGCCCTTCTTATAGATTGGAATGATTATTGCGCTGCTCCAACTAGGTCTATAACTTCTTTGATAGAGAATACTTTTGAACAGAGCCAGAAGAACTTGGGACCCTAGAGCTGCATTCGCCGTTAAATATAATGTTCATGTGACCATTTGGTTCTGCAGCTCTTGCGGTTGAAGAATTTTTTATCAGTCCTGCTATAACTTCAATGTTAAGGTACAATGACCACTGGCTATTGTCCATCCACTCATTCTCTAGGGTTTTTATCTAGGTGCTGTAAATGTTTACTCCAGTCCTCTTCAGACCTCAAATTACTGTATAGCTGACATTGAGTTCCCTGATCTTTGTTTATCAGTGAGCAAAAGTTTCTAGAATTATTGGAGATCAGAGTTCTTAACATACATTTGACATCTTTTTGATGTTTTAGATATTTGGCCCCTCTCACCCAGTTGCGGTATTTTAACATCATTTTTTTCTTTGCTTGCATAAATTCCACTCCTGGTTTACACTCCTTTCTCAAATTCCTAATGTTTTTTCTCCCAAAAAATGTTTTCAACCAGGTGTCACGATCAAGAGCATGTTTGCGCGTTGACCTCGGTTTTATACCCTTAATCATCGGTTGTCTTGATCCCAAAGCAACTTCTGAGAGTTGGCAGGTGTGCAGAGTGCTTCGAGTTGTGTGACCTTTGTTTCTGCCATCCAATCAACCAAGTTTTTATTAAGTTTGGATCCTCCCGCTCTGAAGGTCGAAATCTTATTTCCACCCTGATTAATCACACGTTTCTGTTTGATTATATTGCTCTTCAGAATGTGCACTAAGTGAGATTTCGCTGTTAACATATTGTGGTCACTATTAACTGTGTTCTTCATCCTCATATTGGTACATTGGTTAAACATTTCCCTTGATAATATCAGGCAACCAATAACAGATTTAAATGCACCATTATTCCAAGTTCGGGCTGCATGTAAATTTCCATTTCTGTTTCCATTACCTATTATGAAACCCCAATCACTTAAATATGATCTTCATGCCTTCCCATTTTCATTCGATGTTGAATTTATCATCTGCTGATTATCATTGGGGAGGCATTAGGAGTTTAAGGGCCTCATTACACGGTAGACGGTAACCATGGCGCTATTAGCGCTATGGTTGCCGCCGGCATCTTACCGTGTCCGCCTTGGTGGATGGCGGAATTACCGCCCTACTCCAAGGTGAGCGGGGGCGGTAATTCCCCATTCACCAAGGCTCTTCCCCATTCCCATTTTTGCCCCCATAGGGCATAATGGGAATGGGGAAGGTGCTAATTACGGTACCGCAAATTGCGGTACCGTAATTAGCTCTGAGGTCCCTTTGCGGCACCAAACTTTAACGGCTGAACTTTAACGGCTGGTAAAACCAGCCGTTAAAGTCGGGTCCCGCAAAGGGAACTCGTAGTAAGGCGGTTGGGGTTTACCGGTACCGGTGCCCTTACCGGTACCGGTAAACCCCTACCGCCTACCATGTAATGAGGCCCTAAGTCTTCTGCAAGAATTATGTTTGTTATTTCAGTTTGCTAATATGCCTCCAATTGAACAGTTGATAGTTGTGACAAAAATACAGCGAAATCAGAATTCGCGGGGTTCCAATAGACGTTAATTAACGTTATCCCTCCTGTGATTTCATCAGAATGACAGTTTACTTTCACAGCTAAGATTCTCGGGTGTTGGTTTTGCAAGGATTCAACCTTTCTTATTTTGGCATTGCGTACTGCGATCAATAAGCCACCTGAAGGTCTACCTACCGCCTACCATGTAATGAGGCCCTAAGTCTTCTGCAAGAATTATGTTTTTTATTTCAGTTTGCTAATATGCCTCCAATTGAACAGTTGATAGTTGTGACAAAAATACAGCGAAATCAGAATTCGCGGGGTTCCAATAGACGTTAATTAACGTTATCCCTCCTGTGATTTCATCAGAATGACAGTTTACTTTCACAGCTAAGATTCTCGGGTGTTGGTTTTGCAAGGATTCAACCTTTCTTATTTTGGCATTGCGTACTGCGATCAATAAGCCACCTGAAGGTCTACCTTCGTTTATACATGTGGCGTGCTGCTCCAGTATTGAGAAGCCATCAACCCTTACACTTGTCATTAACCAGGTCTCTTGAAGTAGTATTCAATCATATTCCCTGAATATTTCTTTACAGGTAAGGCTGTTGGTAAAACTTCAGAATCCCTGCGTATTCCAACTCAGCATCTTTATGTCACTATTTGCTAGAGAGATGTATTATTTTCCCCCAATTTCTGTAGAATTTGGACAATAATTTTAGGTAGTTGAGACCACGCTGTGGAGGAGCTCTGAGGGGATACTCCCCTCTCTCGATTCCTTCTTTGATATTCATCCAATTACGATACACACTGTGGATCTGAGGGTATGATACAAATCCCCCCACCAGAGACATTTTGAGAAGAAACTCTCTTTTTGAGGTCTGGGTGGTTGTCCTGAATCTGGAAATAGTCAATTGCTCCTGATTTTTAGATCTCAGAACTCTCCTTTGGGTTTTTTCAGTTTCGGAGATCCTGAGGGTAGGCCGGCATGACAACTAGCCTACATTTGTGTGTGATTGTTAGCAGCCGAAACCTGATCCTTGATCAACCATGAGCCAATGCAGAGCCCGTCTCTCAGCTGACACATGGTCTCCTCTCCCGATTCCCACAACCACACGTACTGCCCTGTTCTGGACAACCTGTAGCCTATTGCAATCTGTTTTATTAATGCCCACGAGGAGGCTGCTACAATAGTCCAGCTTGGCTCCAACAATTGCTCTTGCAATCGTTTCTGCATTAGATTTGGTGATGAAAGGTCTAAGATGAGAGAAGAGCTTAATATAATAAGCCAATGATGATGCTACACCTCCAATGTGATATTTCATGCTGAGGTGTTGATCGGATATAATCGGATATAACACCTAAAGTCTTGACCTTCTTTTGTCGAATAATTTTAGAATCACCAATATGAAAGCTTTCATATGCAGGGCCACGTTTTTTATCATATTAGGAGCACCAGAAATTAGCAGCTCGTTCGTATCCCTGTTCAAAGACAAATTGTTTGTTACCATCCAGTTCTCAATTATGGCACATATCCTATTGAGTTGTGCTTAATCAATATCATGAAGTCCGAAGATGGGGATGACGCACTGCGTATCGTCAGCATAGTTTGTAAACATCACCCCTTCTTGGACCAAAAGAGCAAAATTGGGTCTGTAAAGATATTGTACAAACAAGGGGAGATGCTAGCTCCCTGTGGCACTCCATATTTCAGTGTTAAAAGTGGTGCTACAGTCTCATCAAGGGAAACTCTGCTCTTACAGTTGCTACGAAAAGGACGATGTCCATTGAGTAACGTGAAGAACCAACCCAAAAGTCCCCAGGATGTGACTAGGGACTCCTGGACCAGCTTCCCACGCCACGGGATGGCTCACACAAGATTATCGTGGCGCAGGAACAGTGCAAGCACTGGCTGGGGAGGCCAATGGAAGGTTGTTGTCCTGGATGGTCGGAGAATGATAAGCAGCTGAGGAGTGCTCCAATCACTGCCTTGACGATGGATAGGTCTGACGTTCCGAGCTGGTATCCAAGAGTCGAGCAGAAGCACGGCCAAAGGGCAGCAAGGACACAGGCAGAATCAGATCAGGGCATGGCAGGAGAGCAAGTTAAGGTCCAGGCAGGATGGTCAAGGTGGACCACGGGCTAGAGAAGGAAGGGGAGAGAGAGCCCAGGCAGGAAGGAGACAAGGTATCCAGGAGCAAGTGAAATTAGAGGAGGAGGACCCACCAGGAAGGCAAGGCTGAAGGCAGGTAGGACAAGGAGTAGCAATTCAAAAACTGCAGGGGCGAGGCACAGTTCAGAGAATAACCACGTTAAGACGCAGAGTCCTGTAGGTACAGGAAGTTATTGTAGAAGCCACACATGGGAACGAGGCCTGGACAGCAAGTCTCAGGTGTGCACAACCCCAGACCCTGACAGTGCCTTCCGAGAAGAGTCGACTCGTTCTCCCATTTGGATGTGCGGGTCCTCCACGTGAACCTCAGCAGCCTGAACCTTCATGCTTGGCTTCTGATCGGCCGAGGTACAAGGAGTGGAACTTGTTGGACGACGTCCTTGATGTGCTCCTGTCAGCTCGGAGGCCTGCTTTGAAATCCATTTATGCTTGTCGGTGTTGTACATTTTCAATTTGGTGCTGGCCGAGGGACCTGGATCCTTTATCCTGTCCTCTACCCCCTGTATTGGATTTTCAGCTATCACTGTAAAAGGTTACCTCGTCGCTATTTTGGAATTCAAGAGGTCCCCGGAACAGGGCTAATTTATTATAATCCCCACTGTTATGCAGTTTTTGCGGGGTTTGCGTAACCAGTTTTCTCCCCGCTAGTTTGTGGTTCCGGTTTGGGATATAAATTTAGTTTTAACGTTTCTTATTGGCACACCGCTTGAGCGTTTTCATTCCTGTTCTATAAGATTGCTCACCCTTAAGGTAATTTTCCCAGTTGCCATTGCTTCCACAAGACGGGTGAGTGAGCTCCAGGCATTGTCTTTTTTAACTTCCTATTTGTTTTTTCCAAACAGAAGGTCAAGCTGAGAATGTGGCCTTCATTTCTAATGAAAGTGGTCTTGGATTTCCATCTCTTCCTGTGTTTTTTCCTCCACCTCACCTGTCCAAGGTAGAGGAACGATTCCTTCGAATAGACCCGATATGGGTTCTTAAGGTGTACCTCTCTTGTACGAGAGAGGCTAGGAAAGATGACCAGCTTTTTATTGGTTACGCTGGTGCCTGTGCTGGCAGGGCTGTAACCAAGCAAACCCTGTCCAGCTGATCATTCTCTGCATCTCAGAATGCTACGATCTGGCTGGTAAGGATGTCCATGTGGGTATCAGAGCTAATTCTACCAGGGGTGTGGCTGCCACCTCTGTCCTGCAGAGAGGAGTCCCGATCCTGGATATTTGCCAAGCGTCAACGTGAGCATCTTTGCACACGTTTACTAAGCATTACTGCTTGGATTCCCTTGTGGTTCAGGATGACCGTTTTGGTATGGCAGTCCTCCAGAGTTTTCTGGTTTCGGTTGTGTTCTTGCTTCTTCCCTCCTCCAGGTTTACGTACAGTTTTAGGAGTCTAACAAAGATGAGGAATCCGTGGGAGGTAAGAATCCGTTAGAAGAACAAATGACATACCTCTAGGTAATGTTCTTTCTGATGGATATTCCTCCCACGGATTCCTAATGGCCCTCCCTACCTGACCCTCTTTGCAGGAAACTACTACACCATCGATTCTATGGCCCCTCCGCTTCAGAGTGCTAGGGAAAAAGGGAGGAATTGAGGTCACAGGCGCTGCACCGCTATATATACTGACCACAACGTCAATTTTTCCTTGCGTGGTGCGTAGAGGTATCGGAAGGAGCTAGCGCAGAGCTGCGCTGCACCCTCTGGCAGCGGAAAGGTTTCCGGAGAACAGCTGCGCTGGAATAGGCATATCATAGATGATGAATCTTTTGGAGGAACATCCATCAGAAAGAACATTCCTGAGGGGTGAGTCATTTGTTTGTCTGGAATATACTCACCCCGTTGTGCTTCTATGTTATTCAACATTTATACTGTTCCCATCACCACCATAGTGGTCTTATGTCACCTGGCCATGTCCGAAACCTTAGTCTGTGGAAAGGAAGCAGAGGTTTGGGGAGGAGTTGATAGGAAAGAGAAACTAGACAATAGAATGTCCAAAAACAGAGAAATGAAGAACAAAGTAGGGATGCGTGTTTCTCAAATGTGATAAGTTATGGGTAAGCATGAGTGTAAGACAGAGGATGGTACAACTCGGATTAGAGCAGAGTTTGATTGTGATGGCAATATCTAGAACTGACAAAGCATGGTACTAGATGTAGTTAGATGGTGAGTGGTTGTTTGAAGGACTTGAGGGGTGCTCAAGCAGGCCCTAGTTGTGTAGAGGCTTTCACCAGAGTAGTTTGTAAGAAACAATCCCTATATCAAAGGAGAACACTGGGTTTTCCAAGCAAGCTGACAGGAGTGTTGGCGCCAAGAGTTGGATGTATTTAGAAGTATGCTTACGGAGACCATTGGGTAAGTGCTAGGGGAGGGAAGAAGAGACTTGATGGATTGTGTCCAATATGGGCATGACAGGCTTTCGCTGTTTTTATGTATCTGTTTCTTCCACTTGAAGATCAACTGTCTAGACATTGCAGGACATTGCTTGGATTTTTTTTTTTTTTACTTTTTTTATTTGACTTGACAGCACAACAGAGAGCAGAGGGAGCCACACGGCACCAGCATTAAAAGACAAGCAACACAGATATTAATCAGCACATACTAAGTAGAATGAAGCGTATTGAGAAAAGGCAATATACAAAGTTTTAATACCTGCACCAGAAGGGTCAACTCTACGGGGGGAGCCTCCCGGGGAGCTAGGGGGGGAAGTTGATGGTGAGGCCATGGCAGACATATTGGGCCTCATTCCGACCCTGGCGTTAACCAAGGCGCTATTAGCGCCTTGGTTGACGCCGTTATTTTTCCGACTCCGCCATGGTGAATGGCGGAATTACCACCCCATTCCAAGGTTGGCGGGGTCGGTAATTCCCCATTCACCATGGGCCCTTCCCTATTCCCATTTTTGGCCCATAGGGCTCAATGGGAATAGGGAAGGCGCTAATTACGGCACCGTAAATTACGGTGCCGTAATTAGCTCCTAGGTCCCTTTGCGGGTTGGTTTTTTAACGCCTGCAAAAAGCAGGCGTTAAGTACCAACCCGCAAAGGGAACTCGGAATAGGGCGGTAAGGGTTTAACGGCACAAGTCTCGTTACTGGTGACCATTAACCCTTACCGCCCTACTCGGAATGACCCCCAAAGTCTCGGAATCTCGGCCAGATGTCCCTTGGCCTTGAATGCGAGTGCTGCATTGCGTTCCAGGACTGCTCTGTGTCATGAGCCTATGTGACTGACCTGAGCCATTGTGTATAGGTAGGCGCTCTAGGGCGGTGCCAGCATAGTAATATGCAGCGGACTGCCAACAGCATGCAGAGACCTGCTAGTTTCTTAGAATCGCGGGGCAACTGAGGTAGGTCATGGAACAAGCAGTGCAGTGGGGTGGGGGTAATCGTGTGTTCTAGAATGTCAGACAGTGTGGAGCAGATGTCCTGCCAAAATTGGGTCAGACGGGGACAGTACCATAGCATGTGTATATAGGAAGCTTGATCCACGCCACATCTGGGGCAAGTAGGAGGGATGGCACAGAACATGCAATGAAGTCTCATAGGTGTATGATGGTACCTGTGTAGGATTTTGAACTGGATGAGTTTAAATTTGGTGTTGTAGGACACATCATGGGTGCGAGCACACATCCGGGACCATCTCTCGTCAGTGATCTCAGAACCGAGGTCCTCCTCCCACCTGCGCCTTAGCTCGGCGAAGGGGGGGCAGCTCTAGTCTGTAACAATGAGTAAAGTCTTGACACCTTGCCTCTGAAGGAGAGAAAGGAGCAGAGCTCCGCCACTATGGGTTCGTCGGGCGGCAAGGCGGGGAAATCGGGATATCTGGACTTGAGATTTTCACAGAGCGAAGAGTATTGTAGCCACACCGAGGGTCGGCGTCTGAGTGAGAGAGGGAGATCAGACCATTCGATAAAGTTTCCTTGTTCAATGGCATCACGGAGTGTCAGAAAGCCGGCATCCGCCCAGCGAGTAACCACTGTGTGTGGAATGTGTGGGACACCAGGGAAGAAGTTCCATAATGGCAGATCCCCGTGAAATGGGTGGAGTGCAGCAACCATTGTCCAGAGTTTGGTCAAAGCCAAGGATGTACTACAGGGTTTGCAGAGTTTGAGTCGGGGGGGATTGGCTTGAGGACCAGGGATCCGATCACTTGGTCACAGACCGTTAGCTTCTCAAGGCGAACATGTGGGGGGGATCGATGGTGTTGAACCAGTATGCAGCAAACTGAGATTGGGCCACCACCCATTTCCTGATGAAATCTGGTGCGCTGAATCCGCCCAATACCTTAGGGGCGGTCAGTGTAGATAATTTGAGGCGGACTGCCCCTGAGTGCCAGAGGAAGGTGTTACATATACAGTGCAGTGTTTGGAAAAAAGCATTGCCGGGCCACAGAGGCAGATTGGTGAATCGGTACAGTAATTGAGGTAAAACAACCATTTTAAGTATTCCAATTCTGCCTGCTAGTGAGAGGTGGCGTTTAGTCCAGCTGGAGCTTTTTGACACCAGGTTAGTTAGGTAGCTCTGGTTGTTGTCGTCACGTAGCTGTGCCGGGAGACCACCACCCCCAGGTAAGTGAAGCTAGACGGAGACCAGTTGAACCCATGTAAATCGGGGGGTGGGGGTCGTGTTGAGTCTGTGAATGGGAATAAAGTAGACTTGGAGCAGTTTACTTTCAAGCCGGATATGTCTCTGAAACGGGCCACATCCGCCAGTATAGGGGCAAGGTTGGTTTCAGGGGAACGGATATACAGCAGGGCATTGTCAGCGTAGAGGGAGACTATATCAACTTGGCCGGCTGTGTGCAAACCCCTGTGCCAGTGTGATTGCCGAATCATGTCAGTGAAGGGCTCCATAGCTATGGCAAAAATGAGGGGGGAGAAGGGGCATCCTTGGCGAGTGCCTCTGGATATCTGGAAGGTGGCAGAGCATCTGTCTTCTGTGCGGACTTTGGCCGATGGTGCGGTGTAAAGCAGCTTCATCCAGGTTCGGAAGTTGGGACCAAATTTGTATTTCTCGAGAACTCGCCATAGGTATTTTCACGAGACTGAGTCAAATGCCTTCTGCATGTCCAAAGTAGCTGCAACCGTCTGTGTGGCTGGGCCGATTCTGCTGATTACATTAAAGAGCCTCCTTAAATTTAAGGAAGTGGACCTACCAGGGACCAAACCGGCCTGGTCTGGTTGGATAATGTGGGGCATGTACGGGGCTAAGCGGTTGGCTAGCAGTTTGGCGAATATTTTAATATCGCTGTTAATCAACGAGAGTGGTCGGTATGAGCTGCACTGAGTAGGGGGCTTACCAGGTTTGAGGAGCACTGTAATCAGTGCCTCCCGGAGGGACGGGGGAAGTATGCCCTTGTCGCACGATTCTTCCCATAGGGCCAGTAGGTGCGTCGCTAGTTGAGACTTGTATTGTTTATAGAAGTCCATCGGGAGCCCATCCGGGACAGGGGCTTTCCCGGATGCCAGTGACTCGATGGCCTCGACAAGTTCCTCAAGGGTGAAGGGCCTCTCAAGGAAGCCGCTAGCATCGGCTGACAGGACTGATAGGGAAAGATTCCCTAAGTAAGAGTCGATTTCGGGAACCTGGGCCCCGTCAGCCTCCGAATATAGGGAGGTGTAGAACGAGAGGAACTCAGAATTGATGTCTTGGGGGGAGGTGGCGAGTGTGCCATCCGGTCTAATAATGGCCGGAATATTGGGGGCACCGAGTTCATGGCGCAGCAGTCTAGCTAGCATCCGGCCGGGCCGCTCACCTTCGCTGTATTTCCTCGCCGACCAAGGGGAGTCCAGGAACTTAACCTTGCGCTCGGCAAGGCCACGGAACCTATCCAGCTCAGATCTCATCGCCGCTAGGGTGGCCGGGGAGTGATCCACAGCGTATTGGGATTCGTGGATGGCCAGGGCCGATTCGCTAGTAGTAATATCGGCACGGATGCCCTTCAGGATGCCACAGCTTTTGGAGATGGCGATCCCTCTTGTGTGTGCTTTGAAGGATTCCCAGAGTACAGCCTGTGTTGACACAAAATTTGTGTTGATGTCAAAGTATTCCTCGATGGAGGATTCGAGCTCGGAAGTGAAAACCTGGTCAAGAAGCGCATGGGGACTCATCCTCCACTGTCTGGTTTTATTGGCATCCAATCCCCAGTTTAAGGAGATAAGTACCGGTGAATGGTCTGATAGTGGGGAGAATGGCCAGGTGAGATAGGCATCTGATCAGTATGTCTGTGATAAGCCATCTGTCTATTCTAGAGTGGGAATCATGCACTGAGGAGTAAAAGGAGTATGTACGGACTTCAGGGTTCATTAGACGCCAGGCATCCACCAGTGCCAGACGGGGGAGCGTGGTGAGGATAGTATATGCTGCTTTTGGCAGTTGGCGAGACCTAGATCCCGATCTATCAAGGGTGACATCCAGTATTGTATTGAAATCCCCACCCCATAAGATAGGAATCAGGGGGTAACCCTCAAGTAGAGTGGCCAGGTGGAGGTAGAAATCAGGGTCGTCAACGTTGTGACCATGTATATTCAGGATGACTACCTCCTGATGCTGTAATATACCATTGATTAATACATACCTTCCAAGTGGATCTATGTGGGAGTGGTGACACGTGAACTTCAGGCTTTTGTGTATTAAGGTGAGGGTGCCACGACTCTGAGTGGAATAGTTGGTATAATACCTCTGGGGCCCCCATTGCTTGGCGAATCGTTCACATTGCTCCGACCGAGCATGGGTTTCCTGTAAACATAAGATCTTTACCCCGTGGCGTTCAGCGTGAAGCTGAATCTGTCGCATCTTTATGTAATTGCCTAATGCCCTGATGTTCCAGCTCATAAAGGTCAGGTTGGTATCAGCCATATTTCAGGGGGTAATGGTTGAATGACTACAAGGGGATTTCCAGTAAATGAAAGATGCACAATCTGGATGCATGCGGTCGCATATCTACATTTACAAAGTGTTTTGGTGTGGCGCATGCGGCGCCTCCGGTGGCTGTCAAGACTTTTTTTTAAACAAACCCAAAAGAAGTGGGAACCTCAACAATCACTGGTACCTTGAGGTAGAAACATATAATAATATACAGAAAATGGTACCAGGAGGTAAGGAAACACTATAGAAAGAGGGTAAATGGATGCATGAATCAATTTATCATTTTCATTTTATTTAGAATTACATAAAACACAATATTACAAATACATTTAGATCATTATAAAATGTATGTAATTCTAAATAAAATGAAAATGATAAATTGATTCATGCATCCATTTACCCTCTTTCTATAGTGTTTCCTTACCTCCTGGTACCATTTTCTGTATATTAAGACTTTTTTTTAACCATAACATCTCCTCCCCACCCCCCACCCAGAGGGACGAAACCCAAACAGAACCAAAACAAACACAAGCTTTTAGGCATCAACGCCTGGGGGTCTGTTAGCAGCCGGGCGATGGCGCGCCGGACAGGGGAGAGCGTTAGGAGAGTTATGCTATGTAATAGGATTAATCAAAGTATTTAGAGTGGGTGCGGGGTACAGTGGGGCCCAGGTCTTAGGTAGAGGACCAATGGGAGCATAGGGGTGTAGCCATGGGCCCCAACACACCAACGCAAGAGCAGGGTGAGGTCCCAGCTTGGGCAAGTCAAGGTCCCGGGGTATAACCACTAGAGGGGCCCGGCCGTAGCGGCAGGGTAGTCACCAAGCTGGGAGCCCAACAGGAAGCGGATATTACTGCATACAGTGCAACAGTGTGGCGTGGAGGGCCACTTACGCAAAGAAGTAATGGAGCAACATTGACAAAACTAGCAACCAGTGAACTACGGTTAACGAATGGCCATCGTGGAGGGGCAACGCCGTGGCTGTCCCACACGTGGCTTAGGTACGGCAACAACAATTGAGAACATGAATCTTGTAGTAACGATGTTCAGATCAACCGGGAAAGTGTTCGTCTATACATTTCGAAGCCTCTTCTGGGATGGTGAAAAAGAATGTTTGGTTGGAGTGCTCGATCCTCAGTTTAGCGGGAAAGAGCATGGAGTACTTGACTCCTAAGTCCCGAAGTCTCTTTTTGACTGCAAGGAAGGTCTTACGCTCTTGTTGCACAGCCACAGAGAAGTCCGGGTCCAGGTATCCTCGCCGCCCCAAGACGTAGGACCCCCTTGGCCCTGGCTGCACGGAGCAGGGCATCACGGAAATTTAGGATTCTGGCTATGAAGGGACGAGGCGGCGCACCGGGCCTGGGCCTCGCGGTCAGGGAGCGGTGAGCTCTTTCCACTGCAAATTGTGCCGAAAGCTTGGGGTTATCAAGGAGTGTTAGAAGGGTGCGCTCCACGTAATCCTCCATGGGCTCCCTGATGTTGTCCTCTGGTACGCCGACGATGCGGATGTTATTCCGCCTGGAGCGGGATTCGAGGTCGTCATTTTTCTTTTCGACCACCGAGACCCGGTTGGCCAGAGTGGTCACAGCGGCACGTAGGGAACCCAGGTCGTCCTCCGCGGCGCCAACCCTTGTTTCGATCTCGGAAACCCTACTGTCCATTCTTTCGATATGGGCCTTTATGGATGAGATGGTCCCATTCATATCATCCAGTTTAGAGTGCAGCGTGGTGAAGCCCTCACGCATATACTCCAGCATTTTCTGCGAGTCATCAGGAGTTGAGGATGCTGTGGCAATCAGTGATTCCTCTGGAGGGTCGATCAGTGGCTTGGAGGGTGTCTTGGCGAACATATTTAATGAGCTTTGCTTCTTGTTAGCCCCCGCTCCTTTGGTCATGGTGACAGGCCGCGTCCGGCGCCCAGGGCCCTATTAGGAGGCAGCGGTCAGGACTTCCAACTACCACCCCGCCGAGTGCCCCAGGGGGGGTCAAACAATGACAGCAGTTGGGGACGCTGGAGGCATTGTTAGAGAGGTTCCCCTAAGTCACGCAGGGTCAGAGGCGAGTCCACAGCAGCCGAAGGGGAGCCCAGATGTGAGGATGACAACAGGATCGCTGGTCCAGTGACGTAGTGCAGGGAGATGTAGCACGGATTGCTGGCAGCAGGGGGGTTCGTGGATCACTTCAGTGAAGCACAAGGTGAAGCGCCTCAGCCTCTGCAGGGGAGCTATGAGCAAGGCAATCCAGGCACCAAGACGAGCCCCCACCCCTAGGCCGTAGGGTGTGGGGCACATGGACAGCTGGCGCAGGCCCGGGGTAGCGAGTGGGACCACAGATTGTAGCTCAGTTCAGTGAGGGTGGCAGGAGTCCTACGGATCCATCCCTGCACATTATGATGAACATGTATTTAAGTCAATGAGGGCACACAGGACAGTCTCTTAATATAGTTGCACCAGTGTAGGGAGGCGGAGAGCCAACGTTCACGAGGCAGGGGGATAGAGGCGTTCAGCAGGGTATTCCTGGTGGGCTGCCAGTGCGGGCCTGAGTGCACTGGGATGCGTTCCTGGATTTTGATTAGCACAGTGGCTGGTGAGGCTCCCTAAATTAGCCCAGATGCGCATCTGCACAGCCGCAAGGGGAAGGAAAGCCAAATGTCCGTGGCACAGGAGTGGAGACGTAAACAGGGTGTTTTACAGTGGGTCGCTCAGCACAGGGTCAAGATCCACAGTTATTATAGTTGGGGTCCCACAGTCAGTGTACAGGGGGGGAGCGGGGTGCCAGCATGAGAGAACAATGGTGCTGTGTGGGTTAGACACAATCCCGTTAGGTGCACCCAAGGGCCACGGGCGGGGGAGCAGCCCCAGTGTAGATCCCCGCCACAGTGCCAGCCCGCACACCGCCGAGCAGCCGAGGCACCGCAGCAGCAGTGGGAGTGGAGGATGGTGGGCTGCAAGGCCCACGGGCGGCAGAAGGGGGCGGCCGCAGGGACCACCAGAGCCGGGCACACTCGCCACACAGGCCTCCTACCTTGCCATGGTCTGGTTCTGCGTTCATGAGGAGGGGCGGTAGGAGGGAAGGGCAGGCGAAGCGGAGGCCGGGGAGACAGTTGCGGTCCAAAGATAAGCGGTGCTGGGATTCCCAAGCTTCCAGATGTCGCCGATGCAGGGGGCCGCGGGTCCGCGCGGAAGGGTCGGGAGCCCAGGCAGTCTTCAGTGGGGTGGCGAGATGTGCAGGGGGGCAACACCGTCGGCCAAAGCGGCCCGGCGCGCCTCGTGGGCTCGGCGCCCCTCCCCCACAGCGGCCCGCAGCACCGCGCTCTCAGGTGGTTGAGCGAGCCGCGGTCCCAGGAGCTGCGGGGCGGGGAGAGCGGCCAGCAGCAGCCCCAGTTCAATCGGGAGGTGCAGTCAGGCGCCCAGGGCGCGTTTAGCTTCCAAACTCGGCAGGGATATGGCAGAGAGGTTCATGGAGAGTCGCCAGCAATGCTATAGGGTTTAGGCAGAGTTGTAGAGGTAAAAACGAGGATTAAGGATTATTCGCTCTCCCAGTCCAGAGCGTTACGCTTAGGCGGCCATCTTGCTTCGGCGCAACAGCGGAACCCCCCCCCCCATTGCTTGGATTTCATGAAGAGTATTTTGCTGTTGTTGGTGCTTTCTTTGAACAGATGATGGGGACCCTTGACATAATTGTGCATCATCTCACCTTTTTCTTGACCGCATAGTAGTAGTCCACATTCTTATTTGATGCAAAATATTCTTTGAGACTCACTTTTAGACCAACAAAAGTGTCAGTCTTGTCCTGACTTTCTGAACCAGCACTGTGCTTAATGAGACCACTCATGAGCGAGTCATCCTTAATTCCCATGGCAACTATCAATACATATATGTGACATCCACCTTAGTGATCAGGGGCTGGAGATTTCAAAATGAAGGGGCAGTTGGAGAGAAAGAGAGCCAATGGCAGGGTGGTTTGTTGTATGAGAAGAATTGGTTGCTGCTGGTTGAGTTCAAAACGGGGCTGTCAAACCCAGGAAGCAAGTGCATCAGAAATCAATATGTCTGCCTGCAGGATCGGAAGGTTTGCTGTGGGGCTGAGAAAATGGGGCTGCCACCTCAGAAATTAATATGACGCATGGCCATTCAAGAACAGCAGTAGCTTCAGTGCGAATGAGGAAGCTTGTACCGCATCTTTGCCAATGTGGTCTCCTATTGAAATTATTGCAGAGATACTAGGCAATGGAAATATGCATCTGTATTCTTCTGCTTCTACATCCGTATGCATGTGTATTTTATTGCTTGATTGTGTGTCCTTTCTGGTCCTCCCCTGCTCCTGCCTGAGTCCCCTTTGTTCCCAAAACCTGATGTTGCCCACATAATGATGTGGCTTGGAAGTGACATATGATTTGTGTAACATTGCTGGCCTTCCACCTCTCTCTGGTTAATGTGTCCTGGTTGCTTGTTTTTGTTCATGCATGATTTGTGCAGAATTGCTAGGTTTAGAACCATCCTCCTCTCTGGGGATTCTCTTTCCTAGTGGGTTCTGTGTGTACATTCTTGCTCTGTGTAACATTAATGATGATAGAGCAGGTCCCCTATCTGGTGAACATTTCCTTGTCCCATGCTCTGCATAGCATTGTTGGTGTCGCCCCCCTCATCTCTCTATCTTTCTATTTCTCTCTCTCTCCCTCCCTCTCTCACTCTCTATTTCTCTCTGTTGCCCTGACATATGGCAGATGCAATGTGCTTGGATTCATTAATGGGGTGTCTCTCTTTTCAGATCCTCGGGTACTTTGACTATGCCTTCACATCTATCTTCACTGTGGAAATCCTACTGAAGGTACCTGTAGCTTCTTCCCCATAACTGCATGTCCCTCCCTTCCCGCTCCATATGTGTGCCTCAATGATACTTCCTGTGGCACAGCCGAACATCACTGCACATGTGCAGTAGTGAAGGTGTGTGATCGACTGTGAGACTAGCAGCAACTGCAGCGACTCCAGTGGCCGCTGTTTAATAATAAGCAGAAGGAAATTCATGAGCAACTTGCCAAATGTACCAAATACATGCTCTTTCACCTGAACCTCCTTATTAAATACAATATTGTAGACGAGTTCAATAAGATCCCTGTGTGTCCTCAATGCAACACCTGTTCTGCACCAGCTACCTTACTGATTGAGACATTGGGCCTCATTATAAGTATGGCAGTCTGGGAACTACGGTACCGGTAAGCATGCCGGTACCGTAGTTCCCGGACCGCCATAATGCGAGCTGTGCTCGCGGGCGCCTGTCAGCCCGCCATGTCTGACATGACGGGCAGAGCGGCACCCGGGAGCACAACATGTCGGATGCACAGGCACCGTTATAAACAGTGCCTGTGCATCTGACGTCCCCATTCCCATTGAATGGGGCCTGACAGGCACCGGCACCCGGCAATGCAGGAATTAGCAGGTCCAGCAATGTCGGAATTACATGATAATTCCTCATTGCTGGGTGCCTGAACTTTTCAGAAGTTTGGCGGCAGCCTGCCGGTTTTACCGGCAAGGCTACCGCCAAACTCATTACCAATCTGGCGTTCCGGAAAGTCAGGCACCAGTAAATTGTAATTCCCCATTCCCATTGACACAATGGGAATGGGGAACATGTAAGCACCGGCACCGTTAATAACAGTGCCGGTGTTTCCGTTACGGCTTGCTTACCGTGGCTGCTGTGTCCGGCAGGGTCTGCCCTGTCGGGCACAGCGGCTCTGGCAGGCAAACCCGTACTGTGCCGGTCTGGTAACAACAGTGCTGGTAAGCCTACCGGCACCGTTTGTTACCGAACCGGCACAGTTAGAATGAGGCTCATTGTCCTCTTCCCGCTAAACACAGTGAAGCCCCAAAAGATCTGCGTGCAGGGCATTAATCCTCTGATGTGTTTCTGCAATGTCTGGGAGCACCACAGTGTCCACGAAGCAGTGGGAATCATCCTTCTCCACATGCTTGGAGGCTGTGGATGGTCTAGAATCCTTGGCAAGCAGATGTCACACCACTTTTTAAATCACTGTTTACTGAGGGCATTGACACCCCATGCCAAAGGAGCCCATGGTTCACATTTTGACAACGAGTGAAAAGAATCCACAGCCCGCATAGAGTAGCGATTTGGCAAGTAGATGAATAATGTATTACAATGTTGTAAGTTCTAAATCACACTCCTGTCTTCTTAGGAGTCCATTGAAGACTTGGTCACATTGAACACTGAACTATCTAGCATGTGTGCATTTGGTGCAATGGTAGACCAAATAATGTGGATCAACTATTACAGCGCTGTCACAATTCGAAAGTGCAAGAGGCGCTCTACATGCATAAAGACTGTGTAATGGAAGAAGCCATCATGTAGCCATTACGATTGAATCCTCATTCCGTGGCAGGAAAGACAGAGTCACTCGTACACTAAAGATGATGCACCCGCCATAAAAGAACTTACACATAAAAATTGTGTTGTAGGGATGACATGACCCCCCTGCTCGTTATCATTGATACAGTTAAAAGGAACCAATCAGGCAAACACATATATGTTACAGTAGTCGCAGTGTAACACACATTGCTAACCACCACGTGTGCCTGTTGCGCAGTACTGAGTACATACATTGGGCCTCATCACGAGTTGGGCGAGCGGTAAAATGAAACGCGGCGGTAACCTTACCGCTCCACTGAATTCCGTGTTCCGGAGCTGGAGGTGAATGCGCCGGCTTGAGGCCATTTCCCTGTTATTACTGCTGGCGCTAATAGCACTCCCAACCCCATTTGGTCCAATGTACCCAATGGAAATGGGGACTTACCTCCCCCCCACCACCTGCAACTAGGGATCCAGCGCAAATTGTGCTGGATCGAGTTGCGGTAACTATAAATGCTTTGGGCGGTATCCCGGCGCAATTAGAATGCCATGGACCAGATGTTTCTCAATGTCACCAACACATCTAGACTTACCAAATGGCAGAACGCATACTGTCTGGCCCTAAATCGAAGGTAAACATGTGGCCACTGGTCCAGACTGCACAATCATACAGGAACAGACATTTCCAGACATGTTCTCTGATGATCATGCAGTGCTGCTGCCTCCATATGTCTCACTAGGTGCCTATGAAGGACACAAGATTCACTTGCTAGGTTTCAGAGTATGCATGGTTTTTCAAAGGAAGGTCAGGCAGATGCAAAGTTCACATATCGAGCAAAGAACGTTCAATTCTCAACTGCGAAGACCAACGTTTGCTGAAAATCAAGTTGTTCCCCATTGCATCCATTGGGCAGCAGCATTTTCATAGAAAGAACTTCTATAGGCATATGCCTCACTTTCTTGTGATCAACTAGGCACCTTAAAGCACATTGTCCCTAAGATTGCTCTTGACTGCCCCTAAAGACCTTACAGATATTTGGCATTTGTTGGTACATGACCGCCTTATTAAACCAGTAGAGAATAAGTCAGTCCTCTAGTCCTCAATCACACATGTGATGGAAAAACTATTGTCTCTGCCTGGACCTCAGCTCTAACAACAACATCAAAGCCAACAGTTTTCCGCTACCCAATGCCACTGAGCTGGTCCTATTGCTCATGAATGTGAAGTGTTTCCCCATATTGGGTCCTCAAATGTGTACAATTAGATACGTCACTATTAGGGCTCCCTGGCAGCCTTTTTCACCTCTGATGGTGTACTTCAGTACACATGGATGCCATTGGGACATTCATTTGTTGCTTCAGTATTTCAAAGGCTCATCGGGCACCAGCTGGCAGGTATTCCAATTGTCATCCACCAGGACGATATATGTTGTATCATGGTGAATCTCAGGAAGTGCCTAATGCGCGTGTTGGAGCTGTACTTCTGGCAATTCATTACAACGGTTTGGTCTGCTGAGCCAAAAAGTGCAATCCTCAAAAGGTAAGTTGAATTTAATTCTCACAAGCTGTGTTCAGAAGTGGTCCTGCCCAAAATGTGTCTTGTGGATGCGATTTGAAGCACACATGTTCCAAGAAATAAAAATCTATTTTGCTTCCTACTGGGATTAACTTATTATTATGCAAATTTTGTTTAATGTTATAGAACTTCATGAAAAAAGATTCCACGTTTCAAAGTTTGAGGACGCCCAGTGGGTTTACGAGGGCATAAAACCAACATTCACAATGCGCCATGCCTCGGCCCATTCGAGCCAGATGTTCTCACCACTACAGCTGTGGATGCCAGTGCTTTGATGCAAAGAGATGCAGCTGAAGAACTCGTTGTATTTGCCTCATGCTCGCTTACACCGCCAATAAAGAATGACTCTACAATTTACATATGGGTCATGATCATAAAACAAAAGCTTCGTCAAGGCTGGCAAGGCTAGCTGAAAAGCTGCAGGATTTTATGTTTGACATTGAATACTACTCCCCGGGATGGTGAAGCAAGCAAGCAGGGTTCCTCTCCGACAGGGCAATTCCTGACAGTGACAGCATACACTGGGACAAGCAGGATTGTATTGTAGCCTCCATATAAGATTTCTTCCTCGAGGGGAACATCTATGTCAATGGGACACTCTGACTAGAACAAGCATAAATAGACCCCATATTGAAGGAAATACAACTTTACACACCACAAGAGGGACCCTATGAAAAATTGTTGGATCCAGACCTACAGCCATACTGGAGATTATTCATATTGCAGGGTAGAAAATGAGTGTCCTCTGTATCATTGTGTTCCTAATTTACCTCCATGGTGCATGTTGCATGAATACCTTACATGGCAAGAGAGCATTGGAGTGTCACAATATGGGGGAAGGTAGGCCTTTATTTCATTGCCTCCTTAGCCTATATGCCCCCTGGTTTCTGAGAAAAGGGTCCAATTCACCTCCTGCATGATGACCAATGCTGTGTCGTACCAGCCGAGTTGCAACAGCCAAGTCGATTGAGTTACCAGGTTCATAAAAAAGACAGTTCCACTGATATGACAAACAAGGAGCCACTGCCACACAGCAATGTTATGAGCAATTGCAGCACACAGAGTTGCCATTAACACCAGTACAAGTGTTCTACCCTTTGCCTTTATTAGAGGCAGACCTGCAAGCGTCAAACCTATTCCTGCAAGGGCTCACTGCAGAAGCCACGTACCTGCCCTGGAATCTAATCTCATCTCATCTCAATCTCATAAAGGACAGAGTTATTCCAGGAGCAGATATTATCCGCACCATACTTTATGCCAACACTCTCTTCGCGTTTCCGACCTTGCTAAAATCAAACTCAAACATAAGTCAATCAAGTCCAGTTCCACATTCAGCAAACAAAAGCATGTTAAGAAGCTACTATCTGTGGTTGCTAGAAGGAGGAGGAAAGGCGTGGTTTCTATCCAGGGGCACACTGAGCCAATCTGCACCCAGCAGTCACCCATAAAAGAAAACTATGAACTATCACAGGCAATCATAATAAATAGATCCAGGCCCAAAGCAACAATGGTCTCCAGAAGCCAAAGCTGAATAAATAGCCAAGAAAGAAATAAACATAATTAATATATGAAATGATGAAGAGATTGACAGAGAGAGCAATACATAGCCAAGTGACACAGAAGGCATAAGTGCATAACAGAAGAATAAACCCAGAGAAGCAAAAACAAAGAGAACACCAAGAACAAATGAAAACTTCAAATTCTTTTAATGCCCCATGTCCAAGGATAGCAGATGAGGTTGCCTTTCTCTTCCATGGCTCAAGGTCGCTCACTGCAGTGTGGCCCTACTTCATTGCACATTCACAGCAGTGAAGATGTGCAAAGGACAGTGAGACTAGCAGTGACTACACCATCGCTGGTCGCTGCTGCTTAGGAATGAGGAAAGGTAAACACACAAGCAATATAACGAATGTAACACACACATGCACTTTCATCTGTACACCATGGTGAGTGAGCCTCATCGTTAAATACCAAAGTACTGCAGTGGTAGATAGTGTGGCAGTGTGGGTGGGTGCTGGCAGTGACATTAAGTGGATTGTTGTTCCAAGCCTCCTGTATTGGAAGAAGTCTTTCACTCTGTGTTGTGGTTGTGGAAGTGGAAGGCTGTGCCTCTTTACCTGTACTTATTTGTTTTACTCTTCCCACTGCCTACTTTTCCTTAACCTTTTCATCACCTTTACCTTCTTACTCATGCCATTCCTTATCTTCTCCTATCCATCCTTCAGGCTTTCTTCCTCTCATCTCACTCCCTCTGTACGTCTTCCTCGTTCTCTCGCTCTCTCTTTCTCTCACTCACACCCCATTTCCCTCTTTGCCCTTTTCTCACTGCTCTGCCTTCTCTTTCCCCTAAATATATGTATTTCTCTCCCCTGCCTCCATTCTCCCTTTTTCATTCTCTTCTTATCCTCAACATCTCTTTGATGTCCTTCCAGTCCCTTTGGATTATCTTTTTGTTCCCTGCTGTCTTCCCTCTGGTCTTTCTCTCTTGACATCCCCCTTTCTCTCTACTTTTCTCATACTTATCTCTTAATCTCCATTGTCCTACATCTCCCCCTTGCCCTTCTTTCCACTGTGTTCCCTCTGTCCAACTCTTATCCCCTTCTCTCCTTCCCTCTTCTCTTCCCTCAACTCCTTCACTCTTTATAATTTTTTGTCTCTGCTTCTTTCCTCAGATGACAACATATGGCGCCTTTCTCCATAAGGGCTCTTTTTGCAGGAACTGGTTCAATTTGCTGGATCTGCTGGTGGTCAGTGTGTCCCTAATCTCCTTCGGAATCCAGTAAGTGACCGTGTGCTGATGCCACTCTTTGATACAGCCCCTTCTCTTTTCACTACTGCCCTCTGATGTATCTACCATGGGGGGCGGTTGTTAGTAGGCACCTATGGAGCCTCCACAAACATCACTGCTGCATTTCTGATGTGCAGACCCGGGCCCAGGCAGGTCACTTTGAACTGGAGTGCAAATAACTATTTCCAGGAAAAGAAGTGTGCCACTGCTGTATGCTGGAAATGTGTTCTCATGTGAATGCGTTCCAACAATCAAACTTTAACAATTTAAATTGTAGCCCTCTCATCTGGCCCAGTGGCATCTGTCTCCACTGGTAGGCCTTGGTGAGAGGACTAGGCACAGCCAAACTCAAGGACGCATACGAGGGATGGATTGGAATATGCATTCTGGTTCATATCCCCTCCTTCATTTATTATCTTTTTATTTTTTCAAACAAAGTACAACATTCTTCATATACACTATGCAGCCAAGTAATTGCACAATTATAAACCCACCATCATATACACCCTCTATTCCAGGCTCTGAAAGCAGCCTCATTCTTCTACCCTCCCACCCCAGGACACCCATCTCATGCTCTCACATTGCTTTCCTTCGCCAAGAGATGTTTCAGAGTAATCAAAAGCAGTTTCCTTTATGTTGCAAGATGTAACGCCTCTAAATCAATTAACATTGACCAGTCTCAAAGGGCTGTGTCTTGCGGGAGTCCAGCACTCTGCCTTCCCAAGCCCCTGGTTCACTTATTCTATACCCTCTCTGACTTTACCACACGCATCCATTCCTCATCTTCCGTCCACAGAGTTCTGTAATGAACTTATGGTGGCAACAGTAAGGACAGACACAAGTGATCACAGTTCAAGGGTGTTTATTAACGGTATGGGTAGGTTGGAAAAACGCCTAATCTAAACCTAAGTCTAAGATGGGAGCAAGCTTCGATCGCCAAACAATAATAAGGCAGTCCTAGTGAATGGGATAATGTTCATAAGAAAGAAGGAAGTGTTCACAAATAATAAGTCCGGATGCGGAAGTCGGGGTCTCCCCCCCACATTTTCAGCACGGGACAAGGTAGGATTCTGGAGCACAGAACATGCTCAAGCGTTCCCAGCACAAGCCAACAGTTCTGTTCTCAGCAAGCAGGGCCTTCAGTGGTTAAGTCTCTTTTCTACAAATAGTTTCTTGCCTCCGAGGACCTGACGTGTTTCCAAAATAATAAACTAAAGTTCCTTTCTGCCTGTACAATGGGTGATGCCTTGTCACACCTTGGGTCCCCCTCTTCCAGGCTCGGATTCACCAAAAAGTTATTTGCAATATCAGGACCTTCGGGATTAGGTTTCTTGCTTCCGAGGGTCTGATAGGTTAAAAAATAATAAACAAAAGTTATTCCCTGATTGTCCTGGGTGTGATATCTCTTCACCCTAATCTAAGGCCATCCAAGGCCTTGTTTGCCCCTGTTCGCTCATGTGAGCATATAACGACCCCACCGTGGACTTATGCCTACGTTGAACCCAGACCTTTCTGCATCGTCGGAGCAAAGACGAATACTAACATGCGTGAGTAATTTCAACCATGTCACTTTGCACACTTTGACCTGACATGATTGCTTCACACAAATGTTCTTACGCAGCTTGTATTCTCTACCCTGTCTCACGGCTCCTGAGCTTGCTAGTTCTGTAGTCAAATACAAACGGCAAATAACAAATGCCTTATTCTGACCTGACCTTTAAATGTGATTGCACAATTAACCCATTACATGTCTGTCATGATTGAATCAGCCTAGTTAGCCTTGCCACCTCCACTGCTATTCTCAAAATTGTATTGCTCATTGAAACTGCCCTCCTAGCGCTGCTATATATTGTGATACTTAAAGCTGCATTGTCCATTGAAAGTGCCTATCCTAGTGCGGCCACCTATTGTGATTCTTAAAGCTGCATTGCCCATTGAAAGTGCGTATCCTAGTGCTGCCACCTATTGTGATTCTTAAAGCTGCATTGCCCAGTGAAAGTGCCTATCCTAGTGCTGCCATCCATTGTGATTCTCAAAGCTGTGTTGCTCATTGAACCTGCTTATCCTAGTGCTGCCCATTGAAAAGTATTGTCCATTGAAATATTCTATTTAGCCTTTGCCCCCACTACTGTGACATTAACTTAACAATTCACTTAGTTCTGACCAAGGCAACCTTGACATTTCCACTGCCTATCGATTTAACCAACTTACCCTTGCCGCATCCACTGCGATATCACTCGAGACATCTGACTTGTTTATACTGCTCTTCTGCCACTTTCTCTGATTTTGATAAGTATTTGCAGTTGCCATATACTATTGTTTGCTAAACATGTTATACCAACATACTATCTACATTGTAACGATTGCCACTATACTCCTCTTAACTAGTATTTTAGAATACTGTGATTGGTGGCTCCCTCCTCTTGAGGCTGAACAAGTCTCACCTAGCCTGCCGAAAATGGCAGCTAATAACCCTAGCACTGTCCACTCTAATGACCTTTGCGCCATAGGTCCAGGAGGCTATGCAATGCACCCATGCACCACCAATGATATGAACCGCTTATGAGATCCTTACCCTCGATAAATATGACAAAACAAATTCCCCCATTGGTGTGAAGTTCAATAACTCTAACCATCCCACTTCCTTGTCTGCATTTTCGCGGCAACGCCATTCAGTATAAGACTCAGAAACCTAAGTTAACTGACCTGAACTCACCTACTCCCATCCAGGTCATAGCTAAAACAGAGGCACACTCCCTTAAAGGAGCACTCTTAAATGTGAGATCTCTCGTTGCCCATGCTACGGACAACTTGAATTAATATTGGAAGGTAATCTAGACTTCCTAGCCATAACGGAATCCTGGTTACACAATGCCGCAGGACCCTCACTTATGCTCGCCATCCCAGATGGCTACACGATTTCCAGGCAAGATAGAGATGGAACCCGATGTGGAGGCATAGCCATCATATCTAGAGCGAGCCTCTCACTAAGACTAGCCCCACCACAAACTTTGCAATCATGTGAAATCCTCACTGCTAAGCTTCCTCTGACTAACTCCCAGTCTCTTACTATCCATCTAATTTACAGACCACCTGGTCCTCTTGGGACATTTGAGGAGGATATGCACAGCATACTAGCCAACAACCTCAAAACAACTACCCAACTACCATTACTAGGCGATTTCAATCTAGGCTTCAACGATCCAGCGGACAAGTATGCCCTTGAAATAGCCAACATCCTTACTGCATTAGGACTGTCACAAAAAATCAACAAACCCACCCATATTAAAGGGAGGACATTACCGATTATAATTGCACGGCTACCATCACCTCCATCACGCTGCAACTGTGGACAGACCATTCCCTTGCGTCTTTCACATTATCAACTACCAGACCTCTTCCTATTGCTCCTCAAATGGCCCCACCCTGCCCAACTAGAAATAAAAGAATATCACAGTGGACAAAGTGATCCCCTCCATTCTCCCTACGTTAAACTTATTATTTGATAACCTAGACCCTGGTACACTGGTTCATGAGTACAACAAAATTATGCTCACCACACTGCACAAGATTGCACCACTCAAACTTAGACCAAGCGAACCGAAAGCCCACCTAAACAAGTGGTTCACTCCACAATTAAAGGACCTACGTCTTCAAAAATGGAAATGTGAAACTACCTGGAGATTATGCCCTTCCAATGAGAAGAAAGCTAGGCTAACTACAATTTCCATGCAATACAAAAACGAAATTTGCCTGGCAAAACAGAACTCCTATAACGAACGCATTGCCAAATCCAATTCTAGTATGAAGGAATTATTCATCATACTAAAAGAACTAGAGTCCCTGATTCCCATACCGGACATTTGTATCAAAAACAAGTCATGGTGCTCAGATATTCAACATGCACTAGCTAATAAAATAAATACACTGCAAAATAAAATACACCTAAAAAAGACACCTTGAATCTACAGCACCCTTGTAACATTCCTCTGACTAGTGATATCCCCACTGCCCAGACCACTAGATTCCGCTTCACTAAAACCTCTATTTTAGAGGTAGAGAAAAGTCATCTTATCTCTCAAACCATCTGACTGCAAAGGTGACCTTTGCCTATCCCAGATTATAAAAGATGCTGCTAGAGACCTGTCACCATTCATATCCAAACTGATCAAGGCCTCCTTCTCCTCTGGCACCATTCCCTCCAACCTAAAACAATCGTGGGTACACCCACTCATAAAGAAACAAACCTTAGATCCAATTATCCCTACTAACTACCGACCTATCACGACGGTACCATTTTACTCAAAATACTTGACAAAGTCGCATATACCCAGATTAAAAAATATCTTGAACTGCATAAGCTCCTGGGAGCAAGACAATCTGGCTTACGCCCATTACATGGGACGGAAACTGCCCTTATCGACTTAAAAACACAGGTTGATGAGTTGAGAGATAAAGGTAAGACAGCCCTACTCCTACTACTAGATCTCTCAGCGGCATTCGACCTAGTGGATCATAAGGTCCCATGTAGGCACTTGGACTCAGCAGCTCATTTTTCTCCAGAGGCCATCAAATGGATAGAATCATTCCTGAGTGAGAGAACCACGAGGGTCTTCTCACCATCGGCAGCGGCAGACCCTGCCCCTATCACATGCAGTGTACCTCAGGGCTCCTGTGTCTCCCCTACTCTTTACAATATATTCACCAAACCCTTGTTTGATGATCTGGACCTTCTGGGTATCACCTACACTAACTATGCAGATGATACACAGATTCTCCTTCCTCTTTCTGGGGATTATGGCAAGGACTTGGCATTGGTGAATAGAGTATACTTCATCATCCAGGCTTGGATGGCCACTCACAGTTTATGCCTGAATGATGATAAAACAGAGCTGATAATCCTAGGTACCCACTCTAACCTAACGAAATTAGGTTATGAATATTCTTCATTCACCATAGATGGTAACATTATAAGAGTAAATAAGGAGGTAAAATCCCTTGGCTTTTACCTAGATTCGACATTGTCCTTCGACAAACAAGTGAAATCCCTGGCCTCCACTACCGTTTACACTTGTAAGCTTATGAGGGCAGGCAAGCCATTCCTCTCTAATGACAGCTGCATGATCCTGGCTAGAGGATTAATACTATCTAGGCTAGATTATCGCTATTATCCGGAGATTACAAACTCTTCAAAATAACGCCTTAAGATCTGCACTAGGTATTAATAAAAGAGAACATATCTCCTCCACCAGACGCCAACATAAATGGCTCTCTACCCACAATAAAATTCTGCTAAAAATGGTCTCCTTGACCCACAAAGCTCTAAACAACGCTGCCCCTAGCTATTTAGTAGACAGATTAAATAGAAGAACGTCTATCACACCAACAAGAGCCGGTAATGCCAACTGCCTTGTGGTACCATGATTTTTAGACTCACCAAGATTGGCAGTAATAGCTTTCCTGGGAAGGCTGCTAAACTCTGGATCTCCTTGCCCCACAAGTTCAGAGTAGACCAACCGTACCTACAACTTAGATAAAACGACATCAACCTGCTCAACTCTACTAACCATTAGCTGGTACTAGTGCACCATCCCTTCTTTAGCTCATCCTGGTATGATACTGCAATGGGGATTCAACTTGCTTATAATTTGTACATTCGTATCTATATTTCGAAGGGATTGTGTCCTCCGACGTATTCCTCATCTTAGATATCTCCTTCCAGCTCTGCTGGCCTCGGAAAAATTTTTCTCTAGAGGGCGCTGCGCGTCGACGTCCTCCGAGTCGATGTCCCTCGACAGCCGCCGTATCGACATCGACGTCATCCTGCCTATAAAGGCCGGGCGCAGCGTCCGTTGCTCAGTTCCGTTTTTCCGCGCTTACTCAGTGCCTCGGAATACCATTGCTCAGTTCTTAGTCAGATTAATCCTATTTACCTCGAGTCATTCGATCCGTACTCGATGGCTTCCTCGTCGGAACCGACAACTCCTCGATCCGGCTTCAAGAAATGCTGAGATTGTGGGAAAAAGATGTCGTTGACTGACCCTCACAGAGTTTGTCTGTGGTGTTTGGGACCTGAACACCATTGTTCGGAATGCGAGGACTGTATGTCCATGACAGCTAAGGCCCTGAAGGAGCGTAGGGGGAAGCTGGAGAAAGGTAAGACTTTTAAAGCTTCTTCTTCGTCGACGAAGTCGAGACATTCGTCTCCTCGTCACCATTCGCGCTCCAGGTCTCGGAGTGGGTCTCATCACTCCTCGAGATCGAAGCACTCGAAGAGGAGACGTCGAAGATACCCTTCTCCGTCTTCCTCTTCCTCTGTTTCGCCAAAAAGAATCCCTTGCCCCACGAAACATAGTTCCCGGGCTGAATGGGAGGAATTCCGAAAAAATATGATGAGCGTCTTCGAGAAAGCGGCCTCGACCCCCTCGAAGACTGCCGAGAGCGATGCTCTGGTCGAAAGAACCGAAGGTCAAAAACGCCGCGAGTCGCAGTACCCGGCGAAGGAAACCTCTCGAGCGCGTCTCGAACCCTCGAGTAGGACTATGACCTCCAAACCTTCCTCGAAGGTTCCGTCGACGCCGTCGACGAGGCTTCCGTCGAGGTCGATGTCTTCGACGCCGTTGTTGAAGGGACCTTCGACACATGGGTCTGTCGACTCGACGCCAGCTTCGACGCCGGCGTCGACGCCAAGAAAAGTCATGGTTACGACACACCCAGTGACTATCCCCAGGTCCTCGACGTCGATGGCTTCGAGATTGTCGAGTACAATTCCAATTCTGTCGAGGTCTTCGAGGCCTCCGCCTTTGTTTTCGACGCCACGCTCGAAGCCTTCGGCGTCGACGACATCGACGTTTTCGAGGCCGATAATGACAAGTTCGGCACCCTCTGCCTTGGAAATGGGATTTACTCCCTTTATGAGTTCAGAACAATTGAGAACTATGTCCTCAATTTTGGAAGAGGGTGAATTGTCTGAACAGGAAGACACATTTGAGTTCCAGGGACCTGTAACCCCAATTAGAGAGGAATTTTCCTCTGAAGAGCGCAGGTTAAAGGATCTTCATGATTCCTTACATGAGGCAAGTGGGTTAGACACTTCCCCTGAGGTGGAGTTTGCTAAGCCAGACCCGGGGGAGCATGCTCAAACCCCCTATAGAGCCTTAATGGCCAGGATCACAGAGTTCATGGGGTGGTCTGCACCTTCACAATCTTTCCAACAAGATGACCTCACGGATATTCTTGACAAAGGCCCACAGGAGGATCCTGTGGTGCCTTTTCATAAAGCTCTTCAGAGAAAGATCATGACAAACTGGGAAACCCCAGATGTAGTACCAGCAGTAAACAAAAAACTGTCTACAAAGTACAGGGTATCTTCTACAGACCCAGAGTTTTTGTCTAAACACCCATCCCCAGAAAGTCTGGTGGTACAGGCAGCATCCTCTACCGATGTCAAGACGGCTTATCCTACCGTTCCACAGGACAGGGACGATAACAAATATGATGCTATGGCAAAGAAAGTCTTTTCAGCATGTAGCATGGCGTTAAAATCTGTTAATGCTACTTGCACCCTTGCTAGGTTCAGCCATACACTTTGGGAGTGTGCTTCTACAGCGGCTGACTGCATCCCGGAGGGAGAAGAAAGGGATGCGTTCCTGAATATTATACTGGACGGTAAAGACGCTATGTGCGAATCCCTCCAGACGGGCATTGATTCGGCTGACAGTATCAGCAGAGCAATGGCGGCAAGTACATCAACCAGGAGATTCGCTTGGTTGAGAAAGTCTGGTTTTGCCCCAGGTGGGCAAGCCAGGCTCTTGAACATGCCATTCGATGGCTCTTCTTTGTTCGGGAAAAAGGCGGATGACAGTTTAGAAAAACTGCAAACTTCAAAAGCAGCAGCAAAATCCCTAGGAGCTGCAATCCGTCAGACTCCTTTTCGTCCCACAGGAACCTCTGCGAGGGGCAAGTCCTTTCGCTTCTACTCCACATTCGGAAGAGGTAGAGGACGACCGGCTCAAAGGGGACAAAGAAGAACTACCCGAGGTGGACGGGGTAGATATTCAAAAGCCGTATGCAACAGCAGGTACCTCTTTACCATTGGCATCTGCATCAGCCGCCCCAAAACCACTCTGAGGACTTCCCTCACAGGACACCTGTAGGAGGCAGGTTGACTCAACATCTGGCGGTATGGCAGGCTATCACGTCAGATGCTTGGGCATTGGAAACAGTTGCCCAAGGTTACTGCCTGCCTTTCCTACGTATACCTCGGAGTCATCCACCGGGGATCAGAGAGCTGATCCGGATCCGCTCCTCTTGCAGGACATTTGGGACCTGCTAGAGAAAGGTGCCATAGAACCGGTACCTGTAGCGGAGAGGAACAAGGGCTGGTACTCCCCTTACTTTCTCATTCCAAAGAAATACGGAGGACTGAGACCCATCTTGGACTTGCGAGAATTGAACAAATTCCTCAGAAAAGACAAATTCAAGATGGTCACTCTTTCTCAGATCCTCCAGGCCCTTCAATTCCAGGACTGGTTGGTATCTCTGGACCTTCAGGACGCTTATTTCCATGTGCCTATCCATCTCAAACACAGGAAATACCTGAGGTTCGCAATTGGCAACTCTCACTATCAATTTCGAGTGCTGCCATTTGGGCTGACCTCCGCCCCGAGGGTCTTCACCAAGTTAATGTCGGTAGTGGCTGCAAGTCTAAGGAGGGAAGGGATTCACGTCTACCCCTACCTGGACGATTGGTTGATCAGGGCTGTTTCTCCGGAACAAGCTCAGATCCAGCTAAATCACGTGTGCCACTTCCTTCACAGACTGGGCTTCTCCCTCAATTTAAAGAAGTCACAAATGATACCATCGCAGAGACTCCAGTTCATAGGAGCGATCCTGGACACTTCCCTGGGAAAAGCCTCGCCACCAGAGGTGAGGGCTCAAGATATTCTACAGATGGTTACCAAGTTCCAACATGCCCAACGTCTCCCAGCCTTCGACTTTTTGAGGTTGCTAGGCCTCATGGCATCCTGCATTTTCCTAGTGCCAGAGGCTCGCCTGAGAATGAGATCCCTCCAGTGGGCACTGAGGATTCAGTGGTCACAATTCTCAGGGAGAATGACAGATCTTCTTCAGGTTCCCGGCAGGGTGGCTCGAGACCTTCAGTGGTGGGCCTGTCAGGAGAACATTCTGAAAGGAGAACAGTTTTGGCAACCCTGGCCGGAGATAACTGTAGTCACGGATGCCTCACTCACGGGGTGGGGAGCCCACGCCAACGACTTGACCATCAGCGGTCGTTGGTCTCCATCGGAGTCCAGACTACATATCAACCTGTTAGAGCTGAGAGCCATCAGACTTGCGCTGAAGGCGTTCCTGCCAGCTGTACAAGGGAAGAACGTCCTGATAATGATGGACAACACGGTGGCCATGCATTACCTCAACAAAAAAGGAGGCGTAGGATCACTACCCCTGTGCAGAGAGGCGATGCAGCTCTGGTTTTGGGCAATCCAAGAAGGAATCTCTCTATCGGCAGTTCACCTAGCCGGAGAGAAGAACTTGACAGCGGACGCTCTGAGCAGGCAGAACACAGTCTCCCACGAGTGGGAGCTAGCTCAGGAAGTCCTTCAAGAGATCTTCGCCCTTTGGGGAACCCCTCAGGTAGATCTGTTCGCCACCAGCCAAAACAGGAAATGCGACCTGTTCTGCTCAAGGGAATTTCCCCCGAGAGGAGCTCTGGGGGACGCGTTCATAGTGGACTGGAAGTTTCCGCTTCTGTACGCGTTCCCACCGGTCCCTGTCATTCCTCAAATGATCAGGAGGTTGAGAAGATTCCGGAGAACCATGATCCTAATTGCCCCGGATTGGGCCAGGAGAATGTGGTACCCGGACCTTCTAGACTTGTCCATCTGCCCTCCAATTCGACTTCCACTCAGAGAGAACCTACTCTCACAGAAGGGAGGTCAGGTTCTCCATCCAGACATCAAAACCCTCACCCTTCACGCTTGGCTTCTGAAAGGCTGAGGTACAAGGATTGGGACCTCCCTGATGATGTTATGGAGGTGTTGCTTTCGGCAAGGAGGCCAGCAACAAAGTCTTTATACCGCTGCCGTTGGAACAGATTTTGCAGCTGGTGTAGAGAACAGAATATCGACCCTTTTTCATGTGGTACACCAATGGTTTTGTCCTTCCTACTACATTTGGCAAATTCAGGCCTTCAAGTTGGCACCATTAAGGGCTATCTCGCAGCGCTATCCATCTTTAAGCGTACTGCGGAAGAACCATCCTATTTCAAATTACCCTTGGTAATACAGTTTCTAAAGGGGTTAACCAATGTTTATCCCCCAAGACCATTCCAAATTCCCCTATGGGATTTAAACTTAGTACTAACTTTCCTGATGGGTACACCTTTCGAACCTCTCCATTCTTGTTCGTTAAGATTCCTTACCCTTAAAACTGTTTTATTAATAGCACTTACATCTGCTACAAGGGTGAGCGAATTACAAGCTCTTTCTTGTAAACCCCCTCACACAATATTTCACAAAGACAAAGTTGTCCTGCAAGTGAAGCCTAATTTCCTCCCAAAGGTGGTTTCTGAATTCCATATCACTCAAAAGATTACCCTACCATCTTTCTATCCTCCTCCTCACCTGGGGAAAGAGGAAGAGAGGTTACACAGGCTAGACCGTAGGAGGGCTTTAAGTTTTTACATCAGTAGACTAGCCAGGATAAGAGAGGCAGACCAGCTGTTTGTAGGTTACGCAGGTCACAAGCTGGGGTTACCAATAACTAAGCAGACCATTTCCAGATGGATCATTCTAGCCATTCTGGAATGTTATAAACTGGCAGGGAAAGAGCCCCCTCAAAACCTTAGGGCTCATTCGACCAGAGGTTTTGCAGCTTCATCGGCCCTCAAAAGAGGCGCGCCGGTTAAGGACATATGTGCGGCCGCTACATGGTCGTCTGTCCATACCTTTACACGTTTTTACAATTTGGATTCCTCCTCCAGTCAAGAGACTAGGTTTGGAAGGGCTGTACTGCATTCTATTCATCAATAGAAGACAGCGTGAAGTCAGTACTCCCTCCTCCGATAATAGAATACTGCTATGGGAGCCTATCTAAGATGAGGAATACGTTGGAGGACACAATCCCTTCGAAGAACAAGTTACTTCTTACCTTGTAACGTTCTTTCGATGGGATGTTCCTCCGACGTATTCCTCATCGACCCTCCCATCCATCCCCGCAGTTCTACTTCGCTTGTTGTTGCAGCTTACGCTCCTTCAGGGTGATTAATTAGTCCAGAAAGTATTATTGTGGGCTACAAAACGGAACTGAGCTTCCGTGACGCTGCGCGCAGCCTTTATAGGCAGGATGACGTCGACGTCGATACGGCGGCTGTCGAGGGACATCGACTCGGAGGACGTCGACGCGCAGCGCCCTCTAGAGAAAAAATTTTCCGAGGCCAGCAGAGCTGGAAGGAGATATCTAAGATGAGGAATACGTCGGAGGAACATCCCGTCGAAAGAACGTTACAAGGTAAGAAGTACCTTGTTCTTCTACTGTAATCATACCTGTAAATATACCTTGTATTCTGTTTTCTTGTATTACTGTGACATATTTGTAACCATGTAAGCTTTGCATTTCCTTACTGTTGTGCCCTGTTACCTTTGGGTTTGGTGCGCATTAAAAATGAATAAACAAACAAACAAACAAATCCCTGGGCCCCCCTCTTCCAGGCTCAGATCCCTTTCGAATAGCAGCCTTCCCCCATCGGGATCACCCTGGCTTGTCTTCAAAAGATTTCTCTGTGGTTTACTTGTCAATGGGGTGATGGCTTTTTACGCCTGGATCCCCCTCTTCCGGGCTCAGACCCTTCACAAATGCTTGCCTTCCCTTTCATCAGATTCACTACAGCCATTTCCAATGGGTGATGGCTTTTCACCGATGCATCCCTCTCTTCCTGCCTCAGACCCCTCTCGATGGTTTGCCTTCCTTCAGTCAGGCTCACTAAGGTTTTCAACACAATCTCCTCTGAGAGATTCAATACTCTTAATGATGTCTTTTTAAACAGTTCACTATGGACATCTCTCTGCCGGGTTCACTCTTGTCAACACACTGTATATCGGGACTTTAGACTTCGTCCCCTATTTATCGGCTTCCATCCTTCGGGTTCACTCTTGCCAACTTTGTCAATCGCACATTTTCTCAATCAGTTCTTATGATGCAGTATTCACTTCCTTTAGCTTCACAATCATCTGCGGTCAAAGACTTTTGACTGTACAGAGGATTTTACTGGACCCCTGTATGACCACTTTCCCCAATGCCTTCTGGTATCGGTAGTTCTTACAATCAGGTAATCGCCCAGAGTTTCCTGAGTGAGCACCCACGTGGTGCCTTACTTGTCTGTTGCTGGTTTTCCCCCTTTTATTATCAATAGTTCTTTGTGCTTTCACAGTTCAATTAGCAGTTCGCCACTTTTCGTTCAACACAGTTCGGTTTCTTATTGGCTCTGAAAAACTGCTTGGCTTTTCTTCTCTCTGGAGTCAAGGTTGGTACTAAGGAGACACGCGGCTCTGCCCTGCTTGGTTATCAGCAGAGGTGGGCCTTGTGTACCACTGACATCTTCTGCAACACATGCTGTCTATTGTTTGCATTGTTAGGATTCCTTCTGCAGAGGTTTCACAGGCCTTGGTCGGAAATGGCAAGGTCGCTTCTCTCGTTGTCACCCTCTCGGTTTGCGCCATCTTTCTCCTCCTCTGGAACTACTGTGCTGAGTTAGCTCTCTCGTCATGCGGTCTGCCTTGCTCGTATTGTGCTCTTGTGATCCATCTTTTATCCCTGTGGGGAAGGGAAAGGGCCTTCCGGTGTGTGCAGTTCTGGTTAATTGCCTGACTTTGCCTGACCCTGGTGTTGGGACATGTCAGAAATGGCTCGGGTGTTAGTCCATCGTCCTTCGTAATATGCAAAAGTGTTTGTGTCGGAAAAGGGGGGGATAAAGTGTTTGCATATCCTACGTGGTAGGTTGGGGAAAAGTTGTCATAAGAAGGGGGATACTGTGTCTCACCCGTCGGTGCCCCACTTCCACCTCCAGAGTACCCCCCAACCAGGTGATCCTCCCTCACTGGTCCCCCCCCAGGAACTGGATCCAATAGCAATGGCCGTGTCCTGGCCACCTGGATGACAGATCCCGGGGGACTAGTCAGGGAGACACCTCTCACAGTCCCCGCCGCTGTTTTCTTCAGTAGATATTACCAGCAGAGCTCCCATCTATCTTTTAGGCACTGCTTGCGGTGTGCAATAAACCTTGTGTGCTACTTTCCTCTAGTTGAGTGGAAGGTGAGTGGTGAGAGGCAGTCTCTTTGTGGCAGATAGTCAGGAGTGCTGAAGTGGTTCTCTAAAGCAGAAGGCGGTCGAGCTTGCCTTGGCTTGCGTGGTGTTTGTGGTGGTTGGAGTGTTTTAGAAAGCAGCCCAGTGCCATGCTCAGAGACCTGCTGCATTGCTTGGTCGAAGACCGTAGCAATATTCGTGGGGGGGGGCACACTTTGAGGTGAGTTGCAGTGTAGCTAGCTAATCTGTAGGCCCTCCTATTGCATAGTGTAAGAGGAAGGAGCGGAGCATACTTATCACATTCATAGCAGTGTTCCTCATCGTGGTGTGGACAATTTGTTTTATTTTTTCTGTGATTTTGCTCCCCTCCCTTGATGTATTTGTTACTATTTGAAGAAGCACCAGCATAAATGGGAGGAAAAGTTGAAAGCGGCTGACATAGCCAGTGCAGCACGACTTCCCTCAGAGGCAGCTAGCAGCCTTGGAACCGTTGAGGTACTGTTACTTATTGGTCCTGCTTGTTAAGCAAGCACTGATGGGCGCACTACTTGCATAATTTTTTAACTTCTTTTTAATGACCTTGATTGAAGGGTATGCATTCTGGGCCCATTGGGTCTTGAACCCTAGGGGCGTTTGTGTGGATAACGGTGGTGAGTGTTTTTGGGACACACATTATTAGTATTTCGGAAGTGTTCTGCGTGTTGGCGTGAGGACTCACTGCTGCTTTCTGAATCTACCTTTGAAGTGATTTCTACTGCTGATTGTGCTACGACCCACCGACCTACTGTGGCTTTTAGAAACTGACATCCGTTAACTACAATTAGCAGTATTAATGACAGCTATGTATCTGTGTTTTCTCCTGTAGTTTCTGGACTCACATGCTGTAATTGAGGTGGCGATTTCTGCTATCCCAAGATTGAGTGCTTTATAATAACCGTTGGTTCCCTGAAGAAGTTCTGGTGGAATTTGTGTAACCGAAAGCAGAACGAAACATGCTGGGTTTAATCAACACTGTATTGATCAGCAGTGTGTCGAATTAGTTTTAAAGTTGTTAAAGAACCCTTTTTGCATAAAGGGATTCAATCAATTGTTTCTATTGATGAGAAGGTAAAGGTACTATTAGTGTTATCTGTTCTATATCTGCTAACCAACACAGGTTATGTGTTTTTGCACTTTATGGGTTGTAGTTAACCTGTAGGTATTATATCTGATTACATTGTATGTTTTAATGAGTTTGTGAGATGTTGTATTGTATTTTAGTTTGTATTTGTAATGTGAACACGTGCAATGCATTTTTATGTGTTTTTAATTGATTGCGCACATTATGTTTAAGAAAATTGTATATTTTATATTTAAGATATAGGAATGTTTTTATAGTTCTTTATTTGCTTGTGAACTGTCAGCCTTGCGTTTAAACTGGAGGGAGAAAACACAGAGACATGAGGGTTTTGTAGTTAACTGATGTCCATGGTGATTTTTTGGGGTCAAACCCTTGTGTCGTTAAATTCGCCTTGTCTCTCCTGGTGTTGTTGGTTTTAGAAACTGACTGCATAAGAACCCCTCACGAAGCAATTCAAAGTGTGTGTAAGTGTTCTGGAGTCTAAGGAGGGGAGTCATTCACCTAGTTGCAGAGTTTACTGTCTAGGACTTGTGTGCTGGGTATTTTTCCCCCTTCCTATTTTCTCTTCACTGGAGCTGGAATAAATCGTGGCTCGACACAGCTGGCGAGTCATTTCAATTTATTGTTGATAACATGAAAAACATTAAAAGTACAAAACACTGTAAATATAGACTAAGGAGGGCATTGCTGCACGCTGGTAAGCGCAACCGAAGTCCCATTACATTGAATGACAGTGCTAAGGGAGCATCCAGCCCCAAAAGAGTTAAACAGGACCTCAACAATGAGGCGCAACCTAAGATCACTGGTTTTTATCAATTGAAAAGTGCAATATCAACAGGAGTTGTAGCTGTGGGTAAACTGCCTCACCCTTTTGCAGTCCCGGATGCCAGCGAGAGAAAACCAGCTTAATTTCTCCACATATTGATAATAACAATTCATTGCTTAATTTATGCTTAGGGTTGCATTGCAACTCACCTGGGGGAGTAGATGCACGGATAAATACATCAGGAGCTTTTGACAACATTAGCAGAACAAATTTGTTGGCGAGTCCCGATTTGTAGCGGTTTGCTTCGTCTATTGAATCCTCGGATACTGATAGTGATTCTGAAGACATGTCTGACTTTTAGGACCCAACTTTTATAGAGTCTAATAAAGACCTCATCCACACCAACGTTTACATGCTATGGCCGCCAACCTTGACGCTCTATTCACTCTCTGCTGTAGAATGGTGGAAGAGCAGGGAGAGTCTAAATAAATTCTAGCAAAAGTCGTTGACATAATACCCGGCTACAAACCGGAGTACCTTGAAAAGCTATCAGTATATGACAAAGGTTTTGATAATACGCCACCTGAAATTATCCTGATAGCCTCGCAAGAGCCACTAACTAGTTTAAGCAATGAGAACTCCACACAGCAACATCAGCAACATCCGCCATTGAATTCTCTGAAGCAAGTGTCTACATATGATCTCTTTGAATTGCCCTTAGAGGCAGAGACTGTGGTGGCAGTTATACAATTGTCCAGCCCTAAAAAAAAACATAAAAGAAAGCGACCTAGACACCTCGCGGACAGGGGCAAACTTCTAGAAAATAGGCACAAAGTGGCTTTTATCGATGTCAATGGTAATGCAGAGTCGGTTATTTTTTCTGAATCCTCCTTGACTGCTGATAAAACAAAGGTCACCCGTAGATTAGACGATGGCACGGTGAGGCAGTGGCACAAGTCTCTCAACTGGCTGTTAGGACATCTACCACCGGTTGCCTAAAGCCAATAGATCAAGCTGGAAATAATACTCCTTGATGAAATCATGCTATTGTTTCTCAGCATATTTCCATAATTGTCTCAACTGGTTCTGGACACATATCTTATGGACAAGCTTTAGACCCTTTACATACGCAACATTTTCTGCACTCTGATAATACCGCACAAGGCTATTTGAATAAAAACAGTGGCACACAGCACAAGACAACAGGCACAACACATCTGGGCAAGTGGGTAAAAATTGAGAAGATTAATCCTAGCTATGAGAGTCCTTTTTTAAATTGATCATTGGTATTAGAACTGTGCTGTATCATACCACGTACAATTAGCACTGAAGATATATTACATGTAGAGCTCGCCAAAGTTGACAGGCCTACTAATTGGGCACTTGTGAAATTCGCAAGCCATGTGATTGCTGCACTCTTGAGTACATGTGTCATGGAACTAAAATCACTGGGCTTTGAGTTAACAGTATGTAGATAGTAAGTGACTAGATTGCTGTGAATGCAACCTGTTTTCATTCTGAGGCACATACAATCCACTTGGGGTCACAAGCTGCTATGGCCACGAAACGGACTTCTCTACTGTCTTCCCTACCACAGCGAGAAAGTGCAGCCAGGATGCATAAGGAAATTACTCATTGGGTTCCTGACAATTTGAAGGGCAATACTAATTGAAGCCTACAACCTAAAAAGAACATCCAGTGGTTGTGCTGGAACACTAGGGGCTATTGCTCTTTTTTACTCCACCCGTATGGCCGTATGCATATCACAACTTGTGACATCTATTTATTACAGGAAACATGAGCAACTAAGCCATTTTATATAGATGGCTTTAATGTATTATGCCTTTCATCTATGAAGAATATTAAGAAGCGACCTAGTGAGGGCCTAGCCATTGGTGCTCGCATCCAATTCAAAATCAAACCAGTCCTTTTATCTGTGTATTCTCCATACGTGATGGCAGCTGTAGTGGATGAATCAAAGAATTCAGCCTCACGTATATTAATTGTGAACATTTTCGACCCCCCATGATGGCTTGGGGACTGAGTGTATTCAGTCGATTGTCGATAAACTGTTAACATAACAAACTTGTTCAACATTGGTAAAGGAAACAATGTAGTAATTGCAGGAGATCTGAATGGCCCACATCTATGTACTAGACTTACAACTCATAATGATATTAATACACTTGACATTGTCTTGGGAACCAGTGACACTTTTACAGAAGGCGATCCTGCCTGGTGGCAGTTTTTAAGTTTATTTGATTTGATTTGCCTCAACAACAAGGGACAAGCAAATAACCTTGCTCGTACTACCTGGAAGAATGGCAAATCTTCCTTATCCCTTGACTATGTCTTCATTGACACAAAATGACGGTTGCAGTGTAGTCAATTGTATATAACGGAGTCTGGGGTCAGTGATCATTCCAAACTTTCGTGATGGTTAAGATTGGACTATACTCGAGAAATTAAATATGTTGATGTCGATATTGCTATTGATATTTCCGGCAATCAGATTATTTGGTCGGTGGCTAATAGTACACGACTGAACAGATACATGGATATTATTTGATCGTGCCTTGAAGGTTGGTTGGTAAATAATAATTCGAACCTTAATGGTATGATGGCCACCTTGGGGAAATCTTTCTGTCCTATATCCCGCAAGAATTGTTTTAATCCCTCAAATAATGTTTTCTTTGATCTGGTCATGCATAGTGAAAAGAACAGACAATTGTTCAGATTATCTACTAGCTATAAGAATTGGCTAAGAGGCTGCACGTATTCTACTACCGGTGGTCACTGGACATTTTTATATAGATTACTTCGTAGTCATGATATCAAAACATTTTGGGCACAAATTAGACACTATACCATTGGATAAACTTTACATGATCTAAATCCCTTATCTGAAGGAGCATGGTGTAAAGCGATAGGCGATCTTTACTATGATGATGACATCAAGGCTTCGGAAAATGATTTTAAATCTATTGTAAGCAGGGATTTTACGGGATTCACTGTCGATGATATATTGTTAGTCATCAAGACCCTTAAGAGTTCTCGAGCTCCCTGTCCCGATGGCATTCCTAATGTGGTTATGAAGGACAATCCAGATCTCTGGGCTTCATTATTGGAGGTGTTGTTTAGGGCTATAGTAACTACCGGTACAATCCCTCTTAGTTGGCACGAATCAATTCTGGTCCCCATCTTTAAAAAACGGTACAGGAGTAATGCCAACAATTACCGGCTTCTAGATATGCTAGATACAAGCTATAAAATCTTCTGCACCATTGTATTAAAAAAGATCAATAAATGGGCAGAGAGTAACAGTCTTATTCACAAACTACAGACTGGCTTCCGTAAAGGGCACAGCATGATACACAATCTAACCACCCTCCGCTATGTTATAGCCGAGACGAAAGGCCTAAGGCATTAACATTTGTATCTATGCTTTATTGATTTTGCCAATCATTTGACTCGATTTCTCTGCCCCTTCTTTAGAATAATTTAAGCCGATTGGGGGATGTATTCTTTTCTATTTTACTTTATTAAAGTATTGTAATCAGATTACTGTCTGCACTAATCAAGAAGGCGCAGTGACTAATCAAATACTTACCAACAACAGCCTTAAGCAAGGCTGCGTCCTTGCGCCTGTACTTTTTCATCTCTATCTTACGGACATAGACGTAGAAATCGGACGAGCCCAGAACCACCCCCCATCCATCAGCGGCACTATTGTCCCGAGGCTTGGCTACGCGGACAATATAGTTTTACTTGACTATACAACGGTTGGCCTAAAACATTCCATTGCTGCTCTTGCCACTTTTGCAGAAGTAAATGATCTTAAAATTAATATTTTAGAAAAAAAAAATCATCATAGGTGGCAGAAAAAATAAAACGTCTTTTAACTGGCCCATTTCGGACAAACCACTAGAAATAGAGGTATTGGAAATGTTATTAGTTCTCATACAGACAGGAACAGCCACTATGATTCTGTTGGTCCTAAAGTAATGAGGAAATGGGGCGGGCTAAAAAAGTTTATTAGACAAAGAGGAGACTGCAATATGGAGGGATTCCTCACCATTTATTAAACTAGTATAATATCCTGCATACAGTATGGCTTAGCTGTCCTTCCTGAAACTAAGACTCTGTGGCTTGAAAAATTGGAAGCTAAATTATTACATTCCATCTTAGGTGTTCCATCTGGTGTCCCTCTGGAGGCCTTAAGATGTGAGCTAGGTCTCACGTCTTTGCATACGTTATGGTTATTGCCGCTTTCTAATCTTTTTTTGTCTACGTTATTGCGTCATTTGCAGTCAAACACTTTGTTAGGAATGTTTGCGAAGCAACTCTCTTTTACTCAATATAAACCGTTTCTATACAAATTAAAATCGACTGTCACAACCTATTTGAAGTATTTAGGTCTTTCAGTAGAGCATCTTGTGAATTTGCTTAATATCAATAAGGTTCTGAAAAAGAAAATAATAGCATGGGATATAGATAACAATTTGAACAATTTAGCCAACAAAAGGAATTATTGCTCATATAGTACTCAAAGTTTTAGATGTCATCTACCATTGACTTATTAATCAAGCTCTGTTCAGTACAATTAAGGTTTACTACATGCCTACGTTTTAAAATGATGCCCACTCAAGAGCATATAGGGAGATGGACAAAAACACCATGTAGTGATAGATTATGCTGGTTATGTGCCATGACTGTTGAGACCATCCACATATTTTAACTGGCTGCCCAAAACTAAGAAATGTATACTCGAAGGGATACTCTGACTTCACCTCCACTTCCAATTTTATTGAGACTGACCAGTTTTGAGGAATCTATGGAGCGGAGTCTGTAGTGATTACTGCGGCATCGTTCTATGTTTGGAAGGAATCTCTTCAACCATACTTAACTACTGTATGTTACAGAGAAAGTCCTTTAGTTGTTTTGGGTGATGCTTGAAATTGGGTACTCCCTATTTTTTGTTCTCAGGGGGTCCACTCTGTCAAAAGTGAGAAAAATACCGTAACAGAGCAAAGAACAAACAGGTCGACTACTCCTTCCTTTATGTCCCTAAGTGTCTCAAGGTCAGTAGATTGACAATCTTATTCAACTACAAGACTGCATAATGCACCACTCTGGTCTGTGAACATTGAGTTTTCATTGAATTTTAATACATTTTCTTAAATAAAGACCTAAAACAAGACATACATGATCTACATTTTTAAAGACAGTCAAAACTGTACAATTATCACATTCATTCTCATATCAAACATAAAACATAATGTAACATCAGTCTAAATACAAATAATACTGAGATATGTTTAAAAAGGCAGCACTTCTGTTTGGGACTAATACTATCTTACGTTTTAGGAATCAAGATCTAACATCAGTATCTATAATGACTCCCTCGTACTCTAATACATCCGTTGTCTAAATAGAAAGCTGTTTCTTCCTTGGTTTCTTCTATACATCCTCTCTATGTTACTGCACAGCGTTATTTTTGGGTGTGATTGATATTACAACTTGTATCAAACTCCCCACAGGTGTAGCTGTAGATGGAGAGAAAGGAAAATTTGATGACAGTTTCCTTTTGTTTTGTCGACATATGTTTTGGACGTCTAGACTCATACAGTGTGCTCTCAAATTCTGTTGGTCTGGTAAATACGGGCCGTCTTCAGGACAATGGAGCTGTTTTATATAATAATGCTTTTCTTCGCAAGTGCGATGCTTCCCAATTTTCGATCTATAAAAAATATCAAAAGTATTTGTTTTAGAAAAAAAAGGGTTTTCTATTTCTACTACAAGTTCATGTTCTACAAGTAATGGCTGCAGTATTTCTTACATGTACCACTACAATTACTGACCTGTGATTCACTGTGATTACTTTGAGATGTTGAGGAAAATCTTAAACCATCTGGCAACTTGAGGGTATTTTGTTCCAGAGATCTGAGCTTGCACCACACCTATGGATATATATTGCTCGTGTCAGTGCTGCTATCTTAGAATTCATCTATCACAGTATTCGCAATCAGGGTGAAACAACAAAGGTCTCATTCAAAATACCTTGTGTTTCTGTCAGACGACAGACTTTATATTGGTGTTGTCTTCATTGTATGGCCCTTTATGGCAGTCCTTACTGGATGCTGTCCGGAGCTGTTCTTTCTCACAAGTTACTATGGGGGCTGCTCACTATCACAGTGAATCACAGGTTAGTAATTGTGGTGGTACATGTAGGAAATACCGCAGCCATTACTTGTAGAACATGAACTTGTAGTAGAAATAGAAAACCCTTTTTTTAAAAAAAACAAATACTTTTGATCTTTTTTATAGATCGAAAATTGGGAAGCATTGCACTTGCGAAGCATAGCATTCTTATATAAACCAGCTCCATTGTCCTGAAGATGGCCCATATTTACCAGACCAACAGAATTTGAGAGCACACTGTATGAGTCTAGACGGCCGAAACATATGTCGACAAAACAAAAGGAAACTGTCATCAAATTTTCCTTTCTCTGCATCTACACATACACCTGTGGGGAGTTTGATACAAGTTGTAATATCAATCACACCCCAGAATAACGTTGTGCAGTAATATAGAGAGGCTGTAGAGAAGAAACCAATTAAGAAACAGCTTTCTCTTTAGACAACAGATGTATTAGAGTACGAGGGAGTCATTATAGATACTGATGTTAGATCTTGATTCCTAAAATGTTGGATAGTATTAGTCCCAACCAGAAGTGCTGCCTTTTTAAACATATCTCAGTATTTTTTGTATTTAGACAGATGTTACATTATGTTTTATGTTTCATATGTGAATGAATGTGATAATTGTACAGTTTTGACTGTCTTTAAAAATGTATATCATGTATGTCTTGTTTTAGGTCTTTTTTTGAGAAAATGTATTAAAATGAATGAAAACTCAATGTTCACAGACCAGAGTGGTGCATTATGCAGTCTTGTAGTTGAATAAGATTGTCAATCTACTGACCTTGAGACACTTAGGGACATAAAGGAAGGGGTAATCGACCTGTTTGTTCTTTGCTCTGTTACTGTTGTTTTGGGTGATACATTCCTCGCTGGGGGGTTAATAAACTATTCATGCATTATTTATTATTATTGTTATTATTATTTTTATTATTATTATTATTATTATTATTATGCAGCCATTTTAATACTCTAAAGGCACTTTATCCTGTTCCTTGTATCTCATGCATGTGGGTGTTAAAGGTTAACAAAGAGCGGTTGCACTGTAATAACATGAGGCAGCTGACGGTGGTAATTTTCTCGATTTTATGTCATTCATAATATCTTTTTATTCCTGTTGATATGTTACACTCTGTAGTACTACTTTCCTATGAAATGTGTTGCCTTTGATGTAGTATCAACAAATTGATAGTTTTATTGTGTCTTGAACTTTGCTATATTTGGCCCTTTTAGTCATGTATTGTGTATTAGATGAGCAATAATTTGATTGTGTTTATATATATCTTTTTAAATGTGTATTTGTATGTTTTATTGATATTAATTCTGTACAAAAATGTGTTTTATTTAACCAAACACACAATAAAAGAAAGAAAAGATGGAGCTCTCTTGAGCATGCAGCAGAGAGCTGTGCTGCACTTTGCTGATACCACTACTAAACCCAAACATGTAGCAGAAGGCATAGGCAGTGTTGGAAATGTGGCCAGTAGTACCCTTGTGCAAATTGTAGGAATGTCAACAGTCAGAATAACTTGGATATCATTCAGAACCATTTTCAAAATCCATGGAAAGGCAAGCAATCCCAAATAGGGAGGAATAATGTTGCTTCTGGGCAACTACAGTTTTTGCAATTTGAATTATAAGGAGGGACATTATTCTGCATGTTTGTTGCTCAGGCGTCATACAGGATTATGCTAGTATTCTGCTATACATCATTTGGAACGTAACCTTCAGGGATACTTCCCTAGTATGTGGAAATGCTCACGGACACTCCTCATCTGGTACACCTATTCCTAAATCTCACTGCCAGCTACCCTGGACCCCTATATGTGTCACACATTTTGCTTTCAGGAGCAAACCATATATTGAGGGAGTCCGTATAAGACAGTTCCATGCTGCGAGAATATATATGTCACTAATTGGATCTCTCGACGTTGCTCCAGGTGCCACCCCTATCTTTTAGTTACTGGGGTTATAACCTGGGCAAACTTGAGTGTCGTTTTAAATTATTTACCTGGCCTTCCAATTGTCTCAATTCATGTAACCTCATTCTCAGAGAAGAGGTACCACTTTGTATGTGTATCTCCTTCCTGCCGTCTCACATGCAGAGCCGTTCGGACTTCTTATGTCAAAAGTGTAGTCTCCGAGAGTGGAATTTGCGGACTATACAGGTGTTTTACCTCAAGTAGAGAAAGCATCTACAACAACATTTCTCTAGTGGTAGCTGTTGGGTTCTTCCTGCCACACAGATATAGGCTGGGCTCTCTGATGTCATTTCAGCTTTTTCTATATATCCTTGCAGTCCCTTCTCTCTGGTCTCCTGCAAGCGCACTGCATGTTGAAGCTGAGCGGCTCGGTAGCACCAGTAAATGTCAGGCACTTGCAATCCACTGACCCAGTGTCTGTTGAGTGTTCCGTTGCAATGGGGGCCTCACCTGCTGAAAAAAAATTAAAATAAATTGATGGTTCCGCTTTTTTTGAATAACTCCTGAGTTCTAAGTGGACATTAAAAAATCCACAGAGGACTGTTGGTACTATAACCATCTTGACTGGAGCTGTTCTGCCAGGAAGTGCAATGGCCAACTTAATCCACCTTTTGATTTTCTCCATAAATGATTCCAATTACTCAGTTATATTACCCCTAAAACAATCTGATACAGTCCTGTATATGTTGATTGAGGCCCAGATATTTGAAGGAGTCCATGATCACCTATGCTCCCTCAAGATGCTACCTTGGGTCCCACAGATAAAACAGCATATCGTCAGCACAGAGTGAGATGATGTCTTGAACATCTTTCCTCATAATCTCCCTGCCTCCCATGCACTTCTTCCCAATAAGGGTCTATGGTCCCAGCCACTAATGCAAAGAATAGGCAAAACGGAGGGCAGCCCCTGTCTTGTTACTCAATCAAACATGACTGGTTCCGACACATCCAGGTTAGTTTGGACAACAGCACAAGGGCCACTATGCAGATGCTTGACCATCCTAAAGAACGGATTACCAAAGTCAAGCTTCACCAATATAGTAGTTTAAGCATATAGACCCATCTGACAGAGTAGGAAGCTTTTATGATGTGATGGCCTCCATTGGGTGATTGGGTGAATGAGCACGCCACACAAAAACATTGGGCAGCATGCACTGGTTGGATTTGATTAACCTCCTAGGAATAAATCCTGACTGATATGGGTGCACTAATTTCTTCATATGTGGGAGTAACATATCCGCTATGATTTACACTATTATTTTGCCACTGCTATTTATCAAGGACCGCTAACTTTAAGAGGAGCATTGAAACTAAGTCTTGCCAGGCTTTCACAACGCTGTCATTGTGTCTTTTAAATGGATGTACATAGGGTCTCCTATCATATACCTCTTTAAGTTTTGTAATATATTGGTGAATCCTTTTTAGAGTTGTGTTTGTAGCCCATCGATTCCTGAGCCATTTCCACTGTTTTGAGCATAATTATTTCAGATTCAGTAGTGTGGCTATCTCTACAATGTGTCTGGACAGTCAATGGGTAATCAATGTCCAGACACACACATCAGCCCCACGTAAAGTGTTTTATTGAAGCAATAGAACCCGAGGAGGGGGGCATTACCAGTTGGGTAATGCCCCCGGGGAATAGTTGGAAACCAGAGTGGAGCAAGAACATTAACATAGACCTGGTGGCATTAACCGACCGTTAATGCCCCCTTAAAGGGTTCTGTTGCTATTAGTACCCCGTCACATTGTACCAGGGTAGTAATAGCAATTGTTCTTGAGTTGAGACACAGCGTTGTGACCGTTTCTCAACTCGAAAAAATAAAATGGCTGCCAGAGATCAGGGAGAGGGACTACGTGTAGTCCTTTCTCCCTTCCCATCGCGGCGGGGGAAGAAAGGTATAGAACTCCGGGACTCGGCCAGGTAACGACCCAGCAAGGTCCAATCAGATTGTTTGCAACAATCTGTCCCTCGCAGGTACTAATTAGGGAGAGTGAACAAAGTGTGGGCAAAATAATAAGGGGGAGTGAAATAAGGTGTAACTTCTTATCAGAATCCTGGAGTCCAAAGTAAATGCCCAAGGTTTATTTGAGGGATCTCCCCTGGATTGTCCTTCTGTTGGATTTTGGGAAGCCCACAGACTGCTTTTCGCTAGGACTGCCTGACATGACAAAAGGACCCTGTGCTGTGCCCCTCTTCTGCTCTTCTGGCAGTCTCTTCAGCTGGTCGAGCAGGTAAATGTTGTATGGGGGACAAGCTGGCTAGAGAAGGAAGGAGAGATCTAGTTGACATAATCGGCTTCTGTCTGCCCAGCCCTTCTTCACCCCCTCAGGCCGCTCCATCTTCTGTCCCTCATGGTTCCTCCTGACTTCTTCCCACTTTCTCTTTGCTCCTCTGGGCTCCTCCTTTCCTTCTTCACCCTTTTTGGGCCTACTCAGGTCATTGCTGCTTCTGACCTCCTCCTGCCATTCAGCCACTGCATCCTCAACTTTCCTCTTCCACCACCGACTCCATTTTCCCCCAGGTATATGGTGCCCTGCTTTGCTCACCCTAGTCAGTTTTCCCTGTACCAATTTCCATGATCTCAACAACATGCCTCTGCTGTCACACCACTTTTCCCCAACTATACACAATCCAAACGTTCCTCCCATTCCTGATTCTTCTCATCTCCAGTTGTTTCCCCTCAGTTCTCCCCCTCTGATAACGTTACTTCTTCCGCACTTTCTGCAATTCCGTCTGTTGTTACTAACCTCCTCCAATAAACCCTCTTCCACATATTTACTTCCCTCCCCTGCTGCAGTTCTCCACAACCTCTATTCTACTCCACTCTCCAGCCACCTTCTTGCTCCTGCTCTGAGCATCTTCTTCCAGCTCAACAAATGATGTCCCCATTCTAGCAGCCCAGTCATTGAGCTGTGTGATTTGTGTGTTTATACTGCCTTTGCTCGTGCCCTAGGTTGGCTTGCAGGCTGATAGTTTGCATCTGTCGTTTCGGGGGAGGGTTAGTCCGTGATTAATTGGGTCGCTAGCCTCATGTGAATTTTCTGGTGAAATGGCTAACAAAGCAGAGGCAGTGATCCATTTTGAATATCACAAGGCCCCCCAGCCTCACCCTACGCGCTTGCTGTTTCCAGTCCCCTTCCTCTGTGAGCCTAACCGGTAATTGTCACTATATGGCACTTCTGTTGTTTCCCTTCACCTCTAATGCTCCCCTAAGGTGGTGTGAGGTTAGGACTGTGTTTGCTCCTTTGGTAAGATAGGGAGGCTCTAATATCGTTTTTCCTTCTCGTTTTTTGCAAAGGGAAGGGGCTACCCTTTCGCTGCTTGTATGGGTGAATTGTATCAGTGGTTCCCTGAGCCGTCCTCCCTAACGGTTGAACAGCACCTCAGTGGGCTGGCCAGCTCTTGCTCCCAGTTTTCCTGTACCTGCGGCTGGAATTGCGGTTTCTTTGTACAGTTCATTTCTTTTGTAGGCCTGAGGAATTGTGTACTCCCCCCCCTCCTGCTACTCCATAAGCAACTCTTGGGTGACCAGAGTTGGAAAAGTGTTCCATGATGTTTTATCAGCCCTCTGGAACTTGGCTTGGCATTCCCCATCGGGGCACCATTTCAAATCCTTAGTCACCCTTTCCGTATCCAGTCCAGAGTTTGATGTTAGCCAAATGTTCATGTTAATGTTAATGTTAAAGGACATATGTAGGGGTGGTCCCCTGGCGCTCTGGTAGCTCTGAAAAAAGGGAAGGGGGTGAGTTAGTGGGAATAAGCTGGAAAAGTGCAAGAGAGCAGTGATGTGCTGTTGGCAGCCTCAGCCCGGTGGGTCCGTCGGCTGGGCTTGTGGTGTTTTACGGTCGGTAGTCGTCGTGAGCTGTTGTGCGAGTCTATGTGTGGTTTGTTTTGTTGTTGCAGTGTAGTGAAGTTTGTGCAGATTGTTGTGTTGTAGGCTTGTGGTTGTGTATAGTTAGAGTTTGAGAGGTGTATGCAGAGGGGTGAAATTGTTAGTGGATTGGTTAATTGGCATTGCTGTCCTTACAATTATGTCTAGGTGTGATGCTTGCTATCATTCACTAATCCATCTGAATGTGGCACTTGCTAACCTTCAATATCCTATCTAGATGTGAGGCAGGCTAGTGATCACGATTCCATCTAAGTGTGGCACATGATAACATTCACAGTTTCACTTAAGTACGGTGCATGCCAACATTCAGATTTCTATCTAGATGTGAGGCAGGCTAAAGTTAAGAATTCTATCTAAGTGTGGCACATGCTAACATTCATAATCCTATCTAGATGTGACGTAAGCTAAAGTTAAGCATGCCATCTAGGTGTGGCACATGCTAACATTCATAATCCTATGTAGATGTGACGCAGGCTAAAGTTAAGCATTCCATCTAAGTGTGGCACTTGCTAACATTCACATTTCTATCTAGATGCGACGCAGTCTAAAGTTAAGAATTCCATCTAAGTTTGGCGCATGTTAACATTTAGAATCCTATCTAGATGTGACGCAGGATAAAGTTAAGCATGCCATCTAGGTGTGGCACATGCTAACATTCATAATCCTATGTAGATGTGACGCAGGCTAAAGTTAAGCATTCCATCTAAGTGTGGCACTTGCTAACATTCACATTTCTATCTAGATGCGACGCAGGCTAAAGTTAAGAATTCCATCTAAGTTTGGCGCATGTTAACATTTAGAATCCTATCTAGATGTGACGCAGGATAAAGATAAGCATTCCATCTAAGTGTGGCACATGCTAACATTCACATTTCGATCTAGATGCGACGCAGGCTAAAGTTAAGAATTCCATCTAAGTTTGGCGCATGTTAACATTCATAATTCTATCTAGATGTGACGCAGGCTAAAGTTAAGCATTCCATCTAAGTGTGGCACATGCTAGCATTCACATTTCTATCTAGATGTGATGCAAGCTAAAGTTAAGAATTTCATCTAAGTTTGGCCCATGCTAACATTCATAATCCTATCTAGATGTGACGTAGGCTAAAGTTAAGAATTCCATCTTAGTGTGGCACATGCTAACATTCATAATCCTATCTAGATGTGACGCAGGCTAAAGTTAAGCATTCCATCTAAGTGTGGCACATGCTAGCATTCATAATCCTATCTAGATGTGACGCAGGCCAATCTTCACAGTTCTCTCTAGGTGTGGCACTAGTTAACATTGGCAAGTATGTTAGTATGTAATGCAATGCAACATTCACAGTCCAGCCATAAATAGATTTAGGCTGGTGTTCACAAATCTCTCTGAGTATGCATGGTCTAAGTCTATGGCCGTCTACGTTATGGAAAGGTAGGGTAGAGTGGTGGGGGCTTTCTGGAGTACAGTAATTGCTCTACACCCCACCCATGCCACACTTACAGTTTTTGAAGGCAGTTTTTGAAGGCGATTGCCTGCTAGTGAATTATGGGAGTTGATCTCTGATAGATATATCTGGGCTGCATCCTCTAACGTGGAATGGCCTGATTGTACAGTTACTTGTAGTTTGGGAGCACCGACTAGTCCCCTCTCTGTCTAAATAATCCACACTAATGTCTTGCCTAGCATTTCCCCCTGGGCATGCTGCCTTGCCACAGTGTACTGAGGCACAAACTTGCTGTCCCTATTGACTTCTTCCTCAGACCAATTTTCCTCTGTCCTAATGTTGGCCAGCAGTGTAGCCTGTTGTGGGATCTTCAGGCATCTTCAACGTGTAAGGTTCTGTGCAATCTTGTTTAGCTCCTGTCTAATAATTTCCTAACTCATGCCATAGAGGCCCTCCTGATCCAATTAAGTTAAAGAAATCTCCTCAATACTATTCATCAGTATTGCCTGAAATGCCACATTGGATAGGGAGCCTGGTTTAAACCTCCAACAAATACCTGTATTTGCCTTTCTTGGGGTGCCTAGCACTAACACCAATGTTGAGAAATATCTGTGCCATGGAGTTGTTCCACTCCCCTAAACCCCTTCTCTGGGTCCTGAGGGGTCGGCTTCGGGATCAGAGACGGCATCCTCTTTTCCTGTGTCTTTTCCACTGGCTTGGCCAGAGCCACCCTAGCCGCCGTAGGGGTACCCTGGACCGGGTCAGTCCCTTATGCCTTCGAAAGGGCAGCCGCCACCAGCTCGATAGATGCTGATGACTTAGCTTGTATCACCTGGGCCTCCACTGGTAGGTCGGCAACCTTTTCCTGTTGCTTGGCCTTCTCCGGTTTCTCCCGTAGTTTCCCTAGGGTAGATGACTTTCTCTTCAACGAAGAGCTGGAGCGATGGCTGGAGATTGACGATGCTGGAGAAAATGAACATGCCCTGACCGTCGCTGGACCCGCTTGCACGGCGACCCCGACGAAACTGGACTTGCAGTGCTTGGCCTTGTCTTGGACCCCACGGATGGAGCACCCTCAAAGGACTTAGAAGCCCGCTCTGGCTAGCTGGATCCAGAGGAGGGATGCCCCTGTGAACCACACTGGGCAGGGGCCTTGGCTTTGAGCCACGCAGCCAGTCTGACGTGGCGATCCTTCAAAGTGCGCTTGGTAAAGCCATGACAGACCTCGCAATCCTTCCTTGTGCGTCGGGTGAAGACAATAAAGGCACTGGGAATGCTTGTCATCCATGAAAACATTCTGCAAACTGCAGTTGGTGCAGAGCTTAAAGAGGGAAGCCCCGTCCTTCTTCTCCTCTGACTTGATCTGGCGCAGTATAGGCCTGATGGCCTTCGGGAAACTTCCAAGAAGAAACACTTGACAAATCCGCCCTTGAGGGGGGATGAAAGATGCAGAGAAAACGGATCCCTGTTAATTGGATGAAGAAACGATGAAGCACACGGGCTCTATTGAGCAAACATAGGTGTTTTCTAGCAAAAAAGCATGAAAAATACAGAAAACTCCAAGAGCGAAACACAAGGACTCCCAACACTTGAACGTGAGGCAAAAATATGAAGATGGCTGCCAGAGGACGGGTTTAGGGAGAGGGCAGTCATTAGCTCGGGGCAGTATGATCCAGAGCTCACTGATTGGTTTATTGGAGAAAGACAGTTCATAAACGAAAGTGAAACTGTTTTTTCTTTTACCAAGGATTCCCAGCCTGACGACAAGGAATATTCATGAGCATATGAATCCATGCCAGACCCATGCTGAAGAACAACAGTTACAGGTAAGTAACTTGTTCCTTATTTTGACTAATATTGACAAGCACCCTCAGTTTTAGTTTGATAGGTAGGAACTTTGCTATTAGAGATATGATCACTGAGGCGTATTCTTTAAGTTAAATCAAAGTCCTGTAGAAACGTTATGTCTTCTGGTCCACATCTTTCTTCTGATACACCATATATGGTGTTAGAAGTGTGATTGGTACCACCTGATACTAGAATGGGACCCATGCAAGTTCGACACTTTATTTATTTTTATTAATATAGCACTCAAAACACAGCCTGTAGGCAGAGTGGTGTTAACAAAACAAACAACAAGGATATATAACAACATAAAACATTAATAAAAGGAAATCAAAGCACAATAGAACTATCTACAAAAACAGCTGAATGCAAATAATACATTCTCAAAATTGCCCAAAAACATGTTGAAGATCCAGATGCACATCTAGCCATTACACCAGAAAAGAAAGTCTTATACTGGATCAACTATCAGTCTTAAATTAATTGAAACCTGGTCCAGATCTTCACAGATTTTTAAGAAATAAGAGAGGTTACTACAGCTGCACCCAAACAGTATACAATATATGGATTCATGGGAACACCAGCCCTTCAGTTCAAGGTGCCAAAGAACCTTAAAATCGGAAGCTCTAATGATCCCAGACCCGGTTTTATGGTGGAGCCAACCCATCACTTTATTACTAAGCGCTTCCTTAGACTCTTCACCCATTGGCTTATCCACATTCACAATTACAAAGTTTATTTTATCCATGGTGAAATCTCTCAAAGACCTATCCTCAATCCTTGGTTTGTGTGTTTTTCCCATACGAAGATCCTTAGAGCTATAAGACATTCTTTATAGCTGTCCCTCCAGCAATTATGATCTACGGCTGCCCTAGAAAAGTTAGATATATTAATTTGGGTGACAGATGCAATTTCATGTATATTAGCAGAGTTTTCTCCAACTGAAAAAAGATAATTCACCCCAGAATATGTCTGACAGCACTGATCTACCACATTAGGCTTCAAAATAGTCTGAGAAGAATTATTCACCTTGATCGGTAATAATTGACAGGCAGATTTGTCAATAAGGTCAACCCAGATGCAGAGATGCGCAAAGTTTCTACACTGCATTATCTCTCAGATAATAATGCCTTTCACATGTTTCCATTCCTCCGGCTCTAAATGCAAAGCTGGTTCCCCTCCCTCCTAGACTGATCAGTCGAGGATAATGGCAGACCATCAGAGATAGAATTAACCTCACTTTTTCTTGGGGGGTCAGCCAAAACTGCCAGGGTAGGGGATACATTCCCCATATCTCCAACTTGATTTCCCATCACAGCATCGCCCAATACCACAGTATGTTCTCCCATAGTGACAACACGCCCTTCCACATTACTCAAGGCCTTTGTATTATGTTCCATAGAGGGCATTGGGCAGGCCATATCACAATTCGATTCTTTATCATCCATAGGGGAGCAGTCTCTCCTATCCCAAAGGTGCTGCTTCCTATGCTTACCAATGGCCAATACATCAAAAGTCAAGCGTTTTTGGCCACAGGTGTCAATAACATATCATCCTGCACAACATGGGATCTATTATGCATCCCAGAAATGGATCTATCGTGCCAAAGTCCCTTCTTCACCCCCTGAACAAAAGATCCAGACACAGGGGGGGCAGGAGGGTAAAGAAACAGACAAAGCAGACTGCCCAAATGTTACATTGAGACCCTTTGCTCTTGTGACTGGCATATTTCAAAATTCAAAGGAAAACTCATTGGGCCTCATTACGAGTCCGGCGGTAGCCGTGCTGGAAAAACCGGCAGGGTGCCGCCGGACCGGTAATACCATTCCACCTCTGTGATTGCCGGAATCACTGGGGCATAACAACCCCTGGTGACCCGGTAATTCTGGAGGCGGAATTCTGTAAATCCCCATTCCCATGGAGGACTCCATGGGGATGGGTACCATGGAAACACTGGTTCCGTCTATGACAGAGCCGGTGTTTCCATGTCCGCCTGCAGGCAGGTGGTGTTACTCCCGCCAGGTGAGACCTGGCGGGAGTGACACCTCCCGCCTGCATGACTCTGAATCAGCCAGTCCGGAAACAACAGTGGCGGCGGATTTACCGCCACCGTTGTTTCGGACCGGCTGACTTGTAATGAGGTCCATTGTGCTGTAGATAAAAGCATACATACAGAAAGTTGAGCCGGGAAACAGCCTAAGCACTAATCCCTAATCAAAGGCAACCATTGGAGTAATACAAAAACATGTTCAATACGACATGCCAGCAGCCTGAAACATTTTGCAAGCCTCCGTATGGGCAGAGCTCCACTTCGAGACCTTCCTGGGTTGCCGCCTCTCCAAGCAACACTCCAACGAATGTCAAAACAGCAACTCTCAGATGCCCCAGTCGTAATGCCTTTGTGTGTGCATGGCTCAGAAAGTCGTGGCACTGTCTGGTCCCACTCCACATTCATAGTGATAATGAGTCTAGGTGTGGGGCATGAGTGAAACCAATAGTTGTCCCGATTATACAACTAGTGGCTGTTTGAATAGTGCAGATCCTTACGATTGGTGGGCTTAAACTTGCTTCCAGGCTGGGTACTGGATAAGAAGAGGACTCCTACAGCCATTTCTTCAGATCAATATTGGAGCCAAGAATCCTTTGCAGAGGAACAGCTGTCTTAAGATCCGTTGAAGACTCCCGAAGAGGCCCAGAATCCCTTCCTGCTTTGGCCTGATAAAGCCCTGTTAAACTACCTGACCTGCAAAGGCCATGTGCGATACTTGAACACCTGAAATAGTGGGATCAACCAGTCTCAGCGTGTTCTCTGGCATGAGCCTTCGGGAGTGTCCCTAGACCACCCAGTGGACAGACCAGCTCTCCAGTGGGCTACCTTCCTTGAATCAACGCTGTTCTGCATTTGCAGCTGTAACTTTGGTGGTCGTCAGCTTGTGGTGTAAGTCGCCTTCCTGCAGAATGTCAGCCTCCCAGCTTCAAGGGATCCTGCTCGGGAAGGTCTTATTCAACCTCGAATGGAACAACTCCTGCCGTAGGCTGTGTGTGTTGCCCGTTGCTGGAACTCGCCTTCCCGGGTCCTGTGAAGTGTCCTGAAGAGGGATGCATTGGTGCTTTCTGCATTTCTCCATCGCCACAGGTTGCAGAATACTTGCACCCACAGCTCCTGAGCACCTCTTTCTGGAACCAACAGTGGGAAATCCAACCTCCAGCGACTCCCAGTTGACCCTTCCAGTCCTATGGGAAAATCAGAGTCAGTGGGGAAAGTAAACACAAAGCATTTGTCCCCCCGGTCCTCCATAGAATAACATTCCAAACAAGTCTCTTTGTATCCTTCCATTCCACTGCTTTTTGCTGGGCAGTGAAACCTGAAAGATAAGAACACATTTCTACTTACCAGTAACTTTGTTGCATCTTTTTTCTTGAATAATCACCAACACAAATACTTTACCAGCATCAGATACATTCTGGAGAGAAGCATTGTGACTTCTGGGCACAATGGCCCACTCTTCATAGGGATTGGACACCTGAAGCTAGGGCATATTTCCTGCCACTTGGTTCCATCTTAATAGATCACTTATCTTATTTTATTGATTTAACTAATTGAATGCATTTTAAGAACTTATGGTGACTTTATATATGTTTATTATTGAGTGTTGTGCAATATTATCACCTGCTTGTTTCATTTTTTAGCGTTTATGAGGCCTAGTTAAATATAGTATTTTTGTACATTTCTGTCTAAATTGAATTATAGTGTGCTTCACTGCATGGACTCATTGTGGACCCCTGATCCCACTCACACTCCCCTTGACTGCCCTCCATTGCTACCTTGATTGGATTTTGGCTAATGTCTCAGAGTGCCCATGTTCACTATAACTAGGGTGGCCTCCTAAAATCTGTCCACCAGGCCAGTTTCTAGAAATCCATCTTAACAACAGGTGCACATCAAAAGCAAACATTCAAGTTAAGCTTTCTGGCAAAAATGCATTGGGAACAAAACCCATAGATCCTAAAAGACCAACATTGTGCAACATATCCCGCTGCCCAAAGCTGACATGGCATTGCATAGTGATACACAGCATAGCATAGCAAACCCACGAGAGCATAGCTTAACATTTCAAAACCTGTCAGAGAGTAGCAAAGCTTGCATAGGGTAGCATAGCACAGTCACATAGCAAAAACAAAACAATCAAATATTAATGTTAACTACCATTCTTTGCCTACAGAAATGGGTGGAAGTGATACTGATGACATGGAACCAGGTGGCACATCTGGCACAAATGTTGCAAGGTCTGCTCTGTAGGGCATAGATTACATACTGTTGAAGGTGCCATGGTCATGGCTAAATTTTATGTCTTAAATATTTAGTGAGTTACTGCGCTTTTTATACAAACTGCATTCATACTCCGAATAATTTGATGTATGATGTTTTTGTGTGCGTGTGTGTATATATATTTATATATCCCGTCAAGATTATCATGCTATCTATCTGTGCATTTATTTTGGGTCATTTCTACTGCAATAATTTTTTAGCCTGTGTTTAATAAAAACAGGCGAAATTATGCATTGTCTTCGGTTGCATCATCTCCTCATTTTATGAGCAGGATACCTGCCAGGAGGTCTCCGCCACATCTCACTGGGGTCTCACCTGGACATATGGGGGCTCATGTTCATGAGGGGCATAGCATAGGAAACAACTGTAAAAGTCTTGTGTAAGCTTTTATGCATGTTTCTTATGGCACACCTCTGTTTCATTCATTTGTATGGCGGAGAGGAGGAGTGGAACGCAACTTGCGTATCTGCCACCTTCTTTCCTCTCCGCCATACAAATGTAGCAGCATTTGCGCTGGTATGCATTTTCATGCCGGCGCAAATGCTGGCGAGCCCTATATAGCCTGCCTGCTTTATGCACCAGCTTTAAGCAGGCGGATCCCGTAGGGATCCACTGTACACACTGCCTGCCATGCTTTCATGTCGGGCAGGGTTTAATTGTAATTGTGAGCACTGTTTGCCATCCGAGCATGGCAAGCAGCAGTCGCAATGAAAAGTAAATGCTGCCTGGCAAGCAAGTATGCCTGGCAGCGATTAATCACTTTGAACAGTGGAGGGCAAAAGTGCAGGTCAAAAGTCAACACGAACGGCTCCTCGCTGTCAAATTACTCATTTAATTAAAAATAGATCCATGGTGTTAGTTGCAAATAACGTAATCTGATTCTCCTTTATTAATTAGAAATAATAGATTCTCGCCCTGCATTGTTAATTGGGAATAATGGAACCTGGTCCTACTATATTAGCTGAGCCTAATGGAAGCTGGGCTTGGTGTGTTTAATTGATATTTTGAAATGTATGACAGTGTATTGTATTTTCTGAAGAAAAGTGGCGTTTTGATCGGAAGCACTCACAGAGAGCAGTATGGGAAGACCTTCAAGCAGTTACCTTACACAGAGTATTCAAGTAGGGAGTTTTAATTCATTAAAAGCTAGTGAGGATGATAATTGAGAAACAAAAACCACAAACAAATAACAAGCATTGCAAATAGATGGAAATTAGGAGAGAGATATGTAGATGTCATTGATAGTATTGTAGTGGTTGTCAGACAGGTGGTATCAGTATGGATGGTTTATGTTGGTGGATTGGTGCAGCTTTAGGGCTGATTTGAATGAGCAGATGTTGGTTTTGCTTTTTATGTCTGGGGAAAGGAGTCCAGTGGAGGGGGCAAGGACATACAATGAAATTAAACTAAAGAGCACACAAGGCCATTGGGGGAAGACATACTAAGGAGGATTCTAAGTCCAAGGATGCAGGGTGGGGAGAGGTGGGAGCTGGTGGCAGCCAGGTAGAAGTGTTGTGGATTTGAAGACAAGTAGTAGGAATTTGTATTTTGGCCTCTTGTGCATGGAGAGCCAACTGGCAAGAAGGTGGGGTGGAGAGGTTGGAGGGATGTCGGGGAGGTTGTACAGGGTGCAGTTAATTAAGTTGAGGATATTGTCTTGGTGGTCATAGGAGTAGAGATGGAGGCTGTGACGCAGATAAACCAATGTGAGCAAGGTGGCAATGAGAGTTTGAGTAGAAAGGCCGGTGTGAAGGGGATGGGTCTTGCAGATGTTTAACAGACTGATCCTGCAGCAGTGGCTGTGGATGTGATGACATTTTCTGAGATTTTAGTCGCTGTCAAAGAGAACCCCATGGTTGCGTGCCTTCAGGGAGGCTGAGAAGTCAGGGGGATAATAGATTGGGGAGGGGAGAAGAGAGTCTGGCAGATATATGACTTAGATGAGTTGAGCAAAGGACAGCTAAGTGCCATTCAGTGTCAGATAATGGAGAGATAGTTGGAAATCCCCAGGGAGAGGTAGCAGGTAATTGAGGGGAAGGAGAAGATCTGGGTATGTTCCTCAAAAAGATTAATGGAAAATCCAAAAGATGAGGTCTGTTTACCAAGGGAGGAGTTATAGAACGTGAAAAGATGTGCAGTCAGGATGAAGCAATTTTGGGACCCGTACTTGGAGAGGGGTATGTTCAGAGGTTCCAGATTTCCATGATATGGAGAAAGAGCCGCCAGTGTGGAAGGAGCCGTCCTAGGACAAGGTGGTGACTTGAAGTTCCAAAGTTAGGGAGTGTTAACAGGAAAGGGGGCTGGTCGACTTTATCTAAAGCAGAGGCGAGGTCCTAGACTCTGAGGTTTGACAAGTGCTTGACAGAGGACAAAATGTCATACAATTGGTTCAGTCCCATTTCTTTTGAGTGGCAGCTACAGAATCCAGGTGTTGGAGGGGATCATATGGATCATTAACCTCAATACTTTCACCAATGAGTCCATGTTATCGCCCCAAACTGTTTTAAAAGTGACCATTTGCTGCTAATCTTCCCAAAATGGCTTTGGGGGAGTACCCTCAGATGTCCCTATCAAATGGTCTTAAACAATTTCTATCCAAATTTCACCGGTTTCCTTTAAAATGCACCATTTACTTCTAATTTCACCAAAACGCCCTCTGGGAGATCACCCAGTCCCCCCAAAAGGGGGTCTTTAAAATCTATCAAGGTTTTACAATTGCTACTACCTTAACGTTAAAGATTTACAATTGACCATGTTTCCATAACATTGCTTGGGGTAATACACCCACGCGCCCTGTCAGCAGAGTAGCTAATGTGTGTGTGGGCAGGCAGTTGGGTTTTCAAAGTTTGTGTTTTGGTGAAGGGTGGTTGTGTTTACAAAATGGCTTATCGTTGTATGGCATTTTTGCATACCCACAGACTATTATTTGTATTTTATTGAATTTTCAGTTCAACCATCAAGATACAACAAGCATTAAGTAACAATTTAATTAAACCAGAAAACAGTACAAAAACAATTCACATTATAGAAGAGGATAGAAGGGTAGGGAGGGACCAAGGTGTGAGAGGAAGTAGGAGGTATGAACAGTGGAGAGAGTTGAAGTAAGAGAGGAAGCAGAGGGTGAGAGGGGAAAGGAAGGAAGAGATGAGGATTAGAAAAGTGGAGGAAGTGGGGTAGGGTGGGGTAGCATGAGAGGAGAGGGAGAGGTGTAAGAGAAGTAGGAAAGGGAATAGGAGGTGTGGGTAGAAGTAGCAGAAGTAAGAGAGGGAGCAAAGAGTTTTAGGGAGGTGAATGGAAGAGATAGGATTTTAGAGAGGTACGGAAGTTGGGGAAGGATGGAGTAGAGCGGATGGTGAGAGGGAGGCGGTTCCAGTGGAAAGGAGCGAGTAGTTGGAAAGAACTGAATATTATGATGGACTGCCCTTCTCATTTCAAGCTGCCCCTATTGTGCCACTTCTGCACCATTTTCTAGAAATATTGTAGCTTCTCCTCCTGCTATGACGTTTTCACCTCCCCTACATCCACAACCACCCATTTCACTCTCTTGTATCCTGCTTATCACTTCCTGCTTTCCCTCTCAACTCCTTTCTCATTTCCTGCTCCCCTCTCGCACTGCGGCTTTCTCGAGTCTCTCTTTCCTACCTTGCTCTTCAGCTGCCCCACCATGACACAAAGAACTTTTTCGCCTCCCTAGTCTCTCTGGTTTGTAATTGTCTGTTCCCTTGGCTACCCACTGTGTGTATGATGCCTTATCTTTGGTCTTGATTTTCAGCTCCAGCGCCATCTCAGTGGTGAAGATTTTACGAGTGCTCAGAGTGCTGCGTCCCCTGAGAGCCATCAACCGAGCCAAGGGTCTGAAGGTACTGACTGCAGTGGGGGTCTATCTAGGTACTGCCAGTGCTGACGGCAGAGATGGGTGTGACCAGGAACTGGAGGTTTTGACTGCAGAGGAACCTGATCAAGGACTGAATTTACTGCCTGCATAAGGGGGGGGTTATTGACTACAGAAGGGGGTTATCAGTTTTCTTATCAGCTTGCAGGCTAGGAAACGGGTCTGGGTGTACAAGATTGGCGTGAGACACAGGAGGGGTGCAGGGAACAGGGGCAGTATGTGATTATGGGATTAATTGGCAAGATACATTTTTTCATTAACATTTGTTATTTAGCAGCCAGGGGTAATACCAGTCCAAGATGGAGGTGAAATTCAAGAAAACTGATTGGCTAAGCAGGATCTGTGAGGTCGTTTAGAATCCTGCAAAGGATTCTAAACTGCCTTTCATTTAATAAATACTTTATTGTGGTACAATCCAAAAATTGGATTTTACACAACTCATACATATCAGATATACATCTCAAACAGAAACAAAATATATATATATATATATGCAATAGATTTTCGGTTAGATGCAAAGTACATCAAAGAACAAACACCAGCATAAAAGATAAACTGCCATATAATTTAAAATTTAAAAGCAATATAATGCTTTCATTACGATCATTAGACCGACCATAAAATTCACACAGTCACAAATCAGCAGTATATCGACTTCCCGATAAATTTGACTTTATTACTGGAGTAAGGGCTTTATATGGGTCCATACCCTAAAGAGAGCTAGCTGTAGGCTTAAGGAGACTGTATTCAGGCAGCCATACCAAAAGACTTCATCTTTTATCGCCTCATAATTATGGACCCATTTTTCATATGCGCACATATATGTCGGACCAAGTTTTGGGCATAGTGTTAGGACATGTCGGGCAGATTCGAGTACTCCTGTCCCCTGGCAAATTCGACAAATCCTGACCTCTCGGGGAATGTTCAACCTTGGCCCAATAATAGTAAGGACCGGTAGCTGGTTTGTTCTCAATTGCAACAAGAAGCGTCTAACTTCAGGTGCCGGTGATAACAATAAGTACACCTGAGTTTTTAGATACCTGTGGGTGACGTGAGAGACTGCCTCATATCCACTAAGCGTAGTTAAGTGGTCTGTATTCATACACCAGTCCCACTTATTTAGTTTATCTTGAAATGTTTTTTTTCTGGTGGATATATGGTAAGTGTTTTAGCTTTTCATAAGGCCAGTCAATCTCCACAAATAATGATTCATTCAAATCTTTATATGACCCACCCCTGGGATGTTTTTCTGAACCGTAGCTTTGCCCTGCCAACCTGAGCAATTTACAACGGGGGTTTGCTAGAGCTTTCAAGTAGAAGGAACCTTGCGCACGCAGTGCCATCCCTCTCAGGGAGATTAGCCCCAGTTCAAGTCTTAGATATTGTACTGAGCAAGAAGGCCCCAGGCCAAAAACACTGCGCCAATAGTGGCCCTCTAGGATGTTGAGCCAAGTTAGATCTTGCATGGCTAATGCCTCCAAGCCATATAGTATTGTGGGTACAATTTCATAATACCGACCATACTAAAACCTGCAGTGCCCTTTGCAAATCTGCAGGCCTGGAGGGTTAGCAATTTTGCTCTCCGTTTTTTATTTATGATTATAGCTTCATAGTTAGACAAAGCCTTGAAATCCAACCCTAGATATGGATATTGTCCACCACCGCAATAGTTCCCAAGTTGGTATCAATACCAGTTTGTTTTGTCCCTTTTCTTGCAATAGCCATTATTTTAGTTTTTTCCAGGTTTATGACCAAACCCAACTGTGATGAGTATGTCTGTAACTCATTAAGTAAATTCTTGATGCCAGACATTGTGCGGTCAAAGAGGATCAAGTCATCCACATATAGCATTCCCATAATCGGTGTTTCCTTCAATTTGGGAGGACAATTGGACTTTGATGCCATACGGTCCAGCAGATCGGCTATATATAGGTTGTACAGAATGGGTGCAGTTACGCAACCCTGCTTAACTCCCATATTAGTACAGATCTCCTCAGAGACCTCCCCCCGGTCATTAAGGCGGACCCTAGTGGTAGTGTTACTATGCAGGGCTATCAGTATGTTTAGGATCCATCTTGGGCACCCCATGTCTTTCAGCTTTGACCACAGGATGTCACGGCCCACCAGGTCGAAGGCACTGGTAAAGTCTACAAAGACAATGGGCCTCATTAAGACCCCGACGCTAAACCATGGTGCCATTAGCACCATGGTCAATGCCGGGGTCCGCCATGGTGAATGGCGGAATTATCGCCCCATTCCAAGGTTGGCGGGGCGGTAATTCCCCATTCACCATGGGCCCTTCCCCTTTCCCATTTTTGCCCCATAGGGCTCAATGAGAATGAGGAAGGCGCTAAGTACGGTGCCGCAAATTGCGGCACCGTACTTAGCACCAAGGTCCCTTTGCGGGTTGGATTTTAACACCTGCAAAAAGCAGGCGTTAAAATCACCAACACGCAAAGGGGCCTGGTAATCAGGCGTTAAGGGGTTAACGGCGCTGCCACCTTTTGCGGCGCCGTTAACCCCTTAACGCCAGGGTTGTAATGAGGCCCAATGTATAGTGTGGCATCCTTGCAGCTCATGGTATTATTAATTAGCTGATCTAGGACCCTGATGTTATGGGTAGTGCCTGCCCCTGGCCCGTTTGTGCGTAGTGCAAGATCTGTCTTTCAGTGACCCAATTTTCAATCTCTTTGAGAACCAAAGTGTTGAAAATTTTACTGGTTACATCTAGCATAGAGAGTTGGCGGTAGTTGGCGGATTGAGTTCGCTCCCCCTTTTGCAAACTGGTATAAGCACAGATTTCTTCCAGGAAGATGGAATTTGGCAGGATCTGCATGTCCTAGCATATAGCGTAAGCAATATCTGCGCCCAGTTATGTGGATCCTGCTTCAGTTCCGCGTTGGCTAAGCCGTTTGGCCCTGGAGCGTTTGAAGTTTTTAAATCCAAAATGGTCTGTTTTATACTCTTGTACCTGAGGGGGAGTGGCCAATTTATAACCCCCATAATCCTTTGTGTGTTGGTCATGTTCTCTCTATAAAATTTATTAGAGATATATTCAACCCATTTTTCTCCCGGAATGGGATTTAGTACCTTCAGCTTCTGTTCTCCCCCCGCCCGTGCCAATATTTGCCAGATCCTACGGCTATTTTTACTGCATAGGGCTTCCGCAAACTTTTGCCAATGAGTGATTTTTTGTGTCTGGCGGTACCTTCTTAGCCAGCTATGATATTTTCGTTTCATCTTTAGGGTCTCCAGATTGAATATGCCCACCTCAATATTTGATGTTGTTTGCGCTCTTAGGGCTCTCAGGGCTCGCCGCATAGCGCGTTTCTGGTCTCTTATGTTTACATCAAATGTTTGAGTACCCCCACTCTTCCAGCTTATCCCCGGGGTAGGGTTAACTTTAAAGAGTGAGTGTGTTAGGTGTGTAATCCAGCATTCGATTTCCTCAGGGCTCTTACCCCACATTAGTTGTTTAATGTTCTTATCACTGGGGAAGGAAATAGTGATATTTTTTTCTATATTTCTCTGGGTCCATCTGATCTTGTTCCCTGCATGATTAGGTACCAACTCCCTACAGGATCCACACTCCACCGTGTCCCCACCACCCTCTACGCACAGCGTGAGGGTTCTGTGATCACTAAAATCATTCAACCTAATGCTTAGTTGCATGATATGGGGTAGGATACACTCTGATACGGCCACATAATCAAGGACTGGACACTTTTTCCCCCAAGGACTGAACACTTTTTCCCCACTACCCAAGATTCTTTCCCCGGGATGTCCCCCCTTGTGCGACCATTTAATAAAGTCAAATTCCATTCCTTTAGGATATCTAACCATAGTCTCCCTTTGTTATTACTCTTAAACAGGGGCAGGTTACACATATTCTGAAGGTATCAGTAGTTCCCACACCCTTCCAGATCAAGGCACTTTGCATTCAAGTCACCACAAAGTATGACCGCTGACTTTTGTTCCCCAGTACACCAGGCGGTCATCAATGTATCAAGTGTGTCCCCTAATGTTTCCGTTTTCTGCTCACCAGGGGGGTCATGTATATTAATTATCAAAATTTCATGAACACCTGCCCAGCCACCCGGCCGGCTTATTTGAATCGGCAAGACATTTCCTCCTGGGCTATCCTGGTGTATCAATCTAGGGTTGTATGAGGATTTGACACCAATTAGAAGACTCCCCTTGGGTCTTCCCCTTTCTCCCCTTACTGCCATAGATTGGTAGGTTACATAGCCATCAAATTCCAGTTCAAAGGTTACCCAGGATTCTTGTAATAAGAATAGGTCAAAAGATAGTAGGAGATCGCGGGAGGCTCCCTCATTCATCCAATGACTATGACCTCTCGTGTTCCAGCTAATAATGGTCGAAGTTCATCCTCTTCTTTTCTGTGCGAACATTCCTTGCAACCACTCCCACCCTTGCTCATCACTAAGTCTTTGTACAGTTTTTGTTGTGACTGGTACAGCAGAGCTAGGGGTATAGGCACAAGAGCATTTTTGGTACTTATCCACCCTCGGGGCAGACGGTAAGGGTACGTCTAATACATAGCCCAAGTGTTCCAAAGAAGCCCGATTTGCCCTTAACATAGCAGCTGTCTCAGGCAAACAGCAGTGAATTGTTGTGAGTTTTACTCCCTTTAATCGTGAGGGTTCCACGAAATCAACATCACTAGTGTTTAGAATTCATAGGGATGGTATTTTTGAAAAGAGGGAGAAAATTGTATGTCTGTTTAGTTGTATACCAATTTTTCCTCCCTCAACCAGAGATATAGTCACATTTTTAATGTCCAATTTGTCTGGCATTGGAGGCTCACCACCGCCCATACGGGGCATTTGGGAAGGAATATGTTGTGGGGCCTCAGGCTCCTGCCTAGGTAGTGATACCGAATTTTGTGTGGCAGAGCCTGTCTCAGTACAATTGGACAACTGGGCTTCCGATTGCTGACTAGTTTGCCCCGGCTGATAGACCATTGGCAGCTAGTTAGGGTGCCCACTGTTTGGGCCGATCTTCTTTTCCTTCTCGCAGCCCGTTTACGTTGTTTCTTAGATAGGTTTTTGACAGGGGGCCGAGGAGTAGAATTTCGGGGAGGCGGATTATTGATTTTTTCCTCACATTTCTTTGCTTGTCTTCTCTGCTTCCTATAAGGTTGGGCCCCATTTTCCTGCGCCCCCTCTCCCGCAGGAAGGGGCCTATATTCCTCCTCAGTCGTGGTTTCCTTATCTGAAGTTGGTAAGGGATTACCTTATCCCGGCCATTTAGTGGAATGGCCGTAGCCGGGATTCCCCTCAGATCGATGCAGGGGATATTAGGTATTTTAGTTGGTGCACTCAGAAGTTTGTAAAGGGCAAGAACCACTCTCCCCTGTGCCTTTTGGTCTTCATGAATAGTACCACAGAGTTTTAGCAGTGTTTTAATTGCAAAATTGAGGGTTGCATTTCCAGATTGTGAGGTTTCATGGGTACTGTAGTCTGGTGGTGCAAGTTCATGTGACGAGTTTCCTGATTCAGAAGCCATATTTGGACTGGCAGATAGCCGCGGTGCCTTTGGTGAGGCCCTAGGGCTAATTTAGGGGGGGCTCTGTTTGTGAGGCCGAAGACACAAGAATGGGGTGTTCCATATCCCCTAAAGTTAGGGGTACTGCTAGTTCCTCCAACGTAGGTGCCATGGGCCCTTTTCCCTCCAGAGTATCCGGGATAATGTAATTGTTTGCAGACAGTGCTGCAGCTTTTTCCTCAATATGTTTCCCCTCTTGTGTGCCCACATGCTCCTGGAGAGCGTTACATAATTGTAAGAGGGAGTCGTTGTCTAGATCTAGCGGAAGATAACTGCCTTCTTCTATTTGCGAGGAATTACCTTTTTTTGATCCAGTCGTGGCCCCTCCCTCCGTAGGTATGCAGGGAAAGCATGCGTCCAAAGGGCCCTTTTGGGGAACAGGCAATTTTCCTCCCGGAGCTTTTATTCCCCCATTTTCTAAGGGGGAATTATTGCCCGTATCAGCGGGTGTTCCTTTGTTTGAACGCAGCCCATATGGATTCCTTCCCTTTGCGATCGCCGTTTTGTTCCGGTTTGTTGCCTTTCCTGGGATATTTTAGCATCTAATCCTGTCTATGTTACATGTTACACGTTCAACTCCGTAATTAGGTACCAGCCGTACAGCAATAGACTAAGGCTCAAACAACCCTTGGGACCACTGGGGTTTATGATGACTCACTTGCTGGTTGGACAGGTCTCAAGTTCCACAGTATTTCCACTCAGCTGTGTCTATACAGGCCTGACAGTGCACCTCAGCACCAAACAGCCGCAAAACAGTCTACGCCCTTGACACCGTCGGGCTTAACGCCGCAAGGGTGGTTGTGTCGGCCGTAAATGCAAGCTAAAGGTCACGTGATCTGTCACGTGACTGCCACTGGGTCCGCCTGCTCTAGGAAGCGGGCCCAAAGCAGCAAGAGCTTTCAGAGCTCGCAGTGCTGCATCAAAGTTAGAAATGCTGTAGCCAGGTAAACGTTGCACATTCAAAGCAGTCCTTCAGGGATTAAAGTATCAGGCCGCTCGGGCGGCTGTGTCGGCCGTAAATGCAAGCTAAAGGTCATGTGATCTGTCACGTGACTGCCACTGGGTCCGCCTGCTCTAGGAAGCGGGCGCAAAGCAGCAAGAGCTTTCAGAGCTCGCAGTGCTGCACCAAAGTTAGAAATGCTGTAGCCAGGTAAACATTGCACATTCAAAGCAGTCCTTCAGGGATTAAAGTATCAGGCCGCAAGGGTGGTTGTGTAGGCCGTAAATGCAAGCTAAAGGTCACGTGATCTGTCACGTGACTGCCACTGGGTCCGCCTCCTCCAGGAAGCGGGCGCAAAGCAGCAAGAGCTTTCAGAGCTCGCAGTGCTGCACCAAAGTTAGAAATACTGTAGCCAGGTTAACGTTGCACATTCAAAGCAGTCCTTCAGGGATTAAAGTATCTGCCTTTCCATTAGCTCTTGACAAGTGAAGGTCCGAGTTTCATGAGCTCCAGAGTTTTTCATAGGAATTACCAAGAAGATTGATCTTAAAGTTTTTTCGGAGAAGGAAATTTGAACAAGAGAAGAAAGAAGAATGCAGAAACAGCAATAGGATTGAGATAAGTGCTGTTAGGAAAAGATATACATAGTTGTAAAAAGTGGTACCAGTAAAAGTTGGTGAATGTGTTTGGCGCTTATTAAGTGACTGAGGTTTATCATCTTACATGTTTTTAATAATTTTCCTTTGTGAGCGGGTATGTACTAACACTACCACACCCGTGCGCTGCCAAGTAGCGTCAGCAGACCTGAAGAATCCAAGTGATTTTACGAAGGCAAAATTATCGCGGCTGAAATATCCCAAAACAAGGTGCTCGAATGACCAAGCATTCGAACACTTTATTTTCAGACATTTCAGCCCCGATAATTTGCAAAAACACACATTCTCACACACAACACACCAATAACACCCCCGCACCCACACCCTCAGCACACCCCCACCCACACCACCAACATAAACAAATCCCACTTACCTTCACCTTCACGCTGGTTCCCTGCAGCGCCAGTTCCCTTTCACTTCCGTGATCGGGAACCGGCGCTGCAGGGTCCTTTTCTTTTTTTGTTTTAAACGGACAGCTGCGGGGATGTCCCCCGCAGCTCCCGCTCACTATACGATGAAGTATAGTGAGCGGGGCAATGCGGGGGACATCCCCGCAGCCCCTGTTTCATTTTTTTCTTTTTTTACACGGACGGCTGTGGGGGTGTCCTTCGCAGCCCCCGCTCACTATAAAATAAAGTATAGTGAGCGGGGCAATGCGGGGGAAACCCCCGCAGTCCCTGTTTTTTTCAATGCTACCACCAAAGGATCAAACTTTTGGTGTTTGATCCTTTGGTGGTAGCATTTTTAGAACTTTTGGTCGTTTCTACCTTTTTTTTCGGTCAATTTGACCTAAACCGACCTGAAGGAGCACGCACACAGATCCTTAGTGTAAAGGAACCAATAATGCAAGAGTGCGTCACGCAAGTCTTGTCTGAGATCTGTCAGAGGTCTCTGAGGATTCATTGTATGCGTGGCGAGTTTCTGTCAGCTTGGAGCATTGACAGCCTGCACCGGCTGCGTCAGAGGAGTGCAGTCATCGGGAAAGTATGAACAACGCATGCAGAGTCATCAGCAGTGCGTGTGATTCACAAGAATTTTAAAGCATCCAGGAAACACATGTCGTCACATTTTTCACCATTTTACAAATATGTACATTTGATACGAAATAATGTTTGTTCCACCTTTTCGGACATTTTCTTGTTAAAGTCACTTATTCTCCAGCATGGGGTCTGGCATGGATTCACATGCTCATGAATATTCCCCGTCGTCAGGCTGGGAATCCTCGGTAAAGAAAAAACCAGTATCAGTTTCGTTTCTGATCTGTCTTTCGTAGTAATAACTAATCACTGGTCTCTGCGTCATACTGACCACAGCCAATGACTGCCCTCTACCTAAGCACCGCCTCTGGCAGCCATCTTCAGATTTTTACCGCACGTTCATGTGTTGGGATCCTCGTGCTATTGCTCTCGAGCGTTAGTGCTATTTTTTTCACGTTTTTTCTCAAAAACTTCGTTTTTTCAGTCAAAAGAGCCTCAAGCTCCACCGACTCTCCATCCGATCAACGGGGACCCGTGTCGGATTCGTCTGCGCCCCTCAAGGGTGAAGATTTCGTCGAGCTACGCTTTTGGAGGACTCCAGAAGTTTCTCAGGCCCGGTGATGGCCCAGGAGAAGGGAAGCTCCACGCCCGGAAAGCTGTTCAGGGTCTGCCCTGGATGCCAGCTGCAGAACGTCTTCAAGGAGGACGAACACTCTTTTTGTCTTTACTGCCTACATGAGGACAAGACGCACGTGGAGAAGGACTGTGTGTTTTGCGGCAACATGTCTGAGCGGACCATGAAGGACCGCCATCAACGTCTCGCCAACTGGCTGGAAGGGAAGAGCCTGTCCGGCGAGAAGAAGAGGAAGAAATCCGAGCGGTCTTCTAAGACCTTTGAGGACGCCCCGGCGACGGGGGTCCAACATAAGGCCAAGCACCGCGAGTCCGCTGGCACCGGGAGCGCCGAACGTCTGGCTCTACGGGCGCCAGGCTGGGCGCACCCTCCCCGGCACCATCAACCACGAGCCAACGCTCTGGGTCGGGTAAGAGGAAGGCCGAGCACCCGGCGAGGCTCCTGGAGAGGCCCCGGTCAAGCTCGAAGGCGGAGGGGGAGCGAGGCAGTGTCCCCCCCCTCAAGGATAAGGCGGTGAGCGCACCTAAGGTGGTGAAGGCCTTAATCCATCCGGCCAAGCCCTCTATCGAAACTGTCGCGGCGGCCCTGGCTCAGCCTGTGGAGGCTACACCAGTGGTGGCGACCTCGGGGCTCAGAGTCTCCCTGCCACCTCAGAGGGAGTCCTCTTTTGTGCCCATCGATAGGACCCCCGTGAAATCCCCTGTGGGGAAGAAAAAGGGGGGGCAGGGCGTCGTCGTAGATTCGGCCTCAACCTCGGAGGAGGAGCTGGTCGAGGTCTTAAGCCATGGCCTCGGCGTGGAAGAAGACCGGCCCGTCGGGATGGACCCCGACGCAGGTGACGACGACATCGTCGAGGGTACCGACGGGGCCCCTGATCGCCCGTCGGATTCCCCTCTGCCAGCGCCGCGAGACAACTCGGCGGCCATTTTGTTGGCTATACAGTCCTTATGCTCAGAGATAAGGACGAGACTACCGTTGCCGACGGAACCTCTCCCGTCGGGGGACCCAGAACCGAGGGGATGATACGGGGACTGACACGGCAGCGACGGGTACGGACGACGAGGTATACGACGAGGATGTACCGTCGTCGCCTCCCACCAGGGCTTCTCCGCCCGACGAGATTGGATCGTTCCACTCCATGATCACCAGGGCATGCAAGCTTTTCCAACTCTGCCCTGAGGAGAAGAAGAAGGAAGGTTTCCTTTATCAGCGGCGTGAGGCCAAGAGGAAGACGGTCCTCGCAGTGCCTCTATTGGACGACATTTGGGATGAGGGCCTCACCCTCCTCAAGAACCCTTCCACGACGCCAGCTAGAAGAGACCGGTATGAGCAAAAGTACCGGTGCCTCCGGGCGCAGCCTACCCCGGACTCCGTCGTCTCTGGCGGCGGCCAGGAAAAAAGCGGGGGGGGGTGCGGCCTCCACATCGACTTCCCCACCGGACGGCGAGGGAAAGAAATTGGACGCTATGGGACGCAGAGTCATCTCGTCTGCAGCGACGACGATTAAAGCGGCCAACGCCTTGGCTATCGTGGCCCGCTACGACAGGGAGCTCTGGTACAAACTGGCTCCCCTGCTGGACTTCTTGCCGGACGACAAGAGGGCAGAGGCCCTGGAGATCCTGCAGGAAGGTGAGGTGGCTTCGGACCACGCCATTACCGTTGCGACAGACATTGCCGACACTGGGTTCCGCCAGTTGGGCAACGGCGTTTGCCTTAGGCGGCGTGGATGGCTCAAGGCTACGGACTTCCGTCAAGACGTTCAGACCAGAGTCCTGGACATGCCCTTCGATGGGAACAACCTGTGTGGGAAAACAGTGGACGATTCCCTTCAGGCCATTAAAGCGGACACCGAGACGGCCCGGGCCCTTGGAGTTCTGCAACAACGACGGACGCCCTTTCGGAGCAGCGGAGGCAAGGGCGCCTCCAAAGGTTCCGGCGGCGGTTTCTCCACCTACCGTCAAGCGGCCCGCTCGTCGTCTCAGGCGGCCTACAGAGGACGAGGCAAGTCTGGCGGACCCCGCCGTCGTCGCCAAGGAGGTCAAGGCGGCAAAGCCTCGTCGAAGCAGGATTGAACCGGCCGTGGGGTCGGGCCCCCACCGAAGCACCCCGGTGGGAGGCCAGCTGGCGAGCTTCGTCAGCGTGTGGGAGTCCATCTCCACCGACCGTTGGGTGCTGGACGCCTTGGCCCGGGGCCACGCGCTCGAGTTTCAAAGAAGGTGTCCGCGCGTCCCCCCCGTGGCCAGGAAAGAACTTCACGTCCCTCAACTTCTCCTGGAGGTAAAGGCGATGCTCAGGAAGGGCGCCATCGAACTCGTCCCAAAGAGGCTTCGGGGCTCCGGAGTTTACTCGAGATACTTCCTCGTGAAGAAGAAGACGGGGGGATGGCGCCCCATCCTGGACCTGCGACGTCTGAACAAGTTCATCAAGGCGCAAAAGTTCTGGATGGTCACCCTCCAGCACGTCCTGGGTCAGCTGGAGGAAGGAGACTTCCTGTCGTCGTTGGATTTGGAGGATGCCTACTTCCATATTCCCATCCTAAAGGGGCACCGAAAATTCCTCAGGTTTGTGGTCCAAGGGCGTCATTACCAGTTCAAAGCCCTCCCCTTCGGACTACGGTCGGCACCCAGGGTGTTCACCAAGTGCCTCGCACCGGTGGCGGCGCAGCTGCGCCGCGAAGGGATCCACGTCTACTCCTACCTGGACGACTGGCTCATCCGAGCCAAGACGAGGGAGCTCGCCGTGGTTCACACGGCAATGACCGTCCAACTTCTCACGGACTTGGGATCCTCCGTGAACTACGCCAAATCCCACCTGGTACCCGCGCAAGACGCTCTGTTTCTGGGAGCGAGGCTCAACACAGTGTCCCTTCTGGCCTCCCCGTCGGAGGAGAGGACCAGGACCATCCTGGGCAAGGTGCAGCGGATGTTGGTGGCCGACGCGGCCAAGGTGAGGTCCATCAAGTCCCTCCTCGGAATGATGTCTTCCTGCATCTACCTCATTCCCATGTGCAGGCTCCGGATGCGCCCGTTGCAGGAGTTCCTGGACGCGCGCTGGATCCAAACGACGGGCAGCTTCGAGGAAAGGATCACACTCGACGAGAGTTTCCGACGAGCGATCCGGTGGTGGGGCACCCGTGCGCATCTGACGGCGGGCATGGACTTCCAGACCCCAGCCCACCAGGAGACAGTGACCACGGATGCCTCCCTGGAAGGGTGGGGAGCGCACACCGAAAATCTGCACGCAAGAGGCCTTTGGCTCCCGATGGAGAAATCCCTACATATCAACGTCCTGGAGCTCCGTGCAGTGTTTTGGGCCCTCAGGTCCTTCCTTCCGTCCCTCAAGGGCAAGGTGGTGAGGATCTTCACCGACAACACCACCACCATGCTTTACATCAGGAAACAGGGCGGAACCAGGTCCCCAGCACTGTCCAAGGAGGCGCAGGACCTGTGGCATTGGGCAGTCGCCCAAGGGATGTTTCTGGTGCCGTTTCATCTGGCAGGGATAAAAAACACCATCGCCGACTCACTCAGCAGGGAGCTGCGCTCGTGCCACGAGTGGGAACTACGGCAGGATCTAGTGGATCGCCTTTTCCGACGGTGGGGCACACCCCAGATCGACCTGTTCGCGACAGCGACGAACTCCAAGTGCCGGAGGTTCGCCAGCAGGTTTCCCCAGGCGAGGAGCATGGGCGATGCTTTCTCGTTCCCCTGGGAGGGCCTGTTCCTCTACGCGTTCCCTCCTTTGCCACTGCTAATCCGGCTCGTCAACCAGCTCAAGAGGTCACGGTGCAGGATGATCCTCGTCGCACCTGCGTGGCCGAGGCAGATATGGTTCCCGGACCTTCTGGACTTGTCAGCGTCCCCTCCAATCAAGCTGCCGGTGGACGCGGATCTGCTCTCCAGGGAAGGAGGCGCCATCCTCCACCACGACCCGAAATCGCTGAACTTGCAGGCCTGGCTCCTGCAGCGCTAGAGTTTGGAGGATACGACATACCGGCCGACTGCAGAGAGGTTCTTGCAAAGGCCAGGGCGTCCTCGACTCTTAAATGCTACAGACACAAATGGAAGAGGTTTTCTGTCTGGTGCCACGCACAGAAGATTAACCCTCTACGGATTACGGCTCCCCAGGTACTGCCGTACCTGCTGACGCTGGCCAAAGCTGGACTGGCACACGCATCCATCAAGATTCATCTTGCTGCAATCTCCCGATACACCAGAACCACGGGCCGGTCGTCCCTGTGGTCTCATCGTCTGGTGAAAGAGTTCATGAAGGGACTGTTCAGATCGTTCCCGCCGGTGAAGGCACCGGCCCCGGCGTGGGAGCTCAACGTGGTGCTGACCAAGCTCATGGGACCTCCGTTCGAGCCTCTGCACTCGGCCCCGTTGAAGTTTCTGTCGTGGAAAACAGCGTTTCTTGTGGCCATCACCTCTGCACGACGGGTGGGAGAGATCCAGGCCCTTTCCTGCAAGGCCCCGTACTTGACTTTTTACGACACGAGGGTAGTGCTCAGGATGCACCCCTCCTTCATGCCCAAGGTACCGTCGGACTTCCATCTCAACGAACCCTTGGTGTTGCCTGTGTTCTTCCCGTCGCCTTCGTCGCCGGCTGAGAGGACTTTGCACTCGCTGGATGTGGCTAGAGCACTGAAGTTCTACGTGGACCGCACAAAGTGTTTTCGGAAGACGTCACAACTCTTTGTGAACTTTGGACCTGTCAATCAGGGGAAGGCTCTCTCGAAGGCTTCCATTTCCAGATGGCTCTCCGGCTGTATCATGTACTGTCATCGGTTGGCCGTCCGAGAGCCCATTCCACCAGAGCGATCGCAGCTACCACGGCGTTCCTTTCTGGTGTGCCACTGCTGGACATATGCAGGGCTGCTACGTGGAGGTCGACGAACACCTTCACGAAATTCTACTGCGTCGATCGGGATTCCAGGGAGGAGTCCAGGGTCGGCCAAGCAGTGCTGCGCAACCTGTTCGCCTGAGGTGAGCCTGGTGAGGAGGTAAGATGCTTAATGTTGAGTTTGATGTAATGCTTAATGTTGAGCCTTTGCCACCTCCCGTGGTTGTGCATGTGTGTACTGCTATGTATTCTTTATTCATGAGCATGTGAATCCATGCCAGACCCCATGCTGGAGAAGGAACAAGTTACTTACCTGTAACTGTTGTTCTCCAGCATGGGTCTGGCATGGATTCACATGCGAACCCTCCCGCCTACCCCTCTGCGGCTCTTCACTTGGTCATACTGCCACTTCACGTGCTTCCAAATCTGAAGATGGCTGCCAGAGGCGGTGCTTAGGTAGAGGGCAGTCATTGGCTGTGGTCAGTATGACGCAGAGACCAGTGATTGGTTATTACTACGAAAGACAGATCAGAAACGAAACTGATACTGGTTTTTTCTTTTTCGAGGATTCCCAGCCTGACGACGGGGAATATTCATGAGCATGTGAATCCATGCCAGACCCATGCTGGAGAACAACAGTTACAGGTAAGTAACTTGTTCCTTATGTCGCGTAGTTCCTTTACTTTTCCTGCATTGGGGTCATGTAACACTTCTTCTGTCAGAACTTTAATTTTCTTGTCCAAGGCCAAGACTTCTGTTTCATGTTTCTTTTTCAATCCGTTCGATAAACTACTTATTAAGCCCCTCATGGAGCATTTGAAGGCTTCCCAGACTATTCTTGCATCCAGCTCCCCTGTGTGGTTTTCTTCAATGAAATAATTAGCTTCACTGATAATCTTCTCAACAATTTTATCCTCATCCAGTAGTAATGTGTTCATCTTCCATGTACTAGCTCTATTTATATTAAAACATAGGCCTAGACACATTTAAACTTATGCATGATCAGACAAGTGTATATTCCAAATCACATAATTTCTGTAATTTTGGGCTACTTTGCCAGATACCAGTATCATGTCCATTCTAGAGTATGTATTGTGTGCGTTTGAGAAGAAACTGTAGTCTTTGATCGACGGATGTTCTAATCTCCAAATTTGGCGTCTACCAAATTGTGCTCAGCAATTAAGGCATGTGAAGGCAAAGAATGGCCATTCCTTACTCGAGCCAGAGTACATTTGCTTGTGTCCATCAACGGTTCAAGCACCTCGTTGAAATCTCCACCAATTATTATTTTTGAAGTATTCATGTCTAATAGCGTCTGGGGAATATATCTATAGAATGTACCATCATCCACCATTGGTGCATATATGTTACACAATGCTACAATGTCCCCCTGGATACTCCTTAACAATGTAATCATTCTGCTCTCCTTGTCTGAATATTGTTTCAGTAGTTGAACTGGAGAATTTTTACATATTAATATTGCCACTCCGCATGACCTCGAGTTATAGGATGAACCAAATACACTCCCTACCCATCCTTTCTTCAGTCTGTTTACCTCCTCTTGTAACAAGTGTGTTTCCTGTAGTAAACATATACCTGACTTGAAGTCATTAAAGTGGTTAATTATTGATTTCATTTTTAACATATTATTAATACCATTTACATTCCATGAAACAAAACATAGTTAATCTCTAGCCTTAGTCACAATTCTTTCTGTGGATATGCAGTTGGGGCTAGACTGCAGTAGCCCTGACAATAAAATATAAAAAATAATAATAATAAAGAAACAAACCCTCTTAAGGTAATGCTAGTTAGAAGATACAAATGCTTTCTGAGAAAAAACATTCCAAAGAACCCCAAACCCCTAGCAACCCCTCCCCCAATCTGAACACTTCAATATTCGTTGTATAGGTGCAATACACTCATTACTTCACAATATACTCCCCTCCCCCTCACCTCCGGTGCATAATAGAGTAAAACAAATAAATTATTCAGAATACCACCCTTGCAATTTGGGAACCTGTGAACAAAGGATTATTAATACAATACTTGAATTAAAATTGGCAACCGATAAACTCATCTTAAGCAAGATCTACCGATACAACGGCCAATCAATGTTACTTTGCTGCACACATTCCGCCCAACACATTCTGTCATTCATCTAAAATCACTCAGCCCAGGGTAAAAATGGGTTAACACACTCTTAATATCTCATAATGTATTCAGATGCGTCATAGACATTTTCATAAAGAACACTCCTAAATACATACATTCATCGACAAGAGACTAGCTAACTTATAACTGCTATTGGTTGAACTGATAACTGTAGTACCATCAACATTTTCTTATTCATTAATGCCAAATAGTTCATCCTAGCTATTTTGCTGTAACATTTGAGTAAAACTCAATGAACACAACCACAGCTAGAAGAAGTCTGTCGCCATATTATGTTTTCATTTCTGTGGTAGACCATCAGCAATTGTGCGCCCATTTCCCATAGCACTGTATTCTTGAGATCTTGTGCAATTATACCTCCGGGGCCGTTGCGTGTTGACAGTGATCATAATCAATATGTGTATACAATAAAATAAGTTAATTGTTGATTGTAAAGAGAGGAGTGCGCACCAAGCCCAGTACCCTTTAAATCATATCCATTTCATTGTGCGTTCTAGTTGAATGTGTGGAAATTGTGGGAGTCCAGTTAATTGCAAGATGCATTCAACCTTTAAACAATTAGGATGCAGAAGTACGGCTGCAAGTACAGTCGCACGTCAGTCAGCATTGATACTGTAAGGAGAAAGTTGTTGGTTTAGTGCTAGTGAAATCAACACTTAAAAGGGCTTCCGTGGTTCTGCTGAACAACTTCTGCTCATCTGGAATGTCATAATATGCTTCTATTGAATTTGCTGAAAAGAAATGATCTCTCCTCTGCCTGCTTCGATTAAACCATTTTTTCTTCCTCGTGTGCGTGTCCATTTTTGGGGACTCTGTAATATGCAGGTCACTTTGTGGTACTTCTAAGGCTGGTATGCTTATCAGAATGAATGAACAAACTCCTCCCCATTTTGGTGGCAACTTTATATATGCTCTTGTTCCACAGGTCCAGTAATGGTGCATCAGAACTGCTGTTCCTTCCTTCGTGCCTGGTACATCAAACATTCGGCCACACTTGCGGTTTTCTTCAACTTTCGCCGTGCCATTATTTCTAAAGCATAAAGACGCCTTATTCCGAGGTAGTATCTGCAATGGTCCCCCCCTCATTGTCGACCCATGTCAACAATCTTGCAATCTTAGGCCATTGGTTTTTGCATTCCTTTTCTGCATTTGCCACAGCTACTTCTCATTGTCCGGTTAATGCCGTTGCTTTGCACACAACCAATTCATCAGCCCAACCTTCAGGAATAAGCACTGTTCCTTTAATTTGTTTTGACCTCCTTCCCAGCATTCTTGTATTTCCTTCCCATTTTTATCCTTGCATTGTAACATCTTATTTTCTTCAATCTTGGTTCCTCCTCCATTTATTCCTGGCTCTTTGTATTTCATTATTTGATGCATTTCTTCTGTCTTCTCTTTGAGATGTTGCTTTATTCACCCACACTATGGATGCTGTTCTGCCTTGGAACTGTCTTCTGGTTACACAAAGTGCAAGGTGTGTCAGGCAATGTTCTTTTTCACTAATACTTCTGTTGCTATGAATATTTAGAGGTTCCCTAAGCATAAGATATAAGGGAACACACATAGCAGCTTTCATCTGATGTTCTTCTTCCCACCTTCTTCATGTGCTGATACCATAGGTTATTCTTTAAATGAGGCGAATTATCAAGATAAGTATTTATATCTTCATGATATTGCACGAAGGAAGGAACAGCAGTTCTGATGCACCATTACTGGACCTGTGGAACAAGAGCATATATAAAGTTGCCACCAAAATGTTGAGGAGTTTGTTCATTCATTCTGATAAGCATACCAGCCTTAGTAGTACCACAAAGTGCCCTGCATATTACAGCGTCCCCAAAAATGGACACGCACACGAGGAAGAAAAAATGGTTTAATCGAAGCAGGCAGAGGGGAGATCATTTCTTTTCAACAAATTCAATAGAAGCATATTATGACATTCCAGATGAGCAGAAGTTGTTCAGCAGAACCACGGAAGCCCTTTTAAGTGTTGATTTCACTAGCACTAAACCAACAACTTTCTCCTTACAGTATCAATGCTGACTGACATGCGACTGTACTTGCAGCCGTACTTCTGCATCCTAATTGTTTAAAGGTTGAATGCATCTTGCAATTAACTGTACTCCCACAATTTCCACACATTCAACTAGAACGCACAATGAAATGGATATGATTTAAAGGGTACTGGGCTTGGTGCGCACTCCTCTCTTTACAATCAACAATTAACTTATTTTATTGTATACACATATTGATATTCCCTCACATCCCTTTTAAATCGAAATAAATACCTAGTAAGATTATTAAAAATGCTGTTTATGATTTCATCAGGGGCAATAGTGAAAGTTTCATTGTCACGCACCATATATGTATTGTTTCTTATAATATACCTAAATGTCATAATCAGGAGGAAAACACAATTCAAAATATAGAATGATGGCACACTTATTATTCCATGGAAACACATCGATTTTCTTGATGACAGTGAGCCTCTTATATTCTGAAACCTCCTCATTTTTGCTCAGACTTTTAATATGTAACTCTGTACGTCTCTATGATTCACACCTTTATATCAAGATCTGCAAGATGATTGCAATAATGATTCCAAAAATAATATGATTGTTCTTAGGATTTCCAAGAAACATTATGATGTTGACGTATCTTCTTATTAGAGCGGAATAAGACTGTTATATGTAGGTAAAAACAGCATACTAGTATGGGTTCTCATGCAGCGTCCAGTCACCAACTCATGAGAAGATAGAGGGTGATCTGAGCCAGGCTGATTTCTTAGGGCATATAAGGCAAGAGGTAGGCAATGTAGCCATCCCTTCTTCAAAGTTATTTTCATTTTTGCAAACCTTTCCTTCAATAATACATTTAATTTCTAACAGACACCATTGGCCTGTGGGTGATATGCAGAAGAAAACATATGCGTAATGCCTAATATAAGAACTATTTGTTCGAACAGCTCATTTACAAAATGCGCTCCATTGTCAGACCGCAAAACCTCACACACACCCCATCTTGGGAACACTATACGCACAAGGAACTTGGCAGTGCACGTGGCATCAGGGTGTGTGCATGGACCTGCCTCGATCCATCTAGTAAAAGGAGATACAAGGATATATCTGTAACCATAGCATGTCAGCAGCATATCTACATATTCTATTTGTGGGCGCTGAAATGGGCCATTGGGTTTAGGAATTGCTCTCACTGTTCGCAAAGTATACCCTGCAGTACATTTCTGGCACACAATGTAATTTACAATAAACTGTGCCACAAGCTCTAACAGATTTGGCGAAAACCACTCTTCTGCTATTATAGCAGCTAGACTCTCTCAAGTCATATGCACGTGGGAGTGGAGTTGCTCCAGCTTTACCCTCAAAACTTCTAGAGGCATAACAGGCTTTCCTGTGCTACCCTGTCTCCAAATTGCCTCAGTGGGAGATAAAGAACACACCCGTTTCTTCCATAAATCCTTCTCTTCTTGTGGTGCTTGCTGTTGTATCTCAATTAACTGTACAATATCGTCCTGTCATTTAACACTTTCTATTTCAAAATTACAAATGGTTGGAAAATAGGCTGCCTTTTTGGCTTCTAACTCTGCATCTTCATTTCTGTGAGAAATTAAATCTGTCCTTTTAGAATGTGCTATGCATTTTACATATGCTGGAGTGAATGGGAGCACTAGTACTTCAATAGGTTTATCTAATACGGCTGCATGTTGCACTGGAGTGCTCTCAGCGCAGAGGAAGCCCCTCCTTTTCCAGCGTGACAGACCTGCATGTACGGTTGACGTCACATAGGCAGAGTACACCGTCACTCCCTCATCTTCGAATCTCTGAAGCGCAGCAATAAGCACCACTATTTCTGCAGCCTGTGCTGACCAATGCGAAGGCAATCTCACGCTTGTCGCTACTTCAGTTTCACCCTCTCGGTTTAACTTTACTACCGCTAATCCAGTATGCTTTTGATGGTCGTTTGATCATGTTTTGAGGAACCATCATTAAAAACAACTTCCCCCCTCCCGCGTGCATTTTCTCTAGCATGGGGAATTTCATTATAGTTTTCAGTATATGTTGTCTAATCATGTACATAATCATCCTTCCTTCGCCCAGCTATAAATGTTGCTGGATTCACTGTCTTACATCTGACAATTTTAATTGCAGAATTCAATATAATAACCTCGTATCACGATGTTCTTTGTGTGATCTATGTACTTTTGGGTTTCTCTAAAATCGCAAATAATGCATGCTCTATAAATAATGTTACTGAACACCCTATTGTTATGCTTGAAGCTTTTTCAATCGGGAGTGTAGCAGCAGCTAAAGACTGCTCACAAGGATAATGCCATTTCTGGATCTAAAATCCCACTATTATAGGCTAATGGTTTGTGTCCATGTCATTATGTTGTTTTCTGTGTAAGGACTGCTGTCATGACTTGTGAATGGGAAAAACTTCTTCATGATAATCTGAAATTCCCAACACAGGGGCTTTATGGATCACCTTTTTTAATTCTTCAAATCCTTCAGTCATTTCATCTGTCCATATTATTTTACTCTTGCCCACCTCTGCTTCTTTAAGCCCTTTTAAAAGTGGTTGGATATATGTACTGTAATCGAAAACCCAGGCCCTGCCATAATTGCGTAGGCCTATAAATTGTTGCATTTCTCTCACTGATTTAGGTTCTGATGTCTTCATTATTGCTTCTGCTCTTTCCGGCATCAGTTTCCTCCCCTCATGAGAAATCAACTGTCCTATATGCAAGACCTCTTACTGACAGTATTGTAGCTTCGCCTTGTCCACTCTATATCCTTTCTCTGAGAGGATAGTCATAAGCTTCATTGAATATTGTCTACATCTTTCCTCTGTCTCATTGTACACCAGAATGTCATCCACATATTGAGCTATTGCACTTTCAAGCTGAACATTGCCTAAGTCCATCTGGAGGGCTCTATTAAAGATTGCAGGCAACTCAGAGTACCCCTGGGGCCAACTAGTATGTTTCAGGTGAATATTTCTATAAGAAAAGGAAGTCAGATTCTGTGAGTTTTCATGAAGGGGAATTGAAAAGAACGTGTTCTTTACATTTATGACTGTAAAATATTTGGCCTTAGATGGGATGTTGCACAATATTGTCGTGGGATTTGGAACTAAAGGAAACTCAGCTTTGACTGTATTGTTTAGAGGGCAAAGGTCCTGTATAAATCTCCACCACCCCTCCGTCGATTTTCTCACTGTGTACACAGCCGTGTTACATGGAGAATCAAATGGTACCAATATTCCTTGCTTCATCAAAGTGGAAATGGTCTTGAATATACCTTCATCCGCCTCTCTGGACATGGAGTATTACTTTGCATGTTGCAAATGTTCTCCTTAACCTTGATTTTAATTGCTCCTACACCTTTTAATAGACCCACATCATATGAACTTGTGGTGCATAAACTTTTTGGCACTTTCTCTAAATCTTCCTCGTAAAATAATGGTTTCTTTTTTACCAACGCCATTCTCTGCAGTATTTCTCTATTCTCTACTGTTATCCAATAAGTAAGACTTGAAAAATGAAAAAATACTAATTCATCATCTGAGTGCACATCCTTAAACAACTCCTCATCTGTCAAATATTCCACCCTATATCCTTCACTGAGGGTTACCACTGCTCTCCATCCTCTTCCCTCATCATCTGTCCCATTAAGAACCACCCTTCCTTCTCTGACCACTGCTGCTTCTAACTCTTGGTGGATAATCTGCTCGTCTTCATCATCCATAGGGATTTCTGGTCTGAAAAAAAGCTCATCAGGTATTCTTAATAGTTTACCTATCAGTCTGGTGTTAAGGATTCCAATTGGGTGTCACCCACTGGATCAGGACACTTGGCCTTAGCCTGGGATGTGGTGCTGAATAGGAATGCTTTTTCTTTAATTTCAATTAATTCAAATTGAGCTGGTACCTGACCCGTCTCACACCCCCTTTTACAAATACCCCGGGTCACAATGTACCATGAACCAGGCCGGTTAGTGAAAAAACAATATTTCTTTCTTTTTAGCATTCACAAAAATCACACAAATTTTAATATTGGGCAGCAATCACCAATGGGGTGATAATGACAATGGAAATGGAAGCAGTGCACTTGGTTAACCTTCTATTAGAACATATCCAAAGCCCAGGTGAATAGGAGCACTTTTTGAATTAGAATAGATAGCACTCAAGTTAAGGTTTCCCCCTGCAATGTTCCCTCAACCCACAAATTCTGAGTGAATAGAAAGAAGCAGTAGGTCGTCAGGGATAAGAGGCAGCTAACAGAATCAAAATCCCTCAAAAAATCAGAGGCAAAACCCTTTGCAAAGGCCTAAAATGACCCTCGGATTTTGATAAATAATTAATTATATGTGTGTTTAAATAATGATATGCATATGTTTTATCACAGTAACAGGGATGTTATATCATGAACAACCATCATGCAAAGTATCACAACATATAGTTCACAAAGCAAGTTAAAATGGAAAACCCAGTGCAGCCGAATTCACACATGGAAAAGTAGAATTTTTTTCTAGTTTGCAGTTTTAAATGCAAAAAGGTTTATTTTTTTTAAAAACGGGTGAAAAACACTGAATTGGTATGTGGTTTTGGGCAGGGTGATAGATGCACTGCACAGGGACAATATAGAAGTGAAAGGAGGGCTATGGCTGGTGAATTGAGAGAGATTTGGTAGGTAGAATGAGGTTTGTTTTTAGGAAAATAAAGCAGTGGCAAAGAGAAAATCGGTTTTAAAAATGAAAGGCAACTTTTACTTAAACTAAATTATTGTTAAAGAAAGCCACGGTACGTTCAAAGATTGATTCGCGCGTCAACCTTTTCCCGCCGGGTTCTGATCTATGTGGGAATTAATTTAAATGACTCCAAATATTATTAATGAGAGAAGAGAACAAAGACAAAATTCAAGATGGGGTAGACTATGTGTTATGGGATGGGGGATACTCACAGTCCGCTCTTAGATTTGGGATTAGGAACAGTCAACCGGGTTCTGGACTCCAGGGCTCGGGTGTCAAGTTTAGAAGTTCTGTCTTGATAATCACTCAATACCAAATCCACTCCTCCTCACCTGTGTCTTCAGGGGTAGAATCCTGTGGTCTGTTCTTCTTTCTCCGGTCTTTATGTTTCTTTTTTTTCTGAAGAGATACGGCCTCCCACGGAAAGAAGCCACTCTGTCTCCTTGATAAACAAGACAAACAAAGGACCCCCTTCGGAGAGCGCCAGCGAGAGGAAAAAGCTTGAAGCTGAAAAAACCTCTCTAATAATCCAAGAGATGATGCTTTGCCCGGGGTGTCTGGTTGAGTCAGATCCAGATCAGGATGTTGGCAGCAAGAGGTCCATATGAAGAGAGAATGAGTCCAGATGCAAGAGGAAGGATAAATGTCAAAGGCACTCTTTTTCCACAAGCGCTGACTGGAATGCAGTGGAACAGCTGACCGGAGGGATGTGGCCACGAGCGGGAGCAGAAAGCCCTACAATGCCGGGACCGGAGGGTGTAGCTCCACCTTATGCGACCAAAGGCAGGAGCAAACAGTGTTGCAGGGCTGGACAGAAAGAAGAAGCCCCACGGAACGCGGACAAGAGGGAAACTGAAACGGTAGAGAGAGCCGAGGTGGCAGAGAAGCCCAAAGGAGAGAGAGATCGGGAAACAGATCAGAAGAGGTAAGGTACGGGAACCAAGGACAACACCGGAGCGAAAGAAATTAAGGCAGAAGGAGGAAACGAGCAAGCGGTAGAGAGCGGGCTGGGGCCCTAGGAGGAAAACTGTGTGAACACACGTAAAGGCAGGAGGAAAGAGAAGCACAAACTAGCATGTTAACCCAGAGGTAAAAGCTAAGGGATTGCAACGCGCCCAACCGCAGAACGTGGCGTGGCTAAATACGGAAACAGGAAAGCAAACAGAAAAAGACTAGAAGGTGCAACCAGGAAGGAAAGGGAAGACAGCGGGACACATTCTAATGGCGGCGATATTTCCAGGAGTACCATAGCCGCCAAGACGGTATGCAAGTGTAGCACATAACAGTATGCCCCCTCCTCATGGGCGCTCCACCCGGCTTACTGGGAAACTGTTGGTGGAGTCGCCGAACCCACATGGGGGCATGGAGGTGAGATACAGGCTCCCAAGAGTCTTCAGAATGGGGATAGCCTCTCCAATGCACCAAGTATTCAAGGCAACCCTTCCTGTATCTGGAATCCTCAATAGCTGCCACTTCATACTCCTCCGGGGGGCTGTCAGTAGCAGCGTGAGGCATGGGTAAATGTCGATGGAATTTGTCTTCGTGATATTCCTTGAGTAATGAGGAATGAAACACAGGATGGATCAGTCGCGTGTGGCTGGGCAATCGCAGACGGTAAGCTACCGGGTTGATCCGCTCCAGGACACCAAAAGGTCCCAGGTATCTTGGAGACAACTTAGAAGGCCTGACCGAGCGAGGCAGGTATTTGGTGGAAAGCCAGACTTTGGTTCCCTTAGCCCATAAGGGAGACGGCATACGTTGTGGATTAACTTGGGAACCGTACCTGTGTTGGCTGTCTTGTAAGCCCTCTCTGGCGATTTCTTGGGCTTCGATGATCTTGGAGAGGCCAACATCCACTGAAGGTATCAAGGAGGCTGGAGCCTTCAGAGAAGCCAAAAAACGGGGGTGAAACCCGTAAGAACAGTAAAAAGGACTTAGTGGGGCTATGTCTGGAGTTATTGTAGGAAAACTCAGCGGTGGGCAGCAGAGCAACCCAATTGTCTTGTTGGGTATTGACGTAGCAGTGTAGGTACTGTTTTAACATAGCGTTCAGACGCTCAGTCTGGCTGTTTGTTTGAGGGTGGTACCCCGAGGAAAACGCTCATTCAATACCTAACTTACCACAGAGCTCCTTCCAAAAGCAGGAAGTATGCTGACTTCTCTGGTCCGATATTATCTTATCCGGCAGTCCATGCAGGTGTAAGACATCTCTGGTGAATACCGAAGCCACCTCAGCAGCGGTGGGGAGCCCCGGGAGGGGAGAAAAGTGAGCAATTTTAGTGAAGGTGTCCACTGTCGACATAATGCTGGAACAGCCCTCTGACAGCGGAAGCTCCATGATAAAATCCGTGGTGAGCATACTCCAAGGCCAGGCTGGTGGAGGATCTTGCTGTAATAAACCTACCGGACTTTGCATGCTATACTTAGAGTGGCAACGGATGGGGCAGACACAGACGTAGTTGTCAACGTCTTTGGAAAGACTGGGCCACCAGAACTTTCTTCTGAGTAGTTCTGTAGTGGTCAGAACGCCTCGATGACTGGCCACCCGGTCGTCGTGACACCATTTAAGAGCCGACATCCTGAACCTGTGGTCAGGCATGGTGTCCTGGGGCTTTAACTTGGGCGGCGAAGGTAACCGAGACGTAGCGTCTCTCACCCCTTTAAGAAAAGTGGACACAATCCTTTTCCTGGGCAACATCAGATCTGGCCGTTGATCCAGGGAGAGACCAGGTAAAGGTATCCTGGATAATGCGTTGGCCAAAACGTTCTTGGTACCGGGCAGGTAAGTTAGGATGAAGTCATACTGGGAAATAAAATGTACCCATCGGGCTTGGCGGGAGTTTACACACTCCATTTGTTGTATCACCTGGAGGTTTTTATGGTTGGTTCTGAGTAGGAAAGGATGTGCCGCTCCCTGCAGGAGGTGACACCATGCTTCACAGGTGGTTTTCATGGCCAACAATTCTTTTTCAATAACAGAGTAGTTAATTTGACTGGGAGTAAGAGTTCTGGAAACGTAGGCCACAGGATGTTCAACTCTGTTGTATTCCTGTAACAAGGCAGCACCCACCGCTGCTGCTGAAGCGTCGGCCTCTACTATAAATGGCCGCCCTTGGTCAGGTTGACGCAGAACAGAATGAGTTTTTAAGTCGATGGAAAGTCCCATCCGCCTCCTTGCTCCATGAGAAGGGAGCTGAACATTTTTTCAGTAGAGAGGTGATGGGTAGGACTATGCCGGAAAACCCTGCGATGAACTTGTGGTAAAAGTTGGCAAGTCCCAGAAAACATTGAAAGTCTTTAACAGAGGCTGGAGTGGGCCACTTAAGGATAGCCTCCACCTTTCTGGGGTCCATTTTGACTCCTGCTTCAGACAGGACAAAACCCAGATATGGCACAGTGGAGACTTGAAAGACACACTTCTCTGGGTTTACCAGTAGGTGGTTTTCCATCAGGCGATTTAGTACTTGATGGAAGTGTTCTTTATGGAGTTGCCGTGAAGTAGAATAGACCAAAATTTCATCAAGTTAGATGATGGTGCAGTGGAAAAGAAGATCTGAAAATGGCCGGTCCATGAATCGCTGGAATATGGATGGAGCATTAACCAAGCCAAAAAGCATAACACAGTACTCGTAGTTTCCGAACGGGGTACGGAACGCAGTCTTCCACTCGTCCCCCGAACTGACACGTAGCAGATGGTAAATTTGTCGCAAGTCCAGCTTGGAAAACACTACTGCACCTTGGACAGCCTCGAGGACATACTTAATGAGAGGCCTCGGGTATCTGTCGGTTGAGAACGTGTTAGTCGATACATGGCCTCAACTCCAGAGTGTACCTTTTGGGAACAAAAAATAAAGAGGCACCAGCAGGAGAATGTGACTGCTGGATCAGACCATTGAGCAGATTAGAGACCAGGTATTTCCTGAGAACCTCCTTCTCCTTGAGAGAGAGGGAGAACATAAGCCCGAAAGGGATAAGGGCATCCGGCACAAGATCAATGGCACAGTCTTCCGGACGGTGTGGGGGGAGCTCTTGCGGATCCTTTTCCATGAAGACTTCACAGAATTCATCAAGGTCAGTTGGGATGGTGTACACCCCTATAGTTAATGGCTGCAGTGCTGGTTCTGTTACAGTTTCTATCGTGGCAAAGTGGGCTCCAGGATGGCAGGCCTTAAGACGGTATTCAGAGGTGAAGGCCATCTGGTTCTTCTTCCAATCAATCACAGGATTGTGCTTGCATAGCCATGAAACCCCGAGTATTACAGGGAAATGTGCTGCCCTGATAAGGTCAAACTGGATGGTCTCGGAATGTTGCATTACCGTCATAGTTAACGGAATAGTGGTATGCGTAATGAGGCCTGAGCTCAGGGGCGTGCCGTCAACCCCTTCAACCTTCTGGTCTTCATCCTTTTCTAATCGGTTGATACCCATTTTGTTAGCCCAAACAATATCCATGAAACATCCAACTGAACCACAATCAACTAGGGCCAGCACGTTGCTGTTTCATTGATTGATCGTTAACTGGACGGCTACCACCATAATCCGATTATCCTCAGTGGTGGTAGTGGAGGTAACTGACATAGAAATGTATGGACCAGGAAGCCCCTGTCACGCTCCGTCCTTGGAAACGCTAGAATCTATTGAGATTGAATAGCATTGTGCACTCCAACCCTATTAAACAATCTAGTCTACCCTTAAAATGGCCGCCAGGGTACTATATACGGTCACTTCCGGATACGCTGTGCGTTGTATCCATTCTTGGACCTTTGCTGCTGGTACTGCTGCCCTGGTGCTAGCGTTCTTCTTTGATCGTTCATTGCCATTTTTTCTCTCTTCTTATTCTTTCGCCCTTTTCTGTTCCTTGCTCGGCTTCTGCCTTTCCGCATCTTTTATCTCGTACTATCTCTATCCTTCTTGTTGCCGTGCTCGTGGAACTCTTGTTTTACTTTCGATTTCCCCTTTTCTTGGTATCGGGAGTATTCTGCTTGTTTCACTTCTCTCTCGCTTACTTGCCTTATACTTTTATTTCATGGCATACCGTGTTCGGCTTTATTTCCCTTTCTCTTTAGGGCTTTTTTGACCGTTGCCGACACAGTTCGCTCTGAACTTGGTTCGAGTAAATTCTTAGTCGCTCTGACAATCCTACCTTTCTATACTTTGTTTTACTTAACTTTCTCTCACGTGGACCTGCCCTTTCCGATTTCCATTTTCCAATAGAACCCTTTGTTTTCTACGGTTGGGGTTCTCTTGCCTGTTCATACTGGGACACATACTAGTTTATCTCCTTACCTTCCTGCTGACTGTCCTTTTGTAGGTTAAATATTTCTTTTGTTTCTATCATACCTGGATTCCCTTTTCCTCAGATATTCTGATTACGGGGTACACTGGATCCACCTTTTCAGCCATCCTGGTATCCTCTTTGAAGATTGCAATATTCCGCCTTTTTTTGTAAAGGAATACCAGTCTTCGTGTCACCTCATTTCCCTGCTTCCTTGTGTATGGAAGAACATTACAACATCTGTTAAGAAGGAAATACTTACTTCAAGACAACGGCGAGCCTTACAAGTCGGAACTGAGCACACATCTCTAGCAGGGTTTTTTTATGCCGCATCAGGCTTTTCCCTGGACATTTTGGGAGCTTGCTCCTCGGGGTTCCTCTTGATCCTGTTCCCCTGCAGGTCACGGTGGCCTCCTAGGGAGCTCGCCCTTATTTGCACGTTAAAAGGGAAAAGAAGCTCAAAGAAACTAAGAAGACCAGAAGGAAGAAGGAATCTGAACACTCCAAAGATACTTTTGAAGGCTCAGGTGAGGAGAGTGAACAGGGAGGTACTTCAGATCCTGACAGCCCCCCTCGGAAACTTGTTCCTGCTAATTCTGAGGGTGAGCGTTTGCCGACCGCCGAGGCGGAACCTCAGGGCAGCCCCTCAACAGATTTTTGTGGAACCACAATACATGCACAAGTTGTTATCCTTCCGCCTCCTGCGTTCCTCAGAAGTCAGAGGTCCTCGGGTTGTTCCAATTTGCATGGGGTATTCTTTAGTCTTCCTAGGTGAGGAGGGCATTGGGATTGGTGGTTCTCGTGGAAAAAGGGGGCTGCAACCCTTCCTTCGCTCGGTCCGTCTCTCGGAGAGGCGAAAGTCTATCTGAAGAACGGTGGAAATAAGGTCTGACAGTGTTGCAGGTCGTGGCACTCGAGCTAACTCGTCCTTCAGTTCCTCGTGAAGTCCTCCCCGGAATATGGTATATTGAGCATTTTATGGCCATCCGGTTTCAGTGACGACGCGTTTTAACAATGGGACATATGTCAAGAGATCAGCAGTACCCTGTCAGATGTCCAACAGTTCTTCGCTGGCAACAAACACCGACTCCTGTCTCTCGAAATCTTCTTTGAATTGAGCAGTGAAGCCACTGTAGTCCTGTAGGAGAGGACTTGCACTGCTCACCAGCGGAGTGGTCCATGCTAAGGCGTTCCCAGTCAGGTTTGAGATAAGGAATCCAATACAGGCCTGATGAGAGGCATAGGTTTGAGGCCGAAAGGTGGAATGAATTATACATGCCTCCATAAATTCCTTGAACTTGCGGGCTGATCCATCGTACTTACCGGAAGATAATGGCATTGGAGGGAGTTCAGTTCTAGGTTGGTATCTATTTGCGACCATCTCCTGGAGGGTGGTATTCTCTTTCTTGAGGGCTTGTAGTTCCTGCGAAAGGCCCTGAACTGCACTGAGCAGTTCCTGGACTTGCTCAGTGGTAGCCATGGCTGAATAGGTTTGGCGTTGCAAACTGTCAAGTTTGGAAGTTCTGTCTTGATAATCACTCAATACCAAATCCCCCTCCTCCACACCTGTGTCTTCAGGGGTAGAATCCTGTGGTCTGTTCTTCTTTCTCCAGTATTTATGTTTCTTTTTTCTGAAGAGATATGGCCTCCCACGGAAAGAAGCCACTCTGCTGCCTTGATAAACAAGACAAACAAAGGCCCCCCTTCCGAGAGGGCCAGCGAGAGGAAAAAGGTCAAAGCTGAAAAAACCTCTCTAATAATCCAAGAGATGTGATGCTTCGCCCGGGGTGTCTGGTCGAGTCGGATTCAGTTCCTAAGACTCAGGATGTTGGCAGCAAGAGGTCTGTATGAAGAAAGAATGAGTCCAATGGTATGAGTCCAGGTGCAAAAGAGAAAGGATAAATGTCAAAGGCACTCTTTCTCCACAAGCGCTGACTGGGATGCAGTGGAACAGCTGACCGGAGGGATGCGGCCAAGAGTGGGAGCAGAAAGCCCCACAATACCGGGACAGGTGGGTGGAGCTCCTCCGTATGAGACCAAAGGCAGAAGCAAGCAGCGTTGCAGGGCTGGACAGAAAGAAGAAGCCCCACGGAACACAGACAAGAGTGAAACTGAAACGGCAGAGAGAGCTGAGGGGGCGTAGAAGCCCGAAGGAGAGAGAGATCGGAAAACAGATCGGAAGAGGTAAGGTACGGGAACCAAGGACAACACCGGAGTGAAAGAAAATAAGGCAGAAGGGGGAACCGAGCAAGCGGAAGAGAGCGGGCTAGGACCCGTAGGAGGAAAACTGTGTGAAACCACGTAAAGGCAGGAGGAAAGAGAAGCATAAACTAGCATGTTAACCCAGAGGCAAAAGCTAAGGGGTTGCAACGCGCCAGACCGCAGAACCGGGTGTGGCTAAATACAGAAACAGGAAAGCAAACAGACAAAGACTAGAATGTGCAACCAGGAAGGAAAGGGAAGACAGCAGAACATTCTAATGGAGGCGATATTTCCAGGAGCGCCATAGCCTCCAGGAGGGCATGCGAGTGTAGCGCATGACATTGGGTCAAAAGGTAGCGGCAGACTCTCCTACCAGAACAACAGCTCAGCCTGTCTGGTCACCGGATAATCAGGACAGCTGGATGGCAGGATTGCAGCGGGCATTCAGCTAGTGGGCAAAAAGCTGGTCAGGTCTCAGGATGCTTCCCAAAAGAATACCACAGCTTTTCACCTTGGTTATTGGGATTTTTTAGTGGGATTTCTGGATTGAGGCCTTGCTGGGATGGTCAGCAATGCTTTGGCCTTGCAGTGGAATCTGGAATCAGCTATGTTTTGGCTTTGCAGTGGGATCTGGAATCTGGAAAGATAAATGTAGAAGATCAGGAACGCAGGCGCAGGAAATTCAGGAAAGATTGTGTCTGCAGAGTTCTGTCAGCCACTCTTTTTATAGAACATGGTGACATCATAGAATTATATGGTAGGGCAGGCTTAGTTAAGCATGCCTCTAAACAACTGGATCGGTCAGGGGTGATAGTTACCGCCTTTCTATCAGCTGGTTGGGTTTCAAGAGCATGATGTCAGATTTATGATGTGAGTTTTACAATGTCCAGAACCTCCCACAGTTACTTTAGATAAAATCCAGTTTTGACATAAATGACACATTTGTACAGTTGAAGCATCTTAACAAATTACATAAGCAGGTTACATATTTTATGCAGAACATGCCAGTCCAACTCTCCAGTTTGCGAGACATTGTTTTGCCCTTCTAATAATTTTTAGTCATTTTTAGTGTGAAATATTCGGCCTAAAATTCTATAACTTTATACATGTGTTTGGATTATGATTAGGCATATCAGTGTTGAATTTTACATCGGCATCATGTACACTTCCCTTTGAATACCCAATTCTCTGCCCTTTCTGTTCCCAAGGTGGCAGTGAAGACTACAACGTCTTAAATTTAAACCCACAAAATGACATTAAAACTGTTAAACTTTGGAGGCGTTGCCTAGAGCGCCATCGATGTGGCTGCTCTTTTAACGGCCTCCGTGGGAAGCCCGCTGCTGTGCAGGAATTAGGTGGTTCCTGCAACCTAAACAGGTCGGAAACTACAGCTACCACACCCGGAACACTCCGAGCACAGCTGGTACCAAAATGTTCGGCTGTCTCACATCCTAAGTCCCTGAAATTGGTGGTGAAAGTAACTGCCCGCCGGCATCGGTGAATCCAAGATGGCGGACGGGCACTTCGGCGGAGAGGGGAGGAGCGGAAAAGACACGGAGGACAAGTGAGGACTAGCGACCCCAAGACTCAGCGGCATCACGGAGCACTGTGCACCGCCTGACTGGAGTGGACCTGGTGCTTTCCTGATGGCGGGCACAGAGTACGTGGGGGCGCTGCCCCCATCCACTGCACGGTGAGCAAGGCAACAGCCGAACACATCGGCCCATCTCGGTGCACTCTGCGGGCGGACTACCCGGCTCCCCGCCTGTCCGACTTGCCCGCCTGGCATCCCTTGATCCCCGTACCTGGGGCTCTGCGGCTCCTGACCTGTGCACACGGCACGCCGGATCCATCCTTTAGGGCCAGCCCGCCTATTCCCGTGTGTCTGCTCCGATCGGGAGCGGCGGCGGCTCGCAGGCTTCGGGTCTGAAGCCAGCCCAGCTCATCATCACGTCATGTGCCTCACAGGGCCTGCCTACAGCATTGAGGGGCATGTACCCCAAGCGGGATATCCCTGCCTGGAACCCGGGGCCTGCCTGCATCCTGGGGCTGGTGTGAGGCTGACATCCGGGGGAGCCCCTGTCTAAGGCCCAGTGGAGGGCCAGCTGCCCCCCCCCACCATGCAAGACTGACCCAATCTGGGTCCCACGAACTCCACAGGGCCTTCAGGTGCCCCTTCTACCAATTCCTGGAATGCCCCGGCCCACCCAGAAACCCATCGCCCCCCACCAAGGTGCCATCGATTGACCACACAACGCTGGACAGGGGAATCCCTCTCCACCCATCCTCATCGCCCTTGGGAGAAGAACACAACCTTCAGGAGCCCCAGTGCAGGTGAGCGGGGGGTCCTCTGGGAGCCTGCAACACAATTTGCGGGCGACCCACAGGAGCACCCTGCCCCAGCTGGAGGGCATTACGGTGCTGATCCACCCCAGGCTCTGCAGTCTCATCAAGCCCCCTGCGTCACCCAATACCACTCCTGGGGCGCTCCAGCCCACTCGGCGACCCCCTGCCCCTCCATTGAGGAAATTCCCGGACGCCTCACAACGCCAGGAGAAGAGGCCTTCCTCCCCCCACCTCCTTTGCCTCTGGGACCCAAATATAACCCTCCGGAAACCCAGCACCCATGAATGGGGGATCCCGGGATCCCCTGTCTACCCACTACCACCTACAGTGTATGGGGCACCTCTCCTTTACCCCAAAAGACCGGCGCGGCCCTCGCCTGCTCACACTCCACTCCAGCTCATAAATTAACTGGCTTCTAGAGAAACCCGACACCATTCCTGGGGCGCCCTAGCCCATCCAGCGACCCCCTGTCCTCCAGGAGAGGGGACATCATGTCTAAGCAACCTAAACCCACGAAGAATACAGACATTGCCACTGGCGGCAGACAATGGGAAGAAAAAAGACCCTCCCAACTCCACGCCAAAGATGGACCAGGAGGGCAAAGAGACCCTCGCAACCAGAAGCGACCTACTGGCCTTTATGGCCAACATCAAAGCTGAATTTAGGTCCTGCATGACCGAGCTCTTGACGAAACTAGAGCACACAGACCAGAGGGTAACGGAAGCAGAACAAAGATTGGGGGAGGTTGAGGACCAAGCCCAAGACCATACCACGGGAATAGACGGAATCCAACACTCCATCAGAGGTCTACAAAACAGATGCAAAATCCTAGAAGTTAAACAGGAGGACCTTGAAAATCGAGCCTGGCGCAATAACCTACGAATTCGAGGTATTCCTGCCTGGGTTCCGGATCAAAATCTAACGGAATATGTCAGGGATCTCTTTCAGGGCCTTCTCCCACACTTGGACAAGGCCCAACTCCTACTAGATCGCACCCACAGTTTACGCCCACGCCGCGGAGTGGAGTCAGACTCTCCTCCCGATGTCATCACCAGAGTGCACTTTTTCACCACCAAAGAGGCCATTTCATCAATCTGTCGCACCCGGGACGAACTAACCTTTCAGGGCTCCCCACTCCAAATCTACCAGGACTTTTGCCTCCTCACTCTGCAAAAAAGGAGATCTCTCCAACCGTTGGTTATCTTCCTTCAGGCCCAACAGGTCCGCTACAGATGGCTCTTCCCAACAGCGTTACAATTCTCCTACAAAGGCACCCTATGAAGAATCAGCCACCTAGAGGACGCCTCACAAATAATGCATCCACTCTCACCCTGGACTACCTCCCCAGGGGCCTCCGAAACTGCCACAGGTGGGGATCCTATGCCCCCACCAAAAGAAAAGTAAAATACATGGACAAGGATCACAAGGGACAGAAGAGAGAAATGCTACAAGATGGCGCATAGACATGAGGCCGGGAAGCTACCACGTTGGATACTGATAGCCCACAACCCTTGCACAACCGGGGTCCGAATTGACGCGACCCTACTTCTCCTTCAGACCCGGTTCTCCTCGACCCTGACGGGACGTCATATACTGAAACATCGCAGAAGAACCATCTCACATCCATAGCAGCGGGCCAGCGAGAGGAAAAAGGTCAAAGCTGAAAAAACCTCTCTAATAATCCAAGAGATGTGACGCTTCGCCCGGGGTTTCTGGTCGAGTCGGATTCAGTTCCTAAGACTCAGGATGTTGGCAGCAAGAGGTCTGTATGAAGAAAGAATGAGTCCAATGGTATGAGTCCAGATGCAAAAGAGAAAGGATAAATGTCAAAGGCACTCTTTCTCCACAAGCGCTGACTGGGATGCAGTGGAACAGCTGACCAGAGGGATGCAGCCAAGAGCGGGAGCAGAAAGCCCCACAATGCCGGGACCGGAGGGTGGAGCTCCTCTGTATGAGACCAAAGGCAGAAGCAAGCAGCATCGCAGGGCTGGACAGAAAGAAGAAGCCCCACGGAACGCAGACAAGAGTGAAACTGAAACGGCAGAGAGAGCTGAGGGGGCGTAGAAGCCCGAAGGAGAGAGAGATCGGAAAACAGATCGGAAGAGGTAAGGTACGGGAACCAAGGACAACACCGGAGTGAAAGAAAATAAGGCAGAAGGGGGAACCGAGCAAGCGGGAGAGAGCGGGCTGGGACCCGTAGGAGGAAAACTGTGTGAAACCACGTAAAGGCAGGAGGAAAGAGAAGCATAAACTAGCGTGTTAACTCAGAGGCAAAAGCTAAGGGGTTGCAACGCGCCGGACCGCAGAACCGAGTGTGGCTAAATACAGAAACAGGAAAGCAAACAGACAAAGACTAGAATGTGCAACCAGGAAGGAAAGGGAAGACAGCAGAACATTCTAATGGAGGCGATATTTCCAGGAGCACCATAGCCTCAAGGAGGGCATGCGAGTGTAGCGCATGACATCGGGTCACCAGGTAGCGGCGGACTCTCCTACCAGAACAACAGCTCAGCCTGTCTGGTCACCGGATAATCAGGACAGCTGGATGGCAGGATTGCAGCGGGCATTCAGTTAGTGGGCAAAAATCTGGTCAGGTCTCAGGATGCTTCCCAAAAGAATACCACAGCTTTTCACCTTGGTTATTGGGATTTTTTAGTGGGATTTCTGGATTTAGGCCTTGCTGGGATGGTCAGCAATTCTTTGGCCTTGCAGTGGAATCTGGAATCAGCTATGCTTTGGCTTTGCAGTGGGATCTGGAATCTGGCAAGATAAATGTAGAAGATCAGGAACGCAGGCGCAGGAAATTCAGGAAAGAGTGTGTGTGCAGAGTTCTGACAGCCACCCTTTTTATAGAACATGGTGACATCATAGAATTATATGGTAGGGCAGGCTTAGTTAAGCACGCCTCTAAACAACTGGATTGGTCAGGGGTGATAGTTACCGCCTTTCTATCAGCTGGTTGGGTTTCAAGAGCATGATGTCTGATTTATGATGTGAGTTTTACAATGTCCAGAACCTCCCACAGTTACTTTAGATAAAATCCAGTTTTGCCATAAATGACACATTTGTACAGTTGAAGCATCTTAACAAATTACATAAGCAGGTTACATATTTTATGCAGAACATGCCAGTCCAACTCTCCAGTTTGCGAGACATTGTTTTGCCCTTCTAATAATTTTTAGTCATTTTTAGTGTGAAATATTCGGCCTAAAATTCTATAACTTTATACATGTGTTTGGATTATGATTACGCATATCAGTGTTGATTTTTACATCGGCATCATGTAAAAATTGGGTATTCCTTTGAATACCCAATTCTCTGCCCTTTCTGTTCCCAAGGTGGCAGTGAAGACTACAACATCTTAAATTTAAACCCACAAAATGACATTAAAACTGTTAAACTTTGGAGGCGTTGCCTAGAGCGCCATCGATGTGGCTGCTCTTTTAACGGCCTCTGTGGGAAGCCCGCTGCTGTGCAGGAATTAGGTGGTTCCTGCAGCCTAAACAGGTCGGAAACTACAGCTACCGCACCCGGAACACTCCGAGCACAGCTGGTACCAAAATGTTCGGCTGTCTCACATCCTAAGTCCCTGAAATTGGTGGTGAAAGTAACTGCCCGCCGGCATCGGTGAATCCAAGATGGCGGACGGGCACTTCGGCGGAGAGGGGAGGAGCGGAAAAGACACGGAGGACAAGTGAGGACTAGCGACCCCAAGACTCAGCGGCATCACGGAGCACTGTGCACCGCGTGACTGGAGTGGACCTGGTGCTTTCCTGATGGCGGGCGCGGAGTACGTGGGGGCGCTGCCCCCATCCACTGCATGGTGAGCAAGGCAACAGCCGAACGCATCGGCCCATCTCGGTGCACTCTGCGGGCGCACTACCCGGCTCCCCGCCTGTCCGACTTGCCCGCCTGGCATCCCTTGATCCCCGTACCTGGGGCTCTGCGGCTCCTGACCTGTGCACACGGCACGCTGGATCCATCCTTTAGGGCCAGCCCGCCTATTCCCGTGTGTCTGCTCCGATCGGGAGCGGCGGCGGCTCGCAGGCTTCGGGTCTGAAGCCAGCCCAGCTCATCATCACGTCATGTGCCTCACGGGGCCTGCCTACAGCATTGAGGGGCATGTACCCCAAGCGGGATATCCCTGCCTGGAACCCGGGCCTGCCTGCATCCTGGGGCTGGTGTGAGGCGGACATCCGGGGGAGCCCCTGTCTAAGGCCCAGTGGAGGGCCAGCTGCCCCCCCCACCATGCAAGACTGACCCAATCTGGGTCCCACGAACTCCACAGGGCCTTCAGGTGCCCCTTCTACCAATTCCTGGAATGCCCCGGCCCACCCAGCAACCCATCGCCCCCCACCAAGGTGCCAACGATTGACCACACAACGCTGGATAGGGGAATCCCTCTCCACCCATCCTCATCGCCCTTGGGAGAAGAACACAACCTTCAGGAGCCCCAGTGCAGGTGAGCGGGGGGTCCTCTGGGAGCCTGCAACACAATTCGCGGGCGACCCGCAGGAGCACCCTGCCCCAGCTGGAGGGCATTACGGTGCTGATCCACCCCAGGCTCTGCAGTCTCATCAAGCCCCCTGCGTCACCCAATACCACTCCTGGGGCGCTCCAGCCCACTCGGCGACCCCCTGCCCCTCCATTGAGGAAATTCCTGGATGCCTCACAACGCCAGGAGAAGAGGCCTTCCTCCCCCCACCTCCTTTGCCTCCGGGACCCAAATATAACCCTCCGGAAACCCAGCACCCATGAACGGGGGATGCCGGGATCCCCTTTCTACCCACTACCACCTACAGTGTATGGGCACCTCTTCTTTACCCCAAAAGACCGGCGCGGCCCTCGCCTGTTCACACTCCACTCCAGCTCATAAATTAACTGGCTTCTAGAGAAACCCGACACCATTCCTGGGGCGCCCTAGCCCATCCAGCGACCCCCTGTCCTCCAGGAGAGGGGACATCATGTCTAAGCAATCTAAACCCACGAAGAATACAGACATTGCCAATGGCGGAAGACAATGGGAAGAAACAAGACCCTCCCAACTCCACGCCAAAGATGGACCAGGAGGGCAAAGAGACCCTCGCAACCAGAAGCGACCTACTGGCCTTTATGGCCAACATCAAAGCTGAATTTAGGTCCTGCATGACCGAGCTCTCGACAAAACTAGAGCACACAGACCAGAGGGTAACGGAAGCTGAACAAAGATTGAGGGAGGTTGAGGACCAAGCCCAAGACCATACCACGGCTATAGACGGAATCGAACACTCCATCAGAGCTCTACAAAACAGATGCGAAATCCTAGAATTTAAACAGGAGGACCTTGAAAATCAAGCCTGGCGCAATAACCTACGAATTCAAGGTATTCCTGCCTGGGTTCGGGATCAAAATCTAACGGAATATGTCAGGCATCTCTTTCAGGGCCTTCTCCCACACTTGGACAAGGCCCAACTCCTATTAGATCGCACCCACAGCTTACGCCCACACCGCGGAGTGGAGTCAGACTCTTCTCCCGATGTCATCACCAGAGTGCACTTTTTCACCACCAAAGAGGCCATTTCATCAATCTGTCGCACCCGGGACGAACTAACCTTTCAGGGCTCCCCACTCCAAATCTACCAGGACTTTTGCCTCTTCACTCTGCAAAAAAGGAGATCTCTCCAACCGTTGGCTCTCTTCCTTCAGGCCCAACAGGTCCGCTACAGATGGCTCTTCCCAACAGCGTTACAATTCTCCTACAAAGGCACCCTACGAAGAATCAGCCACCTAGAGGACGCCGCACAAATAATGCATCCACTGTCACCCGGGACTACCTCCCCAGGGGCCTCCGAAACTGCCACAGGTGGGGATCCTACGCCCCCACCAAAAGAAAAGCAAAATACATGGACAAGGATCCCAAGGGACAGAAGGGAGAAATGCTACAAGAAGGCGCATAGACATGAGGCCGGGAAGCTATCATGTTGGATACTGATAGCCCACAACCCTTGCACAACCGGGGTCCGAATTGACGCGACCCTACTCCTCCTTCAGACCCGGTTCTCCTCGACCCTGACGGGACGTCATATACTGAAACATCGCAGAAGAACTATCTCACATCCATAGCAGCGGGCCAGCGAGAGGAAAAAGGTCAAAGCTGAAAAAACCTCTCTAATAATACAAGAGATGTGACGCTTCACCCGGGGTGTCTGGTCGAGTCGGATTCAGTTCCTAAGACTCAGGATGTTGGCAGCAAGAGGTCTGTATGAAGAAAGAATAAGTCCAATGGTATGAGTCCAGATCAAAAAAAGAGAAAGGATAAATGTCAAAGGCACTCTTTCTCCACAAGCGCTGACTGGGATGCAGTGGAACAGCTGACCGGAGGGATGCGGCCAACAGCGGGAGCAGAAAGCCCCACAATGCCGGGACCGGAGGGTGGAGCTCCTCCGTATGAGACCAAAGGCAGAAGCAAGCAGCGTTGCAGGGCTGGCCAGAAAGAAGAAGCCCCACGGAACGCAGACAGGAGTGAAACTGAAACGGCAGAGAGAGCTGAGGGGGCGTAGAAGCCCGAAGGAGAGAGAGATCGGAAAACGGATCAGAAGAGGTAAGGTATGGGAACCAAGGACAACACCGGAGTGAAAGAAAATAAGGCAGAAGGGGGAACCGAGCAAGCGGGAGAGAGCGGGCTGGGACCCATAGGAGGAAAACTGTGTGAAACCACGTAAAGGCAGGAGGAAAGAGAAGCATAAACTAGCGTGTTAACCCAGAGGCAAAAGCTAAGGGGTTGCAATGCGCTGGACCGCAGAACCGGGTGTGGCTAAATACAGAAACAGGAAAGCAAACAGACAAAGACTAGAACGTGCAACCAGGAAGGAAAGGGAAGACAGCAGAACATTCTAATGGAGGCGATATTTCCAGGAGCACCATAGCCTCCAGGAGGGCATGCAAGTGTAGCGCATGACATCGGGTCACCAGGTAGCGGCGGACTCTCCTACCAGAACAACAGCTCGGCCTGTCTGGTCACCGGATAATCAGGACAACTGGATGGCAGGATTGCAGCGGGCATTCAGTTAGTGGGCAAAAAGCTGGTCAGGTCTCAGGATGCTTCCCAAAAGAATACCACAGCTTTTCACCTTGGTTATTGGGATTTTTTAGTGGGATTTCTGGATTGAGGCCTTGCTGGGATGGTCAGCAATGCTTTGGCCTTGCAGTGGAATCTGGAATCAGCTATGCTTTGGCTTTGCAGTGGGATCTGGAATCTGGCAAGATAAATGTAGAAGATCAGGAACGCAGGTGCAGGAAATTCAGGAAAGAGTGTGTGTGCAGAGTTCTGTCAGCCACCCTTTTTATAGAACATGGTGGCATCATAGAATTATATGGTAGGGCAGGCTTAGTTAGGCACGCCTCTAAACAACTGGTTTGGTCAGGGGTGATAGTTACCGCCTTTCTATCAGCTGGTTGGGTTTCAAGAGCATGATGTCAGATTTATGATGTGAGTTTTACAATGTCCAGAACCTCCCACAGTTACTTTAGATAAAATCCAGTTTTGCCATAAATGACACATTTGTACGGTTGAAGCATCTTAACAAATTACATAAGCAGATTATATATTTTATGCAGAACATGCCAGTCCAACTCTCCAGTTTGCTAGACATTGTTTTGCCCTTCTAATAATTTTTAGTCATTTTTAGTGTGAAATATTCGGCCTAAAATTCTATAACTTTATACATGTGTTTGGATTATGATTAGGCATATTAGTGTTGATTTTTACATTGGCATCATGTACACTTTCCTTTGAATACCCAATTCTCTGCCCTTTCTGTTCCCAAGGTGGCAGTGAAGACTACAACGTCTTAAATTTAAACCCACAAAATGACATTAAAACTGTTAAACTTTGGGGGCATGGCCTAGAGCGCCATCGATGTGGCTGCTCTTTTAACGGCCTCCGTGGGGAGCCCGCTGCTGTGCAGGAATTAGGCGGTTCCTGCAACCTAAACAGGTCGGAAACTACAACTACCGCACCCGGAACACTCCGAGCACAGCTGGTACCAAAATGTGCGGCCGTCTCACATCCTTAGTCCCTGAAATTGGTGGTGAAAGTAACTGCCCGCCGGCATCGGTGAATCCAAGATGGCGGACGGGCACTTCGGCGGAGAGGGGAGGAGCGGAAAAGACACGGAGGACAAGTGAGGACTAGTGACCCCAAGACCCAGCGGCATCACAGAGCACTGTGCACCGCGTGACTGGAGTGGACCTGGTGCTTTCCGGATGGCCGGTTCCGGAGTACGTGGGGGCGCTGTCCCCATCCACTGCACGGTGAGCAAGGCAACAGCCGAACGCATCGGCCCATCTCAGTGCACTCTGCGGGCGCACTACCCGGCTCCCCGCCTGTCCGACAGCCCCGCCTGGCATCCCTTGATCCCCGTACCTGGGGCTCTGCGGCTCCTGACCTTGCACACGGCACGCTGGATCCATCCTGTAGGGCCAGCCTGCCTCCTCCTGTGTGTCTGCTCCGATCGGGAGCGGCGGCGGCTCGCAGGATTCGGGTCTGAAGCCAGCCCAGCTCATCACCACGTCTGTGCCTCACGGGGCCTGCCTACAGCATTGAGGGGCATGTGCCCCAAGCGGGATATCCCTGCCTGGAACCCGGGGCCTGCCTGCATCCTGGGGCTGGTGTGAGGCAGACATCCGGGGAGCCCCTGTCTAAGGCCCAGTGGAGGGCCAGCTGCCCCCCCACCATGCAAGACTGACCCAATCTGGGTCCGACGAACTCCACCGGGCCTTCAGGTGCCCCTTCTACCAATTCCTGGGATGCCCCGGCCCACCCAGCAACCCATCGCCCCCCACCAAGGTGCCATCGATTGACCACACAACGCTGGACAGGGGAATCCCTCTCTGCCCATCCTCATTGCCCTTGGGAGAAGAACACAACCTTCAGGCGCCCCAGTGCAGGTGAGCGGGGGGTCCTCTGGGAGCCTGCAACACAATACACGGGCGCCCGCAGGAGCACCCTGCCCCAGCTGGAGGGCATTACGGTGCTGATCCACCCCAGGCTCTGCAGTCTCATCAAGCCCCCTGCGTCACCCAATACCACTCCTGGGGCGTTCCAGCCCACTCAGCGACCCCCTGCCCCTCCATTGAGGAAATTCCCGGACGCCTCACAACGCCAGGAGAAGAGGCCTTCCTCCCCCCACCTCCTTTGCCTCCGGGACCCAAATATAACCCTCCGGAAACCCAGCACCCATGAGCGGGGGATCCCGGGATCCCCTGTCTACCCACTACCACCTACAGTGTATTGGGCACCTCTTCTTTACCCCAAAAGACCGGTGCGGCCCTCGCCTGCTCACACTCCACTCCAGCTCATAAATTAACTGGCTTCCAGAGAAACCTGACACCATTCCTGGGGCGCCCCAGCCCATCCAGCGACCCCCTGTCCTCCAGGAGAGGGGACATCATGTTTAAGCAACCTAAACCCACAAAGAATACAGACATTGCCATTGGTGGCAGACAATGGGAAGAAACAAGACCCTCCCAACTCCACGCCACAGACGGACCAGGAGGGCAAAGAGACCCTTGCAACCAGAAGCGACCTACTGGCCTTTATGGCCAACATCAAAGCTGGATTTAGGTCCTGCATGACCGAGCTCTCGACGAAACTAGAGCACACAGACCAGAGGGTAACGGAAGCAGAACAAATATTGGGGGAGGTTGAGGACCAAACCCAAGACATACCACGGCTATAGACGGAATCCAACACTCCATCAGAGCTCTACAAAACAGATGCGAAATCCTAGAATTTAAACAGGAGGACCTTGAAAATCGAGCCTGGCGCAATAACCTACGAATTCGAGGTATTCCTGCCTGGGTTCCGGATCAAAATCTAACGGAATACGTTGGGGATCTCTTTCAGGGCCTTCTCCCACACTTGGACAAGGCCCAACTCCTATTAGATCGCACCCACAGCTTATGCCCACGCCGCGGAGTGGAGTCAGACTCTCCTCCCGATGTCATCACCAGAGTGCACTTTTTCACCACCAAAGAGGCCATTTCATCAATCTGTCGCACCCGGGACGAACTAACCTTTCAGGGCTCCCCACTCCAAATCTACCAGGACTTTTGCCTCCTCACTCTGCAAAAAAGGAGATCTCTCTAACCATTGGCTCTCTTCCTTCAGGCCCAACAGGTCTGCTACGGATGGCTCTTCCCAACAGCGTTACAATTCTCCTACAAAGGCACCCTACGAAGAATCAGCCACCTAGAGGACGCCGCACAAATAATGCATCCACTCTCACCCGGGACTACCTCCCCAGGGGCCTCCGAAACTGCCACAGGTGGGGATCCTATGCCCCCACCAAAAGAAAAGCAAAATACATGGACAAGGATCCCAAGGGACAAAAGGGAGAAATGCTACAAGAAGGCGCATAGACATGAGGCCGGGAAGCTATCACGTTGGATACTGATAGCCCACAACCCTTGCACAACCGGGGTCCGAATTGACGCGACCCTACTTCTCCTTCAAACCCGGTTCTCCTCGACCCTGACGGAACGTCATATACTGAAACACTGCAGAAGAACCATCTCACATCCATAGCAGCTGCCCCCCCCCCACGGCTCCTGCCCACTTCCGAGATATGTTACACCTACAAATCCTTAGAATGCCAGTTATAGTCTGGCTGCAAGTTCCAGCCATGTTGGCTGACCTCAGTTGTCTGGCCCAGTTGGCCTGGTGTGGTGCTGGCCCTACAAAGCCGGCCCCCCCGCTAGTTAATACCCGGCCTCCCTGTTGGAGGCAGGGACTAAAACCCCAAGAGCAGGATAGCAAGCAACCCCATCTATCCGAGCAATGGCTGACTTCAACCCGACCTATACCTCTCACCTGAACTCACCATAGGCCCCCCCCACCCGGGATCATAGCACCTTGAGAGTCATCTCCCTCAATGTCAGGGGGCTGAATTCCCCCCACCCCACCCCCTCCAGGACGAGGAAGCAGCAGTGTCCCTGCTCCATGAAACCCACCTATTGCCAGCAGACTTCGGGCGCCTGCGCTCACAACAATTCCCAAAGCAATTCATTGCCTCAGGTGGCAACAAGAAAGGGGGCACAGCGGTTTTCTTTAAGAAGGGGCTGAACCCCCACATCCTGGAAACTAAACTCTGCACTGAGGGAAGATTTGTGGCGGTGAAGTGTCTCTTGCTGGACCAGCTATATACCTTTATCTCGGTGTACGCCCCGAATACAGGACAAGTTGCAATCAATGAAGTCTTGAACACCGCCCTGGTTCCCTTCACAGAGGGCCAAATTGAATGGGAGGGGATTTCAATGGAGTGCCAGACCCCACGAAGGATAAGTCACACCCGGCCTCCTCCGGAGACATCGCCCTTGCCCTCGGTCTGCTACGATTATTCAGGACCCTGGAGGTGGTTGACTCAAGGCGGGTGTTGCACCCCTCAGAAACGAACTTCACCTTCTACTCCTACGTCCACAGAACTTTCTCGAGAATTGACCTTCTCCTGACATCACCACAGGTACTTGCCTTCACCAATGGGGTGACTATTGGATCAAGAATACTGTCCGATCACGCTCGGGTAACCCTGGAAATCTGCATTCATGATCCGACCCCCACAGCCCGCTGCAAATGGTCACTGTATGACCCAATATTAAAGAAATGCCAATAAGGGACGCCATAGCAATGTCAATCTCAAACTTCTTCCAGGAGAACCCCAACAAAGACACCTCCCCGGCCAATACCTGGGACGCCATGAAGGCGGTCATCCGGGAGGAACTGATAGCCCGTGGAGTGACATACCATAGGAGCAGGAGGCAGACGCGTATGGCCCTTGAGGAAGACCTTCAGGAAGCAGAAGCTATACATAAGGAAAAAGGATGGTCCCCCAAAATACAACGAGTGCTGCGGACGGCACGGAAGAAAATAGAGGCGCACTACGCCGAACATACGGCACAACTATTAGCGAAGGCCAAACAATTTTATTACGTCAGGAACAATAAAGTAAACAAGTTAATGGTAGCAAAACTCGCCAAAATCAAGAAGAATAACACCATTATCGGACTGCGAGACCCCCAGTGCACAACCCAATACTTGGAGCCGGAGAAATTACGGCTAGCGACCAACCATATTGTGAAGTGATGTCCGCGACGCCACGAAACCTGCAGGAGCAGACAGAATACCTGCAGAAGGTCACCCTCCCTCAGCTGAAGCCCTCAGCTCGAGACACCCTTGATGCGCCAATCTCAGCAGAAGAGGTAGAAGAGGCTATAAAAACCCTTAAATCTAGAGCCCCCGGACCAGACGGATACACCACTAAATTCTACAAAATTTCAGGCATCAACTATTACCACCACTGGTGAATCTCTTTCATTCCTTTTGGAGTATAGGCACTATAACCCCCTCCATGCAAGAATCTATCACAGTCCTCTTGCCTAAACCTGGGGGGGACCCAGCGAACCCAGCCTCCTACAGACCTATTGCATTGCTGAACATCGATGCCAACATCTACTCTAAGGTCCTGGCAACACGCCTCTCCCACATCTTGCCTGACATAATCCACCCAGACCAGACCGGATTCATTAAAAACAGAGCAACAAGTGATAACATGGACACATATCTGGAACACTGGATCTGGTGGACGTAGCCACCAGAAACTCTCAAGGCCTGGCACTCCTAGCCCTTGACGCCACCAAAGTGTTCGATAAAGTGGACTGGACCTTCATGAACCTCACCCTAGAGGCCTTTGGCTTCGGACCGGAGTTCTGAGCCATGGTCCTGGCGAATTACAGATCACCAAAGACTCTCCTGAGAATTAACAGCACCCTCTCCGCCCCAATCCCTCTGACCAGCGGGACCAGGCAGGGATGCCCGCTATCACCACTCCTATTCGCCTTGATTATGGAACCCTTCGCCCAAAGAATCAGACTAAATGACTCCATCAAGGGACTCCAGGTCGGGTCCTCCCAACACAAAGTGGCCTTATATGCGGACGACGTCCTACTTACCATCTCACAGCCCTGCCTCTCACTGAAACACGCCCTGGCCGAGATAAAGAACTATGGAAGGGTCACTGGCTTCTCTATCAACTTCAACAAATCTGCAGCTCTTGGGATAGGCCTGACCCCGTCGGAAAAGGAAACCCTGATCCCGCTATGCCCCATTCAGTGGAAAACCACAGCAATCCCTTACCTGAGGGTCCAAATCCGGGTGAACCCAAAGGATGTCTACCGCTCAAACTTCCCCCCTCTTTTTAAGGAACTGGCAGATGACTTGAAGCAATGGAAATTACAGGAAATCTCATTGATGGGCCGCATCACTGCCTGTAAAATGAACCTTCTTCCCAGATTCCTATATGCCTGCTCCTCACTCCCAGTGCCTATCCCACCCCCAGCTCTTCTGGACCTCCAAAGGAATATATTGCAGTTTATTTGGAGGGGAAAAAACCCAGAATCCCTCTAAGAACAATGCTAGGGAATGCCAGGTTAGGCGGCCTGGGATTACCCGACCTACAAGGATACCAGTTGGCAGCACAATTGGCGAACACGCAAGCCTGGCGGATATCCTCTGACGCCCAAGATGGGTGGAACTTGAACAATCCTGCCTTTCTCTCCCCCTACGCTTTCTCCCGCACATTCCACCGCCTATGCCGCAGACAGAGAGACTACTGCTCGCCACCAGGCACACTGTAGACACATGGGACAGAGCACTAAAGAAAAAAGGGGTCCCTAGAGGAATGAGCCCCTCATCACCGGTATTCCATAACCCAACTTTTTTTCACCTGGCATGAACCCCCAGAACTTTAAGAAGTGGATTGCGGGGGTTTGGAATCGCTGGGGCAAGTGTTCGAGGGGGGGAACCGCGCACTTTCATCCAATGCAAGGAAGCCTTTCAACTTCGCGAGACCAATAGGTTTTCCTACATTCAGCTTCGCCAATGGCACTCCTACCTTCAAACTCGTCTGGCAGCAGTCCGCCCTCCTACAGTGCTGGAATTAACTCTGGTAGATCTCCTGGCCCGAGGTAAGATCTCTGCCCTATATAAACGTTTCCAGGGGGACTTCCTCGCCTCCAAAACTAGCGCCATGGCTCAATGGGAGGCAGACCTAGGCCATCCATAGAGGACCAGACCTGGGCGGACATATGGTCTTGGGCGCACTCATCCTCAGCCTGCATCACTAACAGGGAATGTGCTTATAGAATATTGCTACGCTGGCACTATTCCCCCCTGAGGCTCCACCACATGAACAGCTCCCTGGACCCGGCATGCTGGAGACAATGCTGCCACATGGGGTCCTTCTTCCACATGTGGAGGACATGCTCACAAGCCCAACAATTCTGGAGACAAAGCTTGAATATCATTGAAGATATTACCAAACAATCCTCCCCTAGATCCTGAACCCATTCTGCTGGGTGCTACTGTCCCTGGAATATACTCGAAGTCGGGGGCCAAAGCCAAGCTCCTGTCCCAATGCCTTCTAGCAGGAAGAATAACAATTGCCCGCTCCTGGAAAGCCAGGGAGGGACCACTTCTGCCCTTCTGGTGGACCAAAATGTGGGATATCCTCATCGCAGAGAAGGTGACGGCGGCTAAGGCGGGGACTCTTCACCGCTTTCAAAACATTTGGGGCCCATTTCTTGACTACGACCAAAAATTCCCGGCTCTCACATAGAAGCCCCAGCAGGCCAAGCGGATCCTGTACAGCTGGAATACACCAAATGAGGGGAGCGAAACATGAAAGGGGAGGGGAAGGAGCCCCAACCTCCAGGATCGTAACCCGGACAGGCATTCGAGGTGGGGGATGGAAGGAGGGAGGGAGAGGGGGAAATGTGATTAAAATGTGACTGGAATGTTGAAACAATGCATTACTGTACTTGTCTCCTGCCTTGTTTAAAATAAACATATTTAAAAATGTTAAACTTTTTACATTCCTGCAAATGACTGTTGCAAAATAACCGTCTTCAAAGTTTCTTAATAAAATAGTCTTTTGAAACAAATGGGCATCCTTTGCCCTCCTCTGGGACCATTTTTTTCTCTTCCGCTACCTCCAAGTGTCAATTCAGCCCAGTGTGTGGAGGGGTTTCCCAGCTTGATTTAATGTTTATCTTCCCCCCACCACTTCACAGGTTGGTGTCCCTGAATTCCATTGTAAGAGGCCTCAACCCAGACAAAAGTCTGCCAAGGTAACAATTAGCACTTGTGTGTTCTAGCATCTACTGTGAGGGGCCTTCTGTTGCTGGCAACCCCCAAGCAGAAACCTGTTTGGGGCTGATTTCCCCCATGTAGCCAATGCAATTTAATTCCTTACTTTTTTATTTATTTTTGTTATAAATCAGAATAAAGCCTGTTGAATAAGATCTCCCATACATGTTTCACAGCATAAAACCCCTTCACATTACTAGATAAGTACAGCGCCTTATCCAACATACACTTTAAAAAAAGTATTTTTCTTATTTGCAAAAGTACATTTAAATATGTGGTGACTGCTGACATTTTCCTTGCAAATTCGGTTTTTCTCATCCCTCTGAATTTCCACATTGTTTTGGAGCCAGAGTTAGTTTCTGGTATGCAGCACTTTGTTTAAATAATGATGCATTGAAATTGACATAGACCGAGAGCCAGGGCCTCTTTGACGCATTGATCTTTGATATTTTGTAGCCCCAAAAGTAAGGCGTTTCCTGTGTAGCTGAAGTAAAGCTTCTTTTGATCTCTTCATACGTGAACAACAACCTGTCATTGAGGTATACTGCTCTAGTCTGCTGAAGCACAATGTGAACGTGGATGGGCATTGCAGGGTCATTTTTTTTTTTTAACACTTCTTTTTATTGTTTTTGGAAAGGGAAAGGGATAACAAAAAAGCAGACAGGAAACATACAGCTTCCGACATGTCATCGGATCCAAAGTTACATGAAGCTTCATTTCAACAAAACTGGCAACACAGTAGAACTGAAGTCAAAAAGGAAACAGTGGGAGGGGCGGAGAGGGGAGACACAGGCAACATCAGTTTTCACAGTAAGCTGTATCGGGAGTCTCTTTCTTGCTGCAGTATCTTAGGGTGGGGGGGGCCGTACCCTTGGCCTGAGTTCGCTTTGCAGCCAGGGAGGTGGGAGGCTTGTCTGTGGTGGGCTCCGGCTTGTCCTTTTCTCCATCCATCGCAGGGTTGGGGGCTGTCTTGCCACCCCCGGGAACTTCTGCGTGTAGTCTAGAAAGGGGGCCCAGATTTGGTGGAATTTGCTTCTGTTGTCAAAGCGAGTGGCCGTGATTTTCTCTGCTGCCACTATCTCCCAACATTTGGCCCACCACATTGGGATTGATGGGCCCTCAGGTTGTTTCCGTATTCTGGCGATTGATATTTTTGCTGCCGTTAGGAGGTGCGAACAAAGATCACTTTCACTTTAGGGGTAGGGGCCGTGAGAGTTCTCTCTAGGGCTGATAATTCTCTGCTTCCGCCTTGCTTGACTGCTTTGCTAGATACCCAATGCCTAAGCTGTGCGTATCTAAACCTTTCTGTATCCAGCCCGTCACCGTATTTCTTGTCGCCGTCAGTGGCCCCTCATTAGCGGGGTAGCCAGGGCTTCTCATGTGTGGTAGGCATTCTATCGGCGACTGGCACCAATTGTCCTACAGTATCAGCCAACAAGGTCGAGGTTCCTGTAGTTTCCACGCAAAGGCTAGGGACAGCTGAGCCACGAGGCAGTATCTGTTAACGTCTGGGACCCCTAGGCCGCCCATTGCAGTACCCTGGAGCATGATGTGCTTCGGGATCCGCAGCTTCTTTCCTTCCCAGACGTATTTTAGGATGTCTGCCTGTAGCTTTTGGATGGCTTTCCTTTGGACCATTACTGGAAGGGCCAGGCAGTGGTACAGCAGTCTTGGGACTAAGTTCATTTTTACGACGGTGATCCTTCCAAACCATGAGATTTCTTGCTTTTGCCATCTGGCTAGTCCCTTTCCGAGGTCTGCGAATAGTGGGCGGAAGTTTGTTTTGTAGATTCTTTCCGTTTTATTCAGCATTTGGACTCCCAGATAGGTGAGGTGCTGCTTTGCCCATGGGATCGGGTATTTGGCGCTCAGGGAGGCCTTGCATGTCTTTTGCACGTTGATGCTCATCACTGCAGATTTTGTGAAGTTTACCTGAAATCCTGCTGCTTCTTTGAACTTTTCTAATTCCTGCCAGATTGCTTGAATGGATTCTTCTGGTTGGGTGGATGTCAGGAGAACATTGTCTGCATAAAGGGCTACTTTATAGGACTCTCCTACGACCGAGAGGCCGTGGATCACTGGGTTCGCTCGTATTCTGTCTGCGAAGGGTTCATAGAGAGGGCAAATATGAGGGGGATAAGGGACAGCCTTGCCTGGTGGCTCTTGTGATGGTTATTTTCTCAGACATGATCCCGTTCACTCTGAGGTGTGTGGAAGGGTGTTGGTAGTTAGATAGGATCCATTTGGCAAAGTTAGGTCTGAATTTATAATGACTTAGTGTTTCCTTGATGTAGCCCCAGTCCAGCATGTCAAATGCTTTGTGAGCATCAAGTGACATGACTACCAGTTCCGACCCCATTCTATTAGCTGACTTGATTGTATTGATTGTTTGCCTGATGTTGTCGTGTGTGCTGCGGCACGGGATAAAGCCAGTTTGGTCTGGGTGGATTATGTTTGGGAGTGTTGGTGCTAACCTATTTGCCAGGATCTTTGCAAACAGCTTGGCATCATTGTTTAGCAGGGTGATGGGTCTGTATGAGGCACACTGGGTCCGGTCTTTCCCTGGTTTTGGAATGAGGGCCGTCACTGATTCTTCCATTGACAGGGTTGTGGAGCCCGTCTCAAAGAATTAGTTGAATAGAGTTGCTAGCTGTGGGGACAAGATGTTGGTGTATTTCTTGTAAAATTGTGCTGTGAAGCCGTCCGGACCTGGCGCCGTGTTTTTTAGTGCGCAGATTGTTTCACCTACTTCCTCTGCTGTAATTGGGTGTTCCAGTGTTTCCAGTTGAGGGTGTAGAGGCGCTCTTTGGGCGGGTGCCAGGAAGCTCAGCTGTGCCAGTTTAGATGTTGGGGGTCCGGACATGGTTTCTCTGTGGTGTTGTGCCATGAGTTCGAGGATGTGTGTACCGTAGGTTGCCATTCGGGTCTGCCAGGCATTGAATGTTATTCTGTGAGTGTAGTTTTTTTAGCTTGTGCACCAGTTGGTGGTTCGCATTGCTGCTGTTCAATTAATAGAATTGCTTTGTGAAGGTCAGGGCCTTGGCTGAGCGGTCCGCCAGGTGCATTTCTAATTCAGATTTCGCTCTCTTGAGTTCCCGGCCGGTTGCTTTGGCTTGGTGTTGTTTGAAGGTATTCTCCAGTTCCTTGACTCGTTTCTCCAGCTTGTCCTGTTGTAGTTGGTTGAGTCTCTTGAGCCTCGATGTGCAGTTGATCGTTACCCCACGGATCACTGGTTTCATGGCGTCCCAGATGGTTGCCTTTGAAATGTCATTTGTCGAGTTTTTCACAAAAGTAATTTGTAAGTGCTTCGGCTATTTCTGTTCTGCAAGCTACGTCCGCCAGGGTTTGACTTGCAATTTCCAGGGCCATCTCAGCGTTTCTGGCATTCCCATGGTCTGCAGATGCATAACGATTAGAGCATGGTCTGAGATAGCTCTCAGGCCAATTTGTAAGGATTGGCAATAGTTTTTTTTTAGTATAGTCCCTTATATTTGACAAGATGCCACTAGGACTGACTTATTATTATTTGATGGTCGTAGCTTGCTCGCATCTTAGATTTAGGTTTAGAATAGGCATTTTTCCAACCTGCCTATACAGTTTAATAAACACCCTTGAACTGTGATCACTTGTGTCTGTCTTTACTGTTGCCACCATGAGTTCCTTACACTACGTTCTTTCACTCTTTGTGCTTCTACCACCTTTCATCTCATTTCTCTTCTGGTCTCTCCTTTTTTTCTTGCCTTGTACTTTGTTCTTTCGTTTGCTTACATTCTTTCTTTCTCTTCTTTATATGCTCTCGCTTCTTCCTTTTCTTTCTTTTCCTGCTCTTCTCTTTCTCGAACCGTATCAATGCCCTTATCATCCAGCTTGAGTAATGTCTGTCTTCCCATCCATTCATTCTGTACTATCGTTATTCCCTTAGCTTTGTCCTTTATTTCTTTCTGCTTCCTTGCTTCTTCCTCTATCTCCATCTGTCTATCTTGTATATGCTTCCTTTCATCACGCTATTTACTTTCATCATGTGTCGATATATATTTGTGTTCTCTGTTTTTACTCTCTTCAACTTCCATTTTATCCTCCCCTTTATGCTGATTAAGCATCCACTCCTTCTCCGCTGGATCTTCTTTCTCACTCTGGTTATCAAATATGCCAGACTTATCAATTTGAGCATGCACCATCGATTGCTGCCTAATTATCCGAAAATCCAAATATTTTATCTACTTTTTAAAAATCTACACAACAATGTTCGTTTTGTTTCTTCGTTTACACTTTCTATACATTTTTAATATCTCATTGTTTTATCGTTGATATTTTAAGAATCTCTTCTTAATATATTTACTATTTTGCTTTGATGTTTACCCTCCTGATTGACGTCAATCTCTTCATTAAAAAATCTAGTAATCACCTTTATTTTTTACTTTTGTTTTATATCTACTAGTTTAATCTCAACAAAAGCTTTATACTAACAAATTATAACCACATACACATGTGCACTTCTTAACTTTTTCGGCGTACTTCTCTTCTTCATAATCCCCTAAAATTCAGTTTCTATTATTTTATATATATTATTTGCAACACAGTCCACAGTATTTTTGCCACTTTCAATGTTCTACTTACGTCTGTGGCTCAGTTTGCGTCCCTCAGCATTGACTCTCCCTCAACCGACCCATTCGCCTTCTGTCTACGAGGCACCTGCTGGGATCAGACAGGAATTTCGTCAACCGTATCTTTTTACACATATTTTGTTGAACATACTTTTCAACATGAAGCTCTGCTGTCTTCTGGCTAAGGGCAAGAGGAGCCAAAAGTTCGAAGATCTGGATCTAGGCCTAGGTTTATTAGATCTGAACCATCCGCACTGCTACCAACATGTGCTGTAGCACCTTGAAGTGTCTCTTGTGTTAGATGAAATTACCAATAAAGATCTCAGACCAAATAACCGGACATACTCAAAGAATATGGCAAAGTACTACTTTATTCTCAATTTAATAAAACTGGCAGACATCGGACTGATGCTTGCACACTCACACACAAACTTGATTACACAGAGGTCTTATACCCCAATATGCATCATCGATGATGTCATCCTACTTGACAAACTATAAAACATATTAGCGGGAGGGATTGGTTAGGGGAACATGTATATTTATAGAATACATAGGGGCTAGTACATCATTGGCTGTCTCCTATCTATGAGGCATGCCTCAAACTAGCTCTAAATATGTATAATACTGATTATAGCGAACAAAATGGCAGCGGATTGGTATATGCAACATTTTATAGCAGGTTGCCCCATATACCCACTGATCGGTTGGCCTTCTCACCCAACCTTGGACTTTCGACTTGGCTAGCAGCACGTAAGAAAAACGAAACCGAGGTGCTTGAATCACATCAGATTATTCCCCACGTTCCAAATTAGTCTATCATCTCTCATCAGTACAGCAATGAGCTAAAGTGTCCCATCTGTAGTTGACCTTGTAGTCTGCTCTCTGTTCTGGGACATTCAAGGGAGTTTAAGCACATCAATATCGTCATCCGAGGCTTAATGAATAGCCCTTATTTTTGACTTCTGAGTCACATGTGAAGAGACCAGAAATGGGTCAATTTCAACCCCTTTATTTACTGCGGTTTGATTTAATTATATTGAGTGTCATTGCTCTTCTTGTCCTCTAGAGACTTCCTCACTCTACCTTCTATAGACTTTATACACTTTTAATTGTCCAATAGTTGCCTTTTGCAGATGTGTTCTTCTTCTTCAATCTACGAGAAATATGTCTCACCCATGGCTTATCCGTCTGCCTCCCTTGGTGCTTTGCAGCTATTCATTAAAAATAGCATCCTTGATCTCAGCTTTGTTTTGCACATGAAGCTGTTCTTCCAGCATTTCCTGACTCTGCAACCCTGATCTGTTTCTGCGGTAGCTGAATTGAATCTTAACAGGAGCCGGTGTCCATTTTCCAATTATGGCTGTCAGAGCCCCGTTATATATTCGTCTCTAGCAAGCTTCTATCTATCTCATCTACCTTGAGTTACTCTGTATTTACACTTATTGGTCAGCAAGTTACTTTGTCTTCTTTTGCATTCATGATTACTTTATCATTTCGTAGATGTTTCTCTTATCACTTCAGTTACATCGTTACTCTTCAGTATTTTAATATCATTTCAGTATGTCCTCATGGCTTTTTTATGACATCACTCTGCCCACATCCAATTTCACTCAGCACTACCTGATATCCAATGGTGCGTGCTGGCATTCTTCTACACAACATTCTTCCACACTTTCAGTGCGAGGGTACATTCTATACACATATTGTCTCTCGTACACTCAATGCAGTATAGGCATAAGACATGGAGTCCCATGAAGGGCCCTTTTCCTGCTGTTCCAGTACGACAGTGGTGAGGGGGCGGGAGTTAGCAAAAATGCTTCCAACTGCTCCTCAACAGGTTATTGCACCAAGCGTTTCTCCCAGCAATGACCTAAATGATATCTTGAGTTACAAATGCTTTCGGATTTGACCAAATACAAAGTCAGTGTAATAATGGGGCCTGATAACACTCATCTCCTAAATACTTAGCTCCAAACTCGACATGCACCGCAAAAGTAGAAATGATTGGCTCATTTTGATTTGTTGTTTGTGTATCTTGGTGTCACCCTTCCTTGCTGCCGAAAAACAGATTCCCAAGTAATCAAACTTGTTTACCCTCAGGATTACAGACTCGTTACTCAACATCTTGTGCATTGGAATATTTCCCGAAGCACATGCCATGACAGCTGACTTTGTTGTATTCATTTTCAAATCCAGGTCAGTCATAAAATCTGTATTCACATTAATCGGCCTCTGCAAAGCATTGGAGGTACGAGCGATGAGAACTGTGTCATTTGCGCAGGCTAACAAGCGGAAAGCCTTGTGCCCACAAACGGATATTCTGCACTTGACTCTACAAGAGCTTTCTGAAGGCTGTTTATATAAAGAGTTAAGAGAACTGGGCCAAGAACACATCCTTGTCGGGACATCTTAGTTTGCATAAAAAAATCCAGTGCACTGGCATTGCCCCCCAAAATGAACACATGCCTGTGATTGTATTATGCAGGATGACTCAAAGTTCTCTAATTCTTGCTTCACTTTTATTCTCGTTGTTTTTGGGATGTTCCGTAACTTTTGTTCAACAGGTTTTAAAACCATCTGCAGTCTGATCTGCACAAACCCTTTTGAGGCAGCCTCAACATTGTTTGATCAAATAGCCCACAGGGTTGCCTTCATTGTCAATGCAACACATAACAGTTTCCCTTGCATTCATGTTCTATTTCACATCCATCAGGTGCCCAGTTCAAAAACAGCATGGCTCATTTTCTTGTTACATATATCTTTCCTTCTGCAGTCCCCCTTTACATTTTAATTCTATGTGGAACCATCCCAATAGGTCAATGCATACTCTGCTGTATACCATAGGTTTGTTGTCTACTTTCTATAAAGCTCAGTGGCATCACAAATCGTTTTTGAGAGTAGTGAGGTCTTAGCTCTCGAGTCCACCATCATTGTAATGGGCTTTTCTGTTGAAAATGACCATTGCGCTTTAGGACCTTCTAGTTCCTCGTGTTCATTCCCCACCATGAATGCAGCCTCCTCTACGGACCTCATTACGAGGAATGCGGTAACCCCGTCAACCCCTTACCGCCCCATTACGAGGACTAGGATGCTAACAACGGGCCCATTATTAACAGGCCCGTTGTTAGCATCATCCCCATTCCCATTGAGCCCTATGGGGGCTCGAATGGGAATGGGGATGTACTGGGTTCCGGGATCCTTGAATGAGGAATTAACGGGCTCTCCAAGGTCGGAATGGCCCAGTAATTCCTCATTCAATGAACCCGGTACCCGGTATAGGGGTAGCCATGCCGCTAAAAGCGTCATGGTTACCTCCATCCACGTAAAGAGGCCCTATGTCTTCACAAAACTTCTCCACATAGTTCTTTCTGCTTGCAGCTCTTTGCCATTTTGCCTTAGCCATTGCAGTTTCTGAAAGTCGTGTAGGTGTCTGGGCAATTTGGCCTGCTAGCCAGGTGAAGAGTGCTGTTGCATCGAAAACAATGGGCATCATTCTGGATCCGGCTGTAAAAATGCAGTGTTACCGTGATGGCAGTCCTACTGGTTCCACCACCGTGGGGCACGGAAACAAGGTAGGATTAGGCCTTGTCAGCCACACGCATCCCTTATCTGTAGAACCGGTACCACCACCATCATGGTAATGCCGGCGGAGATGGATGTACTGCCACCAATGATGGCAGAATTGGAAGTGGGCAGAAAGTGGCTGTTGGGCTGCAGCAAACTGACTATTTCGTACCTTGGACGCACTTTGGACTGTTTTGAACTTGTTCTTTCTCGGCTTGGCTACTCGGCGCCGTCGGCAAGAGGAAGCCGCTTTCAGGCATAACACTCACTTCGTGTCAAGTGTCTATTGACTCTGCCTCCTACCTGCCACGCCCCCACTCCACTTCCTACTTCAGGGTTTGCGCACGCGCATCGCGCACGCGCATCAGAAGTTGGGAAGAAAGTGGCTTTTGGGCTGTAGCAAACTGCCTATTTTGTACCTTGGACACACTTTGGACTGTTTTGAACGTGTTCTTTCTCGGTTTGGCTACTCGGCGCTGTCGGCAAGAGGAAGCCGCTTTCAGGCATAACACTCGCTTCCTGTCAAGGTGACTGCTTATGGACTTTGCTTGCTGTTTTCTATACATAGTATGAGCCGCGGCTTTTACCACAGCTTTTGTGAGTTTCTCTAAGCCCCATGCAGAACCCATTATTTACTCATGCGGTCCTGTTTCTTTTTCACTTGCAGTGTCTATTGACTCCACCTCCTACCTGCCACGCCCCCACTCCACTTTCTGCTTCAGGGTTTGCGCACGCGCATCACGCGCGCGCATCGTAAGTGGGCAGAAAGTGGCTGTTGGGCTGCAGCAAACTGCCTATTTCGTACCTTGGACTGTTTTGAACTTGTTCTTTCTCGGCTTGGCTGCTCGGCGCCGTCAGCAAGAGGAAGCCGCTTTCAGGCGTAACACTCGCTTCGTGTCAAGGTGACTGCTTATGGACTTTGCTTGCTGTTTTCTATATATAGTATGAGCCGCGGCTTTTACCGCAGCTTTTGTGTGTTTCTCCAAGCCCCATGCAGAAACCATTATTTACTCTTGCGGTCCTGTTTCTTTTTTACTTGCAGTGTCTATTGACTCCGCCTCCTACCTGCCACACCCCCACTCCCCTTCCTACTTCAGGGTTTGCGCATGCGCATCGCGCGCGCACATCGGAAGTGGGCAGAAAGTGGCTGTTGGGCTGTTCGGCTGGCGGGGGAAGGGGCCGGAAACCTTGGGTAATTTAATTTTACTGTAAAATTTGAACTTACGTCTGTGCCAATTGAAAAAATTAATTGTTTGGTATAGGGCCTCACATTGTCTTCTTCTGATTTAAATATGGGAAAAAGGAAACCACCTATTGCAATGAAAGACATTAGAGCTGATTTTTTCAATGCGGTTAGTACTAGACGTGCTAGCCTAGCGCGGGCTGCGGCTCTTCCTCTTCCTATTTTCAGCGATGAGGAAGAAGCTTTGCTGCAATGTGCGCAGGATTGCTCACCCAATTGTAAGACTATAGAAGATCCAATGGATCCTTTGCAACCTCTCTTTGCTGATTTGGACTCACCTGAGTCTAACATAGGGAAGGTTAACATTCCAGATAAGGATGACGTTTCGGCTGAATCGAATCCCTTAAAAGAAAGCAGCTTTTGTTATGATAACTTTGCTGACTCTTTATTTAATCCACCTATAGAGGCAAGTCTTATAATGGACTCTGATGCTGCAATCAAAAATGATTTGGCCTCTATAGTAAGAGGACTGGATTTTGCAGCTACAATGAGTATATTTAACAGACTACTGCTGTCTGAAATGAGAAAACAGACAGCGGTGCTAGTTAATCTAGTCTCAGAGTTTGTGAAGCTGCCTCAGTATCTAACTGAGTCTTTTGCTGTGGCTTTAAACAAGGAAACCCCAAATATCTTGGCCAATGTGAAAGGGTTTCTAAGGGACAACGTGAAAACTGATTTGGATAACTCTCCTACTATTGATGAGATAATTATAATACCATCTACCCAGGACATTGAGGGGGGGAGTTCCATCTGTTGCTGTTAATAACAAAATACAGGAGGAGGGCTCGGGGGATGGTAAAGAAGTGAACGGCTCCTCGAAGACACCTATAAAAGATGACTTTGAGGTAAAAATATCCAAAAGACAGAGTAAAAAATTGGCCAAACAAAAGAAAAAAATAAACAATAATGTGGCCCGAAATAAAATGTCACTAAAATTTATGAGAAAATTGGATATGAAACAACCCACGTTTGAGGGGGGTGTTGTGTCTTCTGAGTCTATTCTGAATGATACAAGCCTGGGGAAAATGGCCAGATTCCGGGCATTGTGCCTAAACAAACAATTGATATGGACTGTGCTCCTCGGGGTGTCTACACTGAGGGGGGAACTCTCTGAGTGATGCCTTGAAAAGAAAGACAGATGCTATGTTTCAAATATTTAAAACCACTAATTCCTTAGATTTTAGTAATGAGAATTCAAATCCTAAATTTGTTTGGGGGCAAAAGCTACACGATGCTTGTTCGGATAACAGTGTTCCCAAAGTAGCAACAATGTTTCACCCTGTACAAACCGGCAGTTTAGGGGGTCTTCGGGAGATAACTTATGAAATGCGTCCCATGGGGGCCACCTGGGGAAAACAATATGAAGTCACTGTAAATACTGGCCTGGGCAATTTGGAGTGGAGAAGAAATTAAGTTGCTCGGAAGACTGAGAACCACACTGATGCTAACAATGATGTTAATGGGGAGCGTGAACCTTCCCTTGCCAATAACGATTGTGAGATAATTGTTGGCTCTGAGGGTACGGATGAGGAGGCAAAAGAGAATGAACTAAGGCGTGTTATTTTGAAGGTGCTTGGGGAGAATCAAGCCTCTAAACATAATCTTACTACCTTGGGAGCAGCACACCCAAGGTCATTTCAAGAACCTGTCCCTGATCTATCCACAGGGAATGTATCTGGAGGGTCGGTTAGAGCTGCTCCTGTCGCCAAATTCAAGGAGTGGGAATCTGACAACATGTGACAGGACTCTTGTAGCCAGGACACCGATCTAAGACAACCGGCATTTTCAGAGATCCCTGGCTTAATTCTTAAAGTATTATTTAATGACAGAGGCCACGTATCACTGAATAGACCGTACATCTTGTCATTATTGGCTACCATACCTGAGCTCAGTTTGATCACCTCTGCCGATATTAAATTGGTGGATTTCATACATAGATTCAGATATGACTATGTAAGACTTGTCATTCCCTCTCCCTTGGTAAGGGTGCAGCTGTTAAAAGAGGCTGAACAACTTCAAATACGAGGTTTCGACATTTTTTAATACAAATCCTCTGTGCCAATACAACAGAAGCCCAGGTTGTATGAAGTAGGGCAACAAGAATCAAACTTTGTTAAGGAGACCACCAAGGCAGAATCAACCTGAACAAACAGGAATGGAGGTGGTTGACCTTGACTCTGAGGGAATCTATTGACTCGCTCAGACAACTGGGCAAACCCCTGTAGCTCCTGTTACAATCTTAAACTTGTGAGCTGGAACTCACAAGGCTGTTTGAATCTTTTGAACAATGAAAAACTCATGAGTTACTTAGCCCAGTTTGATCTTGTTCTTATACAGGCTACCTGGTCAAGAGTGCAGTTGTGCTGGGAAGGGTTTACTGTGGTTTCTGTTTGTGCTCATGGCTCAAATAAGGGACGTCCGAAGGGAGGCCTACTTGTAGCTGCTAAACAAGCTAATCGTTTTTGTAAAACGGGGGAATGGAGCTGGGAACACCACTTTCTTGTGGCCGCATTCAAATTGGGAGTGAACAAAGATTGTTTTTCTGTCCTTATTATAAATGTGTATTGGAACCCCAAGGAACTAACTGACCAGCAACTCGAAAAAGAACTGATCAAGCTGGGCACAATAATTGAAACATGGTTAGATACAAATGTGGGAGGTCAGATTATAATGGCAGGTGACATGAATGCCAACTGTCTTTGTGATCGTCTACTGGGTGATGTTGCGCTGGCAAATGCTGACTTTCAACTACGTCTGGGAGGAAATAGCATTGTACGGGGAAGACTGTGGACGTACTTTGCCGAATCCTGGGGGTTCGAACTTTTACAAAGTGATCATTATACTTGGAAAGCTAGAGGCCTTGAATCAATCATAGATTATATTTTCGTTTCATCTGGCATCTCTAGAGTCTTGTACAATTTTGGATTCAGGGACTAGTGATCACTGCTTTCTTACATTCAAAATGGCAGTGGGTTATCAAAGCCTTAGATCCGATAAATATACACATGGGGTGATGTCTACTCAACAAGGGAATAGAATTAAGTGGTGCCATAAAAAGAGTGTTAAATTCACCTCTATAATGATCAAAGAGTATCTTTCTATGTCTGAGTATCACCGTGAGGAATGCTATTCGACCGTACATTTCTCCAACTATATTAAAACTACTATTGACAATCTGGCTACTTTCCCTTTTAAGAAAAAAAAGTCAAACTCCCTTCACAGAACTCAGGCACCTAAAAAAAGTAGGTTTACCTCTATCAGACTATAAGCTGAAAAAAGTTAAATCCAACAGTCCTATAAAAATTGGCAAATTCAGTATAGAGGTTCTCGTATGCAACAGGATGGTGAATTGATGCTGAAAGCTCTGCGTGGTAATGCTTGCACACATTTTTGGTACTTAATTAATGACATTGAAAGACCTCAACAAGACATGGTTATGAATGTAATTGATGAGGATGCATGGCTGAGTCATTTTTCCAAACTATACACTGCCAACAATTCGCTGTGCAGTATTAACAACTTAGAAAGCCAGCAATGGACGTTGAAGGCCACAGTGGATGATATAACAACGCTCATTAACAAATCGGGTGCCAGTGGACCGAATAACCTGTCTAATAAGTTGTTGAAATTTGACCCAGTAATCTGGGCCAAAATTTTGTCTATCCTTGTCTATCCTTTATGCTAACATTCTGGAGAACAAGATAATTCCACAATCGTGGAAAGTCTCCATTGTCATATCAGTTTTTAAGAAGGGGACTCATTTGTGTCCATCCAGTTACAGGCCAATAGCTATTGCTGACCCAGAGTCAAAAATATTTTGTTCCTTGGTACTACTTGAACTTCAAGAATGGATTAGGGAAAAATCCATTCTTGGTCCGAAACAAATAGGTTTAAAAAAAAATATCGGAACTGACTGTGGGGGCCTAATACTAAAAACGCTAATAGCTAAATCTATGAAACGGGGCGAGAGACCACTTTTTGTGGCCTCGATGGACCTGAGCTCTGCTTTCGATCTTGTGGATAGGCAACTCTTATGGCTAAAGTTAAAAGATCTTGGTACTCCAGCTCATTTACTCGAAATTCTTATTGCCCTATATACAGACATCATGTTGAAGGTACGCCTAAACACAGAGGGCTTACTTTCTAAGGAAATCATTATCCCGAATGGCCTACGTCAAGGGTGTATGTTGGCCCCTACAGTTTTCAATCTATATGTATGCGGTGCTAACAACGCCCTTTGCAGTAAAGGTTTGGTTTGTCCAAAACTGAACAATGTGTGTATATCGTGGATGGCATACGCGGATGACTTTCTTCTCATGGATAAAACCAAAATTGGACTCCAAAGGTTACTTAAAGCATTTGAAATATTTATAAATAACTTAAAACTCAAAATTAATCCATCAAAGACGGTAATTGTCCGTTTTGGTAGTTACAACAAAAGAGAGAATGCCTTCTCATGGGTCTGTGAAGGTAGGATGATTAAGGCACAACCGTCATTTAAGTATCTGGGTTTTTATTTCTCTGGGTTGGATTCCATTAATCTTATAAAAAGTCAGCTGAAACTGAAATCCGAAATAGCCATTAGACAATTGAGGGCCATTGACAATAAATTCGGGAAATTCTCTATGGTCCCATTAAGGGAATTTTATAATAAATAAATCATACCACGTTTAACGTATGGAACGGAACTATTCCAAAATGGACTATATGAACATCTGAATTGTATTGAAGATAAAATCTGGAGATCTGTGCTGTGGTTTTTGCCCAAATGTGTTCCATTAGAATTAATAAAATACGAACTGGGTCTGCAATCGCTCTCCACTTATGCCACTTGGAAAAGACTATGTTTATGGAAAAAATGCAAAAAAGCCTTGGACGAGACTCTCTATGCCTGCGCTTATCGAGAAATGACAAATCCTTTCATGCTTGCACTCAATGTTGAGACCATGAACTGCCTAAAGGAGTTAAGCTTGTCAACGGTTTCATTATGCAACAAACCAGAAAAAGTTAAAACTAGCCTTTTGGGCTTTGATTGGCAAATAACTAAATGTAAAATTCTGGAATCAAAACTTCATAAATGTGCTTGCTCCACTTGGAAATGGCAGCCTGTCATGGAAGGATATTTGATTCAATACCCTGGTAAGCGCCTGCGTACTGATTTCACGTGCTTCCGTTTTAATGTCTTACTCACAAATCAAATAAAATGTACTAGAAATCGACACTCTGAAGAAAGGCCTTGGTGTCGTTTCTGCAATCTGAATGGTGTAGTTGAAACATTGCAAAAACAAAGAGGTGATGGCTGGAAGGTTTAGACTGAATCTTAACCACTGGCATTGCTCGGGGCAACCCTCCAGACCATCGTTCTTTGCCTGCCAAGCCATTACAGAAGGGGAAAGACCATATGCAAATCAGGCTTGGCCCCACCCCAAAAGGGGAAATCCAGCCCAAACTGCTAGGTCACATCCCTTCTGCACGAGACCACAAGCATCCCCAAACATGTTTCACCCTTGTTGGGGCTCATCAGTGAGGAGTAGCTTGGGTCTCTAGGCCCAGCAGGCACGGGACCCACGTCTGGGAATACCCGTCCCACTCGGGGTGACAAAGCAAAAACAAAGAGGTGATGGCTGGAAGGTTTAGATTGAATCTTAACCACTGGCATTGCTCGGGGCAACCCTCCAGACCATCATTCTTTGCCTGCCAAGCCATTACAGAAGGGGAAAGACCACATGCAAATCAGGCTTGGCCCCACCCCAAAAGGGGAAGTCCAGCCCAAACTGCTAGGTCACATCCCTTCTGCACGAGACCACAAGCATCCCCAAACATGTTTCACCCTTGTTGGGGCTCATCAGTGAGGAGTAGCTTGGGTCTCTAGGCCCAGCAGGCACGGGACCCACGTCTGCGCATAACCGTCCCACTCTGTAGTTGAAACATTGCAAAACATTTTGCTGGTATGTCCTGAATTGAAGGCAGAAAGGTTAAAGTATTTTGCCCAATTTGTAAACTCAACTGACAATGTAAATAGAGATTTCACATGGTACAGAATGCTACATGATAATTGTACAAGTCTAAAAATTTGCGTGACAACCTTTTAAAGAAATGTGTGTGATTTGAGTTAAAGAATGTAAAGATTTTAGGTCTATGGATATGTTTAGTGATTTTAATGAATTTGAATTAATGAACAGTTTATTTGTGAAATTGTTTTTGTGTGTTTCTGTGAGTATGTAGAATTGTGTTTAGGTTGCTGATGCTTTTTTCTTATAATATGTACTTTTGATCAAAATGACTACTTAATTTGCTTTTTTGTATTATCTTTATTTCTTTATAACTTTATTTAAGTTACTGCTATGTTTGACACTCATTGTGATTGTGTAAAGGTTTGTAAATAAACCAAAACAAATAAATAAAATAAAAATATGTTGGCAGTGCATCTGCCTCTGCCGCGTGCATGCCCGACGTAGCGACACCACGGACACGAAGCTGGAGCCACCAGAACTGGAAATAACGTGATCGCCGGAACCAGAAAGAGCCCGCACCCATTACAAAAATCACAATCCACTGCAATCTCCCTGTGCCTGAAGCCATCCAGCCTTACTAACTGCCAGAACACATCCAGGGACATGTCCTCCAGGATTCACCAAACCTGCCAGCGAAAACCGCGCTTCAGTGAGGCCGGGCTGACCATGCTGGTCGACCACATAGTCGACAATGCTGGGGAGATATTCTCAGCAGACCAGCGCCGCAGCACGCAGCTCCAGAGGAAGGCAATCTGGGTGGAAGCAGTCCGGAAGATGACTGCTGTGGGGGTGACAGCACGCAGTGTGAAAGACTGCCGCAAGCAGTGGGATGACCTCCGGCTGAGGGTGTGCAACCTTCTGGCTGCACACCGCCACCACTGCAGAGCTACAGGCGGCGGACCACTCTCACCCATCAAGCTTCTGCTCTGGGAGGAGAAGTGCAGCAGTGTGCTGCATTAGGAGGGTATAGCGGGAGTCGGTGCAGCAGAGCTTGGACACCTGTCGAGGCTGGTGAGTAGACAAAATGCACAAATGTAAAGCTCTCAAATGTCCATAGAACTGGCCACATCACCCCGACCAGACCCAGCACTCACCATGCTCGCCCTAATGAATTTAGCGCTAAGCAAGTCACATGCCCTGCCCCCCTGCATGCCCCATACACAACCACATGAGAAGGCACCACACATGACTGTGTGTGAACTGAAACAAGGGTGCCTGTAAGTAGACCGGCACACATGACAGGACCGGCAAACACATGATGATGCCCTATTACAGTGGCTGCCAGGGCTGCAGCGCCCAACAGGCCTATCCGTGGCGGGTGATGCGGTCCTGGCACACTGAGTTGCCATGGAACCGCCGCCACTGTCAACAACGTTACCACTGCTCCTACCGACCCACTCCCATGGGTCGGTATGTGACTCAATGGGAATGTCTATCAAGAACATCCTGCCGCCTAACGTCCTGGCCCCTGGATTTGGAATAAGCCAGTGGCACTGTGAAGTCAGCATATGTTCATTATTAATGGCTCTGACAGCAAGCCACCGGTAGCACTGGCATGGTTAACACCGGATCCATAATGAGGGACAGTGTCACCTACACACTGCAGCAAACACACCCATGCAGGTAGACCCATACACAGCTGCATGTACAGCATGGCTACAGCGTGGGCCACGCACCCAGCCCCCCCCAATCCGCACATGAGAACACTGATGAATAACTCATAGCCAGACTCAACTGACAATAGAAGAAAACATAATAACATAACAAACATAATAAACGCCGCTGACACTGCGCATCCTGGTCATGAGTACTGTATGTGTGGCTGCCGTGCTGCCACTGCCAGCACAGCACTGGTACGCCCTCACCTGCACATACACATGAGCACCCACCAATTGATGAGTGCATGTCCGTTACATGACCCTGCCAGCCCTACCATGAAAACCCCACACACATCCTGCAACCAGGTCACACATCAACTCCAGGCATGCACCCCCCCAACAACCCTCACAACACATCCCGTGTACCTGCACACGGGCAGACCTGCATGGCACTACCCACAGCCCAACGTGGGTGTACATGTCATCATACCCAGCACAGCTGTGTCTACGCAACACATGAATGAGTTAGACATACCATGCAGCAGTGCATGCCCCCACAGTGTAATATTGCACGATGACCATGTTGCATGTAAATGTACAATTGTCAGCCAGGCAGTTCCCTAACATCATGCCTTTCATTCACCCACAGGAACATCATCTGACACGGACGGCGGCCAACCATGGGAGGTTGATGTACGTTGTGATGTGCCCCTTGCACGTCCGCTGGCCCAGCGGACGTGCAAGGGGCACATCACAACGTACATCAACCTCCCATGCAAGCACATCTGGCATAGTGGGAGTGACAACTGTCACCGTACACCAGGCAGAGCCGGCAGGTACCCCAGCTGCCCCTGTAACCCAGGCAGCCCCTCTGCTTGCTCCACCAGCTGCCCCTGTAACCCCGGCAGCCCTTCTTCTTCCTCCATCAGCTGCCCCTGTCACCAGGCAACCCCTCTGCTTGCTCCACCAACTGCCCCTGTCACCCAGGCAGCCCCTCTGCTTCATTCACCTGCTGCCCCTGTTACCCAGGTAGCCCCTATGCTTGCTCCACCAGCTGCCCCTGTCACCCAGTCAGCCCCAAGTGGAATTCCACAGGGATGTGCTCCACCCCCACGCCAGCAGCATGACTCATATGCCACAGACAGCAGTGATGGGGATGGAGCTGTCGAGGCAGGCCTTAACACCGGCGATGACACAGACTACACCCCAGATGTTTTGGGCACATTCAGCCCCATGAGCCCGATAAGTCCTGATCGCTCTCCCTACCCCTCATTACGGGAGATGAATGCGCCTCTCCAACACATGGAGGAGCGACAGGACACACTAACCGCCCTGGTGCAGCAGCACTTAGAAGTCTCGTCTGATGAGGGAGAGCAATCAGGCAATCGGACGGCGGGTTGCCAGTGACATTGAGCGCTCAGCTTGTGCCACCGTCCTTTTGTCTAGGAGGGTCCATGAGGGCAATAGTGTCCAGTCAAATTTTGCAGAGACAATGGCACTGGCCCTCCAGACATGCATATCCCGACTCTCGCGTGAAAACACGCTGGTGCCCTCCGCCAGCTCCACGCCTGCAAGCTCCCAGGCAGCCAGCCCCAGGTGGAGATCCATGCAACTGTCTGGCTCCTCTCAGAAGGACACACATGCCGCCAAGTGTGGCCGAAAGCAGTGCGGAAACATGGACCCTTGCTCCATGTGTGACTAGTTGGGGAGTGGAAGGTGGGAGCGTATGTTTGGGTGGGTATTGCTGTTGCACCTGTTTTTGATTGTCTTAATAATAATACACTGGGTTGTGCATATCAATCACGACTGGACATTCATTTTGCTTGAGTATTAATTATTTAATAGAAGTGCTTGAAATTACTTTGGGGTGTGGGAGGTGGGAGGGTAAGTTTGGGAGTGGGAGGGGGTCCACAGTTGGGATAGATAGTTGGGGCGTGGGAGATGGGAGGGTACGTTTGGGAGTGGTAGGGGGTCCATAGTTGGGATAGATAGTTGGGGCGTGGGAGATGGGAGGGTACGTTTGGGAGTGTTAGGGGGTCCATAGTTGGGATAGATAGTTGGGGCTTGGAAGGGTACGTTTGGCAGTTGGAGGGGGTCCATAGTTGGGGTAGATAGTTGGGGCGTGGGAGGTGGGAGGGTCCGTTTGGGCGGATATTGCAGTTGCACCTGTTTTCAATTGTCTTAATAATAATACACTAGGTTGTGCATATCAATCACAACTGGACATTCTTTTTCTGTGTGAGTATTAATTAAAGTGCTTGAAATTACATGCTAGAAATTGTGCACCACGTGCTTGTGAGGACTGTTAAAAAAAATGTGTATCAGTGCATCCCATGCATGTTGACCATCCATGGCATCCCGCCGTGGTCGCACTGCCACCCCGTCATCGTCGTCATCCCCATCCTCCTCCTCTTCAGGGTCCATGTCCGGGGACAGTGCAATGTTGCGTCGAATACACATGTTGTGCAACATGGCACATGCCAGGACAATCTTACCAACCTTGATGGGGCTATACACTAATCGCCAGATCTGCTGAGGCAGCGGAACTTTGCCTTGAGCAGTCCAAATGTCTGTTCTATGGTGCCCAGTGTACAGATATGTGCCTGGTTATAGGCCTCCTCATGCATGTTCCGTGGGCGTCTAATGGGTGTCATCAGTCATGGCGTGAGGGGGTATCCGGCATCACCTGCATGGGAGTGACAGAATGGTGATTTAATGTCTTTGGTGTCAATCTCATGTGAGTCATGTGAGCATGTACACATTTCCAAGATTTAATTAGCACACAACGCAGCACATGACCCTATTAATTTTTCCAATGTTACATGTAATGCCATTACCATATTCAAATGTTAGTTCACTCATTCGATTTGAGACTGCTTGGCCTGCTCACTATCTGCGGTCATGATATGCCCTACGATGCTACTACATGTCTTTTTTCTTTGTATGGAAACAAGGGTGCGTATCTGCCTACTAGGAGCCTCCTAACGTGTATGGTGCTAACAATCTGCCTTCCTCACCCGCAGCGCCCAAGGGGCCAGACACTGCTGTGTGCAGCGGGCCCAGTAGGCAGTGTGCTCAGGGGAGTACCAGCTACTTTCTCACCGGTGACAGTACACCCATGTACATATCACCATTCCGTACTGTAGCACAGTTTAGAACAATTTTATCTAACCCCAAAAGTTCGACTCCCAAAAGTTTTCCCGCATATATATATATATATATGTGTGGGGGGGGTAAAGCATATAAAAAATGTATAGGGGTAAGGTGGGGGTTTGGGGGGTCTCCCCCCACATATATATTTGTGGGAAAGTAAAAAAAAAAGTCAAACCTTTGGGAAGTCGAACATTTGGGTTCGGTAAAATCGCTTAGATTCCTGTGGCACTCCATGGTTAGGGGGACTTTCATTTTACTGGCACCTGGATTTCTGTGACACAGTAACCTCTAATGGGCCTCAGGCAGCGGTAAGCCAGGTGCATGTAAGGTGTGTGGTGTCCGGCACAACCCCAGCAGGGGATAGCTTGAGTTTAACGCAGGCCTACGGATGTGGGCCATGTGCGTGTTGGCTTTGATGTCTCGCACATATTGATGCACTGTCCCACTGCATTGTTCTTTCATGTTGTGTGTTTTGCTTGCTTCAACATGCTACTCAACATCTTCAGAGTGCTCATAGTCAGCTGGGTGTATAACCCGTAATGAGTACTTGGTGGTTGCTGAACACTTATGTAGGCATGTGTACTAGATGCCTGTTGTGGGGTTCAATGATGGTATGTAGGTTTGCATGATTTTGACTTGTCTGTAAAGCAGGCGGTGGCGGATGTGCACAGTCTTTTAGCAGGCACATGTGTGGGCTGTCTGATGCATTCAGGTACATGTGGTAGTTTTGTGTTGCCTCATTTAGCTTATCATTGATAGGTATTGGGTGTGATCTATATGCCCATTTGGTACATGCATTTTGAATAAGGGATGCAATGCATTAGTGTTAGGTTGCATTTGCCACATGCTCTGCTGACTGTGCTTCTAAGCCCCCCCACCCTTACACAGAGGTCATGCTTTGGTCATTCTACTCACCCAACAGCAAAGTGCACTCTGGTGAGTGCCTATTTACCCCCCCACCCCACACAGAGGTCATGCATTGGTCATTCTACTGACCCAACAGCAAGGTGCACTCTGGTGAGTGCATATTTCCCGGAACCCGTGCACAGCAATGGGTGATGAAGTGTTCAGCATCACAGACCATCTGCACGTTGAGGGAGTGGAATTGTTTGTGGCTTCTATACACTGCCTCAATGGCATGTCTGGCCACTGACTTCACATGGGTACAATCTAATGCACCAATGCAATTGGGCATGCCTGGCAGGGCATGGAAGGCCTCTTTGGTGGCATTAACCTGCACAGGGGTCCAGGGTAGGGCGATGTGGTCTGCCACATGGCGCAGCAGTGCATCCAGTACCTGGAACAAGACTCTGGAAAAACAGGGTTGCGACAACCCATGCAGCTCACCCACATTGTGCTGGTATGTGCCGGTTGCAAGGAAGTGCAGTACCGACACTACCTTCAGCAAGGGGGGGGATTGCAGTCCGTATGTTTATCATGCTGCTGATGTCATCATTAATGAGGGTGACTATTGATATTATGGTCTCACTGTTAAGCCGGTACAATGTGTGGATTTGGCTTGGGGTCAGGTTCCAGGGCAAGGCCCTGATTCAGGGTATCGGTGGCTGCCTGCGGGGTGCTACCTGCTGGACATTGATTTTAGGCATGGCCAACTGGTTCCTCATTCGCCTCCTGCGCCTACGCCGCCTCCTCTGCCTCTCAGCTGCTTCATCCACAATACCTTCTTGCTGGTTCCCCAGCCCAATTGCTGCTACAGCGACTGCCAGCATGGTTGTGTTGGGGGGTGGGTTGGGTGTAGTCCTTTTCTGCATTCACAGTGGTCAATGGTGTGCAGCTGTGCTGGTTTGGTACACCTGGGGCCTTTTGCTGCTCACCTGGCACTGTTTAACATCTGGTCTGTGGTGCCAGTATTAAAGGCGCGGTGGTCACGGAGCCACTGCCATTTTTATGGTGGTGTTTCCTTGTAGGCGGAACTCTAAATGTGCCCGTACTACTGCCATGCTGGTAATTCAGGGATGTCCGGAGACTATTTCCACTGTTTACGGTCACTATGCTACTTGGTGCGGTAGCATCGTGGGTGTCACTTTGCGGTGACAGTGTTTCCGTACTTGTGACTCTGAATGTGCCGGTCCGGAAAACGGTGCTGGTACGGTGCTACCGGCACCACTATTTCCAGACCGGCATACTTGTAATGGGGCCCAATGTCTTTCTTCCTTATGCATGTGGTGCTGCATTGTGTCAAAATGGTCCCTAGCCCTAGAGATCATATTCGGGCTAACCCTATTGCTCCTGTGGGTGGGGGTAGATCCTCTAGTCTCATTGGCTTGCACCTCCTGGTTGTCGCTCTGCACCGCTTATTGAGTTCTGGGCTCCTTTGTAGTGTTCTGGTTGGTTACTTTTTTCCATAATGTCACACACTAGTTAGCATTCTCCACCTTCTCTTGCCAAAGTGATAATGTCCCATTCTCCAGCATGGGGTCTTACATGGATTCACATGCTATGAATATTCCCTGCCTATTGCTGTCACTTTGCATCATACTGCCCCAACCATTGACACTCGTCCTCCTTAGCTCCACCCCTGATGCCCATCTTCAGATTTTTACCACACATTTTCGTGTTGGGAGTCCTCAAGTTCCGCTACTAGATTTCCCTGAGTATTTAGCCTATTTTTGATCGTTTTCTACGAATGTGTTCTTTAATCCATCACCGTTGTGACTTGTTGGTAGTAGGGATCTGTTGCCGGTCTCGATCCCACCTTCCATCAGATCGCCACATTTTTCAGCCTAGTACACGTGCCATGTCGGAGGCTGAGAAGAAGGGGCTCTTCAAGGCCTGTTCCAGATGCGGTCAGAAGAATGCCTTCATCGAAGACCGCCACCAAAAGTGTATTTACTGCCTGCACCCGGACCACAATGCGGAGGGATGTCGACTCTGGCAGTCTTTCTCCACTAAGACGAGGAAGGATCACCATCGGAGGTTAGTGTCATGGCTGTATGAAGGTAAAGCCTCTTATGCAGCGTCTGTGCGTGGTCATGCCTTTGCCAGGGCTAGCAGGCCCACAGAGCATACTCCTTCTGGCAAGAGGTCGAGATCCTTTGAGGATACTTCCAAGGGGAAGGTACGTAAAAAGGTGAAGTTGTCACACCCTCCAACTTCCTTATCGACAAGCGTCGCTACTGCAGAGTCTCAGTTGTCTGGATCGGCGATGGGCATGAAGGGAACCCCGTCTTCGGAGGGCCAGAGATCGTCCACTCCTTCACCTTCAATCCTGTCGACGAAGCATCTTTCATCGTCGTAGACAGCATCATCATTGACGACCCCAGAGACGTTCTCGTCGACAACCCCAAGACAGATGTCTAAATCATCATCGACAATGACACATCCGCCAGGTTGGCGGTACCAGGTTTTGTCACGTCTACAGGCTCGTCAACAACTAGGCACCACCTGTATGGTCACACCGGCTATCTCAAGGGTAGCATTGCCTCCAAGACCTGTGTCAGCCCCGGCTGGGTCTGTTCCGTTGGCACTATCTTCTCCAGGTGCACCTGTGCTAGGCAACTTCCGGAGAGGTTCCAGCAGAAAGAGGGAGGCACCACCAGATCTTTCTTTTCTGCCAAAGCCCACACGGGCCACCCTGCTGCCTGTCACATCCACTGTGAGGCCTCCCAGTGTCATCTCTCCAGCCACTGTTTCCACTCCTTCCATCCTGTTGGAGGAGGAAAAGGAGGAAGAAGAGTAAGAGGTTTTTGAAGAGGTCGACCCACAGCCTATGGAGGGTAGTGTGGCCTGCTTTCACAGCCGGTCCTGTGGCATGCGCAACCACTTCAGCCTACTTGCCCTATGAACCCCTAGCCTCATTCACCAATCTTGACACCTCAGGCTCCGAGAGATCCACTCCCAAGAGATGTTTCTTTGGACATTTTGTCAACTCTCCACCTGTGACTCATGCTCCTCCTGTGGTTTTGGGCCCAGCCTATGTAGCCAGTCCAACAAGATTGTCTTGGCCGTGCCTGACGCCACCTACTCCAGTGCCTGCGATCCCACAGCCACCTCCTGCTCCTCAACCCCCTTTTGTAGAGAAGTTGGTCTTTACAGGAATGGACACTAATACGGACACCAAACCGGATACAGATGGTACCCAGGGTAAGGATGACCTAGAGTACGGATGAGTTTGAGGACTACGTCCCTGCAGATGGTGAGCCGCCAGATGTAGAGCAACCATCTAGGGACTCTCCCCTGGATGAAGTGAGATCATTCCAGGTGATGATTTCCCAGGCAGCTATGTTTTTCATCTTAGTCTGCTGCGAGGAAGAGGTTGTCTAATCCATCATCCTCTTGCTCAGTCCCACCTGACCTGGAGGGTAGAAAGGTGGATGTGACTGGAATGTGCATAATTACCACTGCAGAGTCTACAGTCAAGGCCGCCAACACCTTAGCGATCCTTGCACGCTACGACAGAGAACGCTGGTACAAGTTGGGACCCATTCTCGATTTCCTGCCAAAGGAAAAAAAAGCAGACACCATGGCCATCTTTCAGGAGTGGGAAGTGGTATCTGACCCTGCAATCACGGGCACCCTTGACATTGCCGATTCCTGTTTCTGACAGATGGGCAACAGGGTCGCCCTACGCCATCAAGGTTGGCTCAGGGCCACATACCTCAGGCAGGATGTCGAAGCCAAGGTGCTCACCGCGTCTTTCGACTGGGATAACCTTTTCGGCAAGGCAGTGGACAAATCTCTTCTCACCATCAAAACGGACACAGCGACGGCACACTCTCTGGGCACACTGCAACAAAGGAGGCATAACTTTCTTCGCTTCCAGAAGGCAAAGGTTTCCCAACTGCTCAGCCCTTCCTACCGCCAGCCCTATCGCTCCACTGTCAGGAGGCGAATAGAAGCAATTTCCAGGCCTCTAGGAGAGGCATCCAGCAATGTCATCCGCAAGCCACCAAAATGCAGATGCCGAAGGAAGCCTGACCAGTCCAGTTCCTGAGCCCCCACTTCAGCACCCCAGTGGGAGTCCGGTTATTTCAGTTTGTCAACATGGGGCGCCACGGACAAATTGGTGCTCGATGTCATCGAGCAGGGACACTCTCTGGAGTTCAAAGACAAGTGCCTTTGCCCTGCTCCTGTGATAAGACAAGAACAGCACGCAGCCCAACTTGTCAAGGAGGTCCAGGCCATGCTGCCAAAAGGGGAAATAGAACCTGTATACTCCAGATACTTTCTGGTTCGCAAGAAGTCAGGCGGGTGGAGTCCCATCCTGGACTTGCATCGTCTCAACAAATTCTTGAAGTCCCAGAAATTCAGGATGGTCATGTTACCCCACGTGCTCAGCCAACTGGAAGAGGGTGATTTCCTGGCGATGCTGGATCTGGATCTGGAGGATCAACATCCCAATTCACACAAAACATCAGAAGTTCATAAGGTTTGTCATCCAAGGACGACATTACCAATTGAAAACTACCCTTCATCCACAAATCAGCCCCTAGGGTGTTCACCAAATGCCTACCCCCAGTGGTGGCGTTCCTTCGTCAGAAGGGAGTGTATGTCTACCCCTATCTGGGCGATTGGCTGGTCCGGTCTTGTTCTCACGCCTAGGTGGCGCAACATACAGGGAAGATGATCCAGACTCTAACCTCTCCGGTATTCTCTATAAACTATCCCAAATCCTGCATGATGCCGTCCCAAGACGCTCTGTACCTGGGAGCCCGTCTCAACACAGTCTTGTGTCTGGCAGCCCCAATGGAGGAAAGGATTCATGCCATCCTAGGAAAGGTCCAAAGGCTATCCTCCGTTAGAGTGGCGACAGTCCAGTCCATCAAATCCCTGTTAGGGAGGATGTTTCCCTGCATTCATCTGGTCCCTCATTGTAGGTCGCACATGAGTCTTCTTTAAGAGTTCCTGGACTACAAGTGGAAGCAGACCTCGGGCTCATGGAATGACAAGCTAGTCCTCACTCAAACGTTCAGGAAAGCCCTCAGATGGTGGTCCATTCGCCTTCCCATCTCGCGAGGGGCTCCCTTTAGGAACCTGGTGCATCAGGAAACGGTCACTACTAACACTTTTCTGGAGGGTTGGGGTGCCCACACAGGCCAACTATACTCTAGGGGACAATGGCGCTCAGAAGAGAAGATGTTGCATATCAATGCCCTGGAACTACAAGCACTTTTTTGGGCTCTCAAGTCTTTCAAGCCGCAGCTTTTGGGAAAGGTGGTCAGGATCTTCACGGACAAAGAGACCACCATGTATTACATCAAGAAGCAGGGCGGAACAAGATCTCCTGTCCACTCCCTGGAGGCACGAATCCTGTGGTGCTAGGCCATTGCTCAGTGGATGTTTCTAGTCCTGTTCCACTTGGCAGGTGTTCAAAACACTCTCTCTGACTCTCTCAGCAGGCAGCTGCAGTCCTGCCACGAGTGGGAGCTCCACCAAGCTCTGGTGTTTTCGGATCTTCAGCAAATGGGGCCAGACTCAGATCAACCTGTTAGCTACAACGATCAAGTGGCAGCGTTTTGCCAGCAGGTTCCCTCAAGCAAGAAGTCTGGGGATGCCTTCTCTATCCCTTGGGAAGACTGGTTCCTGTACGTATTCCTGCCAATAATGTTGCTGCTATGTGTGATAAACACACTCAAACTGTCCCGCTGCAAGATGATCCTCATTGCACCGGCATGGGCCAGGCAGATCTTGTACCCAGATTTCTTCCCCTTTCAGTGGCTCCAGCATTCAGACTGCCTCCTCTCCCAGACCTGCTCTCCAGGGAAGGAGGATCCATCCTGCACCATGATCCAGTCTCTATGAGCCTGGTGGCCTGGCTCCTGAAGTCCTAGAGTGTGGACACTACTCGCTGCCCTTGGAATGCAAGAACATTCTGGCTAAGGCCAGAGCACTATCTACACTTGCCTGTTACAAGCACAAGTATATGTGTTTTACAGTATGGTGCCGGTCGAAGAAGATCTCTCCATGGTGCATTAGTGCACCACAGCTTCTTCCTTACTTGTTCTTGCTTGCCAAGGCTGGCCTTGCAAATGCCTCAATCAATGTACACTTGGTGGCCATCTCCATGTACACCGAGACTCCTGGCAAGCTATCCCCGTGGTCGCATAGACTCGTCAAAGCGTTCCTCAATGGCATCTTCAGGACTTTTCTACCAGTGAAGGCTCCTGCCCCATATGTGGGAACTTAATGTGGTATTGTCCAAGCTCCTGGGGCCGCCGTTTGAACCTTTGCATCGGGCCCCCTTGAAGTTTCTTTCTTGGAAAACCACTCTCCTTGTGGCTATCACCTCGTCCAGGAGGGTTGGTGAAATACAGGCTCTCTCATGTAAGCCTCCATATTTGTTGTTCCACCCAGCGAAAAAGTGGTTCTAAGGACTCATCCTTCCTTTATGCCGAAGGTACCTTCAGACTTTAATTCAAACAAACATTTGGTACTCATTCTTTACTTTGAAAACCCTTCTTTGCCTGCTGAAAGGTCTTTGAATTTGCTGGACATGTTGCACTCACAAAGGACTTTCGAAAGACTTCTCAGCGTTTTGTAAACTTTGGCGCTGTGGGACATGGGAAGGCCCTATCAAAAGTGTCTTTCTCCAGATGGCTCTCCGGCTGCATCATGAATTGCCAACAGCTGGCCAACAGGCCTTTGCCAGGTAGACTGAGGGCCCATTCCACCATTGCCAGGCAGACTGGGGGCCCATCCCACCAGATCAATCACATCTACTATGGCGTTCCTCTCTGGTGTTCCCCTGATGGATATCTGCAGGACTGTTATGTGGAGGTCTACTCACACCTTCACAAGATTTTACTGTGTTGACAGGGATTCCATGGAGGAGTCTTGTGTCTTATTGCTTCTGATGAGCCTTGCCACATCCTGTGGTTGCGTATATGTACTGCTATGTAATCATATCCATAGCATGCAAATCCATGTAAGACCCCGTGCTGGAGAAGGAACCAGTTACTTACCTGTAACTCTTGTTCTCTATCATTGGTCTTACATGGAATCACATGTGAACCCTCCCTCCTTCCCCTCTATGGATCTTCTTGATTCCTTCTGCCACTTTACTAATGCGTCAAAATCTGAAGATTGGCCACCATGGATGGAACTAAGGAGGACAAGAGTCATTGGTTGAGGCAGTATGACTGAAAGTGACAGCAATAAGCTATACAAGCGACAATGCAGCTTTTAGCTTAAAGCTAAACTGCTTTATTTTACCAAGAATTACCAGCCTGACGACAGGGAATATTCATAGCATGTGAAATCATGTAAGACCCATGCTGGGGAATAAGAGTTACAGGTAAGTAACTTATTCCATATTTAACTTGTTTTTTTCATACTACTTCTCTAGTTTTTTTTAGGTGTTTCTCATGTTTGTTGAGACGTTTGGATTCCTGATCTGTCAACTCTGTTAAGTCCTTCTTGCCCAAACAGAACATTGGGAGCACCTTTTTCCTTCTACTCCGCAATTTGCTCTGCATACAGCACTGGCATAATGCTCAAAGCCCTTCTTCCACCTCTTCCAATCCGGGTGAATACCATAGGTGGGGGAATTCTTTGCAAATCTTCTACGGTAACTGGGTCGTCACCCTCAGAAGCAATTCATGGCCGAAGAATGGTGTGAGTTCATATATTTTTTGATTTTTTTTGTATGTCTGGGTAATTGGTGAGTAACAGGGTTTCCATTAGCCTCACACATAATATGCAGGAAGCATCTTTTTGGTGTTGGACTTTTGGTGGCGTAAGCCACCTAATCACTAAAACATTACATTGAAAATTGAAAAAAAGGAGAAAAAAGGAGAAAGGGAGGAAGTGTACAGTGTTGCCATGGCAACTTGCAGTGCTTGGTGATTAAATGGCTAAAGCATCATTTGGGCCGACACCCTCTCGCTCACGTCTGGGTGGCCTGCTGCTGTTGTTGTGGAAGCTATGCAAGCTCCCAAGTAGGAGCAAAATGACTGCACTTAACTATATGGCCGTTATTCCTTTCATTTGTTTGCAGAAATGCTTTTTATCACTTAAACTCTGGTCGGACTATGTTTAAAATCTGTGCAGTGATCTGTTTTTAAGCCGACTTTTTATTGTGTTACTGATCCTGAACTTAGTGATGTTTGTGTTCTAGGTCATGATGAAAGAAAGTTCTGCTATATATATATATATATATATATATATATATATATACACACATTGCAGATCCCGTCCGCAACGGGAGAAGTTGGCCTAACACCCAGTGCTGATAACCAGTGGTGAGCACGCCCACACCGAAGCAGCTTCCAGGTCACCAAATTCGCAGTGATTGTGAGGACTGGTGCCTTGCTGGAGGATCCTCTCTGTAATGGTGATAGGTGCAGAGAGGCACACAGTAGCCCCAAAAAAGACACTGAGACCTCTTCTTATCGTCTCGGGTTGAGAGTCCACTGAAGTACATGGGGGTAAGACAGAAGGCTGTCGGTGTCACACGGTGTAGTGATCATCACTTAAACCTAAATTGCCCCAAAGCTCTAAACGCGTATCCTCAACCTACTATTCTCATGATAGGGGTGTGGCTAGGTCTGGAAAATATCAGGGGCTAAGCTAATGTCGGGACTGGCGTGACTCGGGGCTAGCTAGCATTTTGGTTGTAGCACCTGAGCTTCTATCCCGGGCTACAACCAAAACACCCGGGGCTATAGCCCCCTCAGATCCCCCCTAGCAACCCTGTCATGCAGCCTTTCCCCTACCCACCTTGTTATGCGTTTTACATTGGGGAACATGTCGTTTTGCTTTTCCCATTAGAAGTGTCAGAATACACACCCCGATACTGCCAGAAAAAGAAAAAATCGATGAGGCTCACAAATAAACCCCACCCCCACTCTCTCTACCCCCACCCACTCGCTCTACCCACACTCACCCACCCTACCCCCACTCTGTCTACTCCCACCCACCCTACCCCACTTTATCTACCCCACCCATCAACCCTACCCCACTCAACTCTCTTTAAATACCTATCTCTCTCTACCTCCACCAAACACAGCCTACCAAATTTCTCTACCGCCATCCTCCCTCACTCTCACCCTTTCTTGCTAATATTTCTTCTTGCTCATCATCAATGGCACCCTCCATCAATGGCTTCCTCCTTTGCTCTATTCCTTGTCTCATTCAATTGCACATCTGCACCCTTTATTGCATACTTCTTTGAAAATGTGTACTTTCCCCCTTGCATCCTGGTGCCTCTAAATGCAAAATGCAAACAACTGCAGTAAATGTCAAAACTATTGGCATTGCCGATGCTTGTTTTTCCTTTTCTTTACAACCCTCCATTCAACATTGCGTCGCCCAGCAACGCCTTCCTCTCTCCCCTCCTTTAGCACTCAGCATCGTCTTCCTGGCACGTGCTCTACCAGGCTATGCGCGCTTATTGTAGGCATAGTTTCTAGCCCTTTTTAATCTTTTACTCTCACAAAGTCTGTTTCTTTATTGCTTGTAACCCACCCCCTTTCCACCGCTTTCTTTTAAGAGTGGCGAACAGGTTACTGTGCTTACAATGCCGACTCAGACGGCTTCGAGAAGATGCATACATAAGAGATAATAATACGAATAAAGGACCTTGTTTCCGACGCTGGCCAACGGTTTTCCTTTTGCCCCGCCATTGCTCTCTGAATCCTACCCAGGCGTTCTAGAATATGTGTGATATACCACAGCTGTGCTTCAGTTAAAACCCTACGGGATGATTTTAAGTCAAGAAAACGTTTTTAAAACGTCAAAAAATTAAGTGCCAGAAAGTCAAAGAGATCACAGTGTTTCAAATTCTATGACAAGACAGGAGGGGCGCATTATGCTTTACTTTCTTTAATACTGCCATACTAGTATTTAAAAAAACAAAATTTAAACCATAACATTTCTGCTCTTTTTTTCTCATCTTTATGAAAAAATATCAAATCTGAGAGGTTTTAAAAGTTCAATAGTCAATGTTCCATCCAGAACTACGACCCCCATGATCCTCTGGGGCTTGGTAGTCCTGACCTCTCCTCTTCCACCTATCCGAGACCAGGCCCTAGTATAAGAACCCTCCATTTTAGGTATATTCCTCTTTCTTTTTGCTGTCATATTGAGATAAGTAGACGACACTTTATAATGATTTGTAAGGTTCTAGTTGTACGTTTATGACCTTAGGAAGCGCTATTATATATATTCGCATGACCACTAGTTTTCGCATGCTACGAGGTTAATATTTATATAGAGTTTGGGGGGAGGTGCTTACCTCAATGCGTCATTAGTAGGCATCTCGGCCGCGTTCGTGAAGTAAACTGTAGTCCAAGGTGAGTAAACCTTGTTTATTGCTGTATCGCTGGAGGAGCGGGGGCCGGAGCCGCGAGCGAATGCACCCACCTCAGGCAGCTGGCCCCACTCCTCATAAAAACATCGCTGAGAACATGGCGAGCACTAAGACCCAGGGGAGTGGGAGGCGGTAAGCTTCCCGGCGTCCCCTGGGAGCTCTCTAACACTCATGCGTAATGATTTTGTTACGATCGCAGAGTGCAGAGTGACGGAAGCCTCCAGAGTTTGACTGAATCATTAGGATGAGTGTGCAGAGCGGTTGCTTGTGTAGAGCGGACAAGCGTATAGAGCGGATGAGTGCATAAATACAGAGAAGCGAGTAGAATGCATGAGTACATAGAACAGATGAATGTATAGAAGGATGAGCGTAAACCTGATGAGTGTGTAGAGCGGACAAGTATGTGGAGCGGACGAGTATGTAGAGCAGATGAGTATTTAGAGCGGATGAGTATGTAGAGCGGATGAGTATGTAGAGCGGATGAGTATGTAGAGCGGATGAGTGTGGATAGCAGATGAGTACGGAAGTGCAGAGAGTGTGTGGATCGCTGGAGCAGATGAATGTGCAGACCTGGCGAATGTATAGAGCGAATGAGTGTATAAAGTGGATGAGTGTATAGAACGGATGAGTGTACAGAGCGGATGAGTGTGCAGAGCGGATGAGTGTACAGAGCGGATGAATGTACAGAGCGGGTGAGTGCACAGAGCAGATGAGTGCACAGAGCGGATGAGTGTACAGAGCAGATGAGTGTACAGAGCAGATGAATATATAGAACAGGATTACTGCGTATTAGCGAATGACTTTATAGGGCTGATGAGTGCATATTGCTGTTGAATGCGTGGAAAGCACGAGTGCCTAGATCAGATGAGTGCATAGAGCGGATGAGGGCATAGAGCGGATGAGTGCATAGAGCGGATGAGTGCATAGAGCAGATGAGTTCCAGGAGTGGATGAGTGCGGGGAGCAGATGAGTTGAATGCGTGGAAAACACAAGCGCATAGAGCGGATGAGTGCAAAGAGCAGATGAGTGAGGGGAGCGGATGAGTGCGGGGAGCAGATGAGTACGGGGAGCGGATCAGTGAGGCAAGCATATGAGTGAGGCAAGCGGATGAGTGCTGGGAGCGGACGAGTGCGGGGAGCAGACGTGTGCGGGGAGCGGACGAGTGCGGGGAGCGGACGAGTGCGTAGAGGGGACAAGTGCATAGAGGGGATGAGAGCATAGAGGGGATGAGTGCATAGAGGGAATGAGTGCGTAGAAGGGATGAGTGCGTAGAGGGGATGAGTGCATAGAGAGGATGAGAGCGTAGAGGGGATGAGTGCGTAGAGGGAATGAGTGCGTAGAAGGGATGAGTGCGTAGAGAGGATGAGTGCATAGAGGGGATGAGTGCATAGAGGGGATGAGTGCATAGAGGGGATGAGTGCGTAGAAGGGATGAGTGTGTAGAAGGGAAGAGTGCGTAAAGGGGAAGAGTGCGTAGAGGGGATGAGTGCGTAGAGGGGAGGAGTGCATAGAGGGGATGATTGCGTAGAAGGGACGAGTGTGTAGAGGGGACGAATGCGTGGAGGGGACGAGTGCTTAGAGGGGACGAGTGCGTAGAGCGGGTGAGTGAGCAAAACAGGTGAATGCATAGTGCGTGTGAGGGCATAAAATGAATGAGTGCCTAGAGCGAATGAGTGCCTAGAGCAAACGAGTGCCTAGAGCGGAGTGAACGAGTGCCTAGAGGGACCAGACGTGCTGCGTAAAGCAGATGAGTTGCGTAGAGCGGATGAGTATGTAGAACGAGTGAGTGCAGAGTGCATGCAGTATGGATGAGTGCGTAGAATGGATAAGTACGTAGAGCTCCTGAATGCGTAGAGCGGACGGAACAAGTGAAGTGTGTAGATGGATTCTATATTGATAGAACAAATGATATATGTGAATGGAATTGATCACATATATGGATGGAATGCGTGCCGGACGTGGATGGAACGGGTGACGTACGTTGATGGAACGGCTGATAAATGTGGATAGAACGGGTGCCATATAAAACAACTTAGAATACATGGAATGGTACGGATGAAATATGTGGATGGAGTACATAAAACAACTTAGAATATACAAAATGGATTGGAGTAAATAGAGCGGTTTTGAGTGTGAATGGCGGACAGGAGTGCGAGTGGTGGACAGGAGTGCGAGTGGCGGACATGAGTGCGAGTGGCGGAGAGGAGTACATGCATGAGGCCGACAGGAATGCATGCATGAGGCCGACAGGAATGCATGCATGAAGCGGACAGGAGTGCATGCGTGGGGCAGACAGGAGTGCATGCGCGGGGCAGACAAGAGTGCATGCGTGGGGCAGACTGGAGTATGTGGGGTGGACTGGAGCACGCGGGGCGGACTGGAGTGCATGAGTGCGTCGAGCAGACCGGAGTGTGTGGAGCAGACTGGGGTGCATGGAATGAATAAGAGTGCATGGAATGGACTAGAGCGCATAGAATTGCGTGACATACATAGTATGGTTTGGAATGCAGGGAACATTTGAAAGAGCATATAACCCATCATATCACACCACCACGCTTACTCTCTTCTTTACACCACCACTCAACTAGAACACAGAGATACTATGACAACATTCGGTATAACTGTTCTCGTACCAACATCCGCCGCTCAATCCCCATCACTCTAAGTAAGCACTGCTGGTTACACACCCCCCAGCCAGGCGTTCTCCTCAGGCCTAACGCAGCCACATTCGGTCTGGATAAATCCTGCCAGAACAAACACATACTCCTGATCTCTCAACCACCACACCTTCCGCTAAGAAGCAGCTATTACACGTATACCGCACCAGCTGCACACATACCCGGTGCTCACATGCACCTTTGACTCTCTCTACTCTCTCTACTGACCTGAACTTCGGTTCCCAAGGGTGTTCAACCTACCAGCGCCTTCAGACCATACCAATGGTATATAAGGCGCTATATAAATGCAAATAACATAACATAACATAACATTAAAAAAAACGGAATTTGGAAGATTTGCCTTACAGAGGGGAATAAGACCTGTTTGAGAGGCTAGCTCAAAGTCTAAAGTGAGACTTTTGGGTATATCTGATAGAGCCTTCTCACCCCTAAGTGCTGATAGTCTTGCAGTTGGCTCTGCCAACAGATAGAATGGCTGGATATAAAAGCCCTGTCCAAACTCCATCAACATCTCCAGAATGGAGTGAAGAAGAGTGGGGGGAGGACCCCTCTAACCTAGAGCCTGATTTATCTCAAAGTTTTAAGAAAGTGCTAGGAGACTTGCTGACGCAAGCAGTCTCTCTAGGGGTTCAGCCTATTACTCAAAGGCTAGAAATCTTGGAGGCAATTATGGCAAAGCAGCAAGAGCAGTTAGCTGCCAAGAAAAGACAGGCAGAAATCCCTGATGAAGGGCCGTCAGCTAGACACCCCCCAGAAGGGGTTGAACCAAAGGGGCGTAAAGCAGCTTGGAAGAGCAAACGCTCTTTGACCACCCCCGAGCACAGGCGGAAGGTAGGATACGGCTCCCCAAGAAATAAGCGACCCTGTCGCCAGGCTAAAGAGCGCCTTCCTGGACAAACAGAAAGAATGCCAGGACAGACCCGCTGCACCAGGGGTGGATAATTCAGGGGATCATGATGAGGGCTACTCGCCCGATGATGAGGGGGAAGGAGACGACGATACCTCACGGCACTTCGAGGAAAACGTTGACCCCAAGATGTGGATAACACCACAGATATGTTTGATCCAGAGGCCATCAGGCACCCAAAGTCTTCTGAATGGGTACCATCGCCCAGGGTAGCGGCATACATGTCCCAGTATATACGGAAGCCGCTGGATAGAGAGGTACGATCACACATGAGGTCGGAGTGTCCTAGTCCAGAATTGCCAGGGAAGCTTGCAGAGACTCTGGATTTAGACCCCAAGATGGTCACTTTTGTGACAAGGTCCGTGCGAGACGTTAGAAAGGGAGTTGACCGCACTTAGAGGGGTAAGCCAGGACAAGCTTTTGGACATAGCAGGTCCATTAGCGAAAATAATGGACCTGACAGAGAAGGCAAAGGACACCGGAACCCTGGTAGATCCCCTTGCACTTGGTAACTGGGCCCAGAGAGCGGTGTGTCTTCTGGGAAACGCCAACTGCGGACTCTCTTCAAAGAGGAGGAGAGGAGTCCTATTGAAACTAGATGGAAAATTTAGCGACCTAGCCTCTTATGAGGCAGGTGAGAACGCTAGAGGTCTCTTGTTTGGCAAAGCTTTCACAAAAGAGATGTCACAGTTCGTGGGCACGTACTCAGCGTTAGAGAGAGCCCAGAGCTCAATAAAGAAGATCTTTCTGGGACGTGTTTTTTCCGGGACCAGGCGACACAGGTGTCACGTGTCTGGTTGATACAACTATCATCGCAGACCCCAAGGACAACGTGCCCAGTACTGGGAGGGGAAGCAACAGGATACCTTCTTCCCGACCAGATCCATATTTCCGAGAGTTCGTAGAGGGAGAGGATCTTATCGTCAACCCAGTGCCGCCGGCGGTGAGTACACCAGGCAGGAAAGTAGGAGGGAGAACGCTCCAATTTTTAAGCGAATGGCGAGCTTTGTCGCGCAATGCATGGGTACTGCAGGCAGTGGCAGGGCTGCAGCTAGAGTTTTTGTGAAACACAGTCCAACTCTCAGAACCTCATCCCACATACATGGTGAGCGCAGAAGCAGCATTACTGCACAACAAACTCCTCAGTTTATTACAGAAAGACGCAATAGAGCGAGACTATCAAGGGGGGCCAGATTTCCTCAGCAACATGTTTCTGGTCCACAGGGGAGACAAGACACGGCCAGTTATAAACTTAAAAAACTTGAACGCATGGCTCGAGTACAATCATTTCAAGATGGAAAGCATCCATCTGTTGCGTGACCTCCTCCGCAAAGGAGACTACTTAGCACGCCTAGATCTCAGGGACGCATACCTCACGGTTCCGATAGCACAAGAATTTCGGAAGTATCTGCACCTTCGTGGAATGGACAGATATGGCGCTTCTCATGTCTCCCATTCGGCCTAGCGTCCGCGCCTTGGGCTTTCACCAAAGTGATGAAACCAGTAGCTGCCGCCATAAGATAGAGGGGAATTTGTATCATTATATACCTAGACAATATTCTCGTTCTAGCTTCAGACAAGAATACTCTCACCAAAAATGTGCAGTGGATCTTCACGCTCTTGTCCTCGCTCGGATTCTTGGTGAATTTGGACAAGTCTCAGCTAACGCCAGTACAGAAGCTGGAATTTCTAGGCTTCACAATAGATACAGTGAAAGCGATTCTCGAGCTCCCTCAGCACAAAGTGAGGGCGATAAAGAAGGAGCTCAGAGTAGTAATAGCGAAGAAAGTTATTTTGCTTCAATTTCTAGCCAGAGTAGTGGGGTTGCTAGCGGCCTCGATTCAAGCGATATTTCCAGTGCCTCAAAATCAGGCATTTACAAGGAGGAGTAGTGTACCACCAACTGGTGACCTTAGACCGCAAAGCGCTTACAGAGCTCCACTGGTGGCTTCAGAATATGGATGCTTGGAATGGACGAGTGATATTTGGAGATGCCCCAGACTTGGTTTTAGAGTCAGACGCAAGCAGGTCAGAATGGGCAGCCAGATGCGAGTACATAGAGACAGGAGGGAAATGGTCAGAGCAGGAATTGCAGCTAGATATAAACTGTCTCGAATTATTGGCAGGTACTTTTGCGGTGCGCACCTTCACGAAAGACATGGTGAAATGCTGTGTACTGCTCAAGATGGACAATATCTCGGCAGTACATTATATAAACAAGCTAGGAGGAACTAAATCAAAGCTACTAGCGGAGTTAGCGAAAGATTTCTGGCATTATTGCCTACAACACCAGATTGCGGTGTCAGCAGAGTATCTACCGGGAAACCTCAATGAACTAGCGGATTAGAACTCGAGGTATCTGGTAGATTCCAGCGATTGGAAACTACACCCGCGAGTGTTCGAGAAGTTACAGAAACGCTGGGGCCCAGTGCACATAGATCTGTTTGCATCCAGGTTGAATGCTCAGAGGCAGAAGTACTTCAGCTGGAGGATAGACCCGGGTGCAGCTGATACGGACGCCTTCCTACAGACATGGTACGTTGCGCTCCACTATGCCTTCTCGCCATTTATCATGATCACAAGAGCGCTAGCGAAAGTGCACAGAGAACAAGCCGAGCTCGTGATGGTGCTACCGCTCTGGAAGTCACAGCCCTGGTTTCCAGTAGCAATGGAACATTCTTCGGATTTTCTGAGGTTAGTTCCTCATCAGCCAGACCTTCTGCTAGGACCGACCGGCCAGACGCATCCTCTGATAGCAACAGGCAAGCTACAGTTGATGGTCTGCAGGATTTCAGGAGGAAATGGGAGTTGCCAGCAATTTTGCAACTCGCTGCATACTGAATCAAGGACTCCTGGACGCCTTCCACCATTAGGAGCTATAGCGGCGCATTGAGAGCCTGGGTTCAGTGGTGCACAGACGCGTCAGGATCCCGTTTCAGCCCCTGTAGTGCAAGTCCTTAACTTCCTAGCGGCTAAATTTCAGGAAGGAGGTGCTTTTAGAACAATAGGGGTGTACAGATCGGCGATCTCAGCAGGACACGATCAAGTGGAAGGGAACTCAGTAGGCGAACACCCCGCTGTCCTGCCACTACTGAGAGGCATAAAGATGAGAAAGCCTCCTCAGCCAAAGTGCGCAGTGTTATGGGATTTTAGGGTACTTTTTGAACTTTTCCTTAGGTGGCCAGCAAATGAAGATCTTTCGCAAGCTCAGTTATCAGGCAAGCTGGCGATGTTTTTGTTCCTTACATCATGTCGAAGAGTATCAGATGTTAAGGCGTTGGAGATCGATAGGAAGATCTTCTATCCAGAAGGAGTAGCCTTTAACATAGCGAAGCGAACGAAGACAGGTTCTGGAGTTATTTCATACCCTTATTTTACAGAGAATAGGAAATTAAGCGTCGCTCAATGTATCAAAGATTACAAAAGCGGCACTGCACAGTTTAGGCCGCGAGGGGTGACACAATTGCTTATAGCACGCAGGAAACCTTATCATACAGTAGCAGCGGCAACGATCGCTAGATGGGTGCGCGAAGCGATGCAGTGGGCAGGGATAGACCTGTTCGTATTTGGCGCGCATTCAGCGAGGGGTGCAATGGCGTCTAAAGCCTTCACTTCTGGGGTATCACTTCAAGATATAATGAAATCAGCAGATTGGTCTTCTGAGTCCACCTTTAAGACTTTTTATTTCAAGCCTTTATCTGATATAACGAGTACAGTGGTGATGAGCTTTGAACAAGAATTATGCGAGCCTCCTGTCTTGTCATAGAATAAAGATTGCCCACGCTTACAGCACAGGAAGTCTTCATTCTATTAAAGACAAGGAGACAAGCATTATATCCCACCCGATAAATTTAAGAATCTGAACCCATGTATGGTATTATTTAATGTTCAGATGGTGTTTGCCCGCCCTCACGATTTATATTGCATCTGTTGTAGGAGACGATCAGAAGGTGACTTGAATACGAGTAAAGATCGAGAGAGCGAGGAAGTTCACTCGAGTGGTCCGGGGGACCTAACAAGTTGCAGTTCAGCACACAGTTCCAGTTTCGTCCTTCGTTGGATCAGACAGAGGACAGTTTAAAGTTTATTGCACAGTTGGAAGAAAAAAGAAAGATGAAGATACCTCATTTGGAGGGTTCTCATACTAGGGCCTGGTCTTGGATAGGTGGAAGAGGAGAGGTCAGCACTACTAAGCCCCAGAGGATCATGGGGGTCGTAGTTCTGGATGGAACATTAACTATTGAACTTTTAAAACCTCTCAGATATGATATTTTTTCATAAAGAAGGAAAAAAGAGCACACATGTTACGGTTTTAAAATGGTTTGTTGAAATGCTGATATGGCAGTATTAAAGAAAGTAAAGCATAATGCTCCCCTCCTTGTCTTTAATAGAATGAAGACTTCCTGAGCTGTAAGCCTGGGCAATCATTATTATACTGACTATATTTGAACTTCCAAAAAATATCTTAAACCTGCTGGTGTTTGTTTTATTTTCTTTAAATATCTGCAAAGGTCACGCCCACCACTCAGTGTGGTGAGATTAGGATGTTTACAAATCCATTTGCTACGTTATGTACCTACGTAGGCTTCGAATATGTTTTGAAAAACAACAACACATAAAGTCACTATTTATTAAATCCTCAACACCTCACCGCATGGTTCAAATATCTACTGTGGAGCGTCATATGACTATTAATATGGTGTCTATATAATAATTGAACTCGTATAACAAATGTTTTGCATTTTATAGTGTCAAACCTGTTTTTTTAGTATGATGACAAATAAAATTGTGTTTTTCCTGTTAAAATTTGGTGATCTAATTTTAATGTACAACACAGACCAAGTCTAGTTGTCTGTCGAAGTGGAGTGGTTTAGTATTCATACCTGTAGGTGTAAAGGGGAGGGGTAGCCTGTATCCTATTGTATGTGTATACCTTTTTATTCTCAGACATGAAAAACAGAATGCTTTTTACCTTAACAATTGACTTCCATTTTGTTAGAAACGTTTTTTCTTCCAAAACTTTAAGCATGGGCGCATTTTGCCATCCCAAAATATTAAATGACTTGCACATTTTTAGGTTAGGAATTTTAAGTCTGATTATCCGGGAAAGTTTACTGAAACACTGGTGGAGAGATCTGCTGTAACAGTCATTGTGGCAGTAGTTTAAGTACATCTCTGGCAATGATTCAGTGCCGTAAGTACCGAAGAGATTATGGGAACAACCTCATAGCAAGCACAATGGATTGCACATTTTTACAATAACTTGATTTGCAAATCAGATACCAAGATGGTTTGGGATTTCTGGATCGAGATGAAATAATACTAGCTGTTTTCAGTTTTCCATATGCACATCCTGCATCTGTCCCACTGTGTCTCTGTGTCCCTCTCTGCGCACGAGAACCGCATTGTCAAGTGCATGTTTGCTAGATAGAGCCACCCCAGGAGTGTGACCAGAGAAAAATAAAATAGATATATTAAAGGGGATGGAAGTGCTGTGTTTTTCAATGCTTGAAAGAATGAGAGCAGTAGCTACAGCACCATCTACAGAGCCATGCTGAGCCTTGTGCTTGGAGACCTACATCCATCCCTTTTGTCCTGCTGAAATGTCGATATCACACTGAGGGTGCATCATCTTTACACAGGCAGGGGGAGTGGAGTGCAGATAGACTCTGCCGGGGGTGCTTGGGTTTTGACAGTCCTTGCAAGGGATCCAGAGGACCAAGCTGTGGGATCTACACATGTCTTTTCTATAGGGCTCTACTTTTGTGGCAGCCTTTCAATAGATTGTATTGGTTGCAGTCATCCTCCACCGTGGGAATGAGCTTACAAATTACCCCCCTTATGAATCCAGCTAGAGTTAGCTGACGGGCGGTGCTCCTATGGAAGAGAGAAAGAGATACATTTGAAATCATATATGGGTGTGAAGTCCAGGTCTGCAGAGTCAGATGCAAGTGCTGGGTTTGGGAAATTTGGCTGGATCTCCACATCTGAGTGCAAATTCTGGGAATCACCAAAAGGTTTGTATGTGGTGCCACCCCCACTGATTGGGTATCTGCTAAAATATTGTAATTGATGTAGCCAAACTGACCGAATCCAAATGACCGACACCACCAAATTACCTAAAATAGATACCACTAAATGTCCTACTGACTAAATGTTTGTAGGACATTTTGTAGTATCTATTTGGTGGAGTAGGTCATTATTTATTTATTTTTTTGGTCAGAACAGCTGCAGAGTATCCCCTGCAACTCCCCGCTCACTATACTATATAATATAGTATAGTGAGTGGAGTTTGCGGGAAGACTCATTGCAGCTGACACAACCCCAAAAGAAAAATGCTGCAGGGGTGTCCCTATACTATACATACTATACAGTATAGTGAGGGGGGAGTGCAGGGGGCACCCCTGCAGCTGTTTCGATCAAAAAAAAGAAAAGAAAAAAGAAAAGGACCCTGCAGCGCTGGTTCCCGATCACGGAAGTGAGAGGGAACTGGCGTCACAGGGAGCAGCGAGATGGAAGGAAAGGTAAGTACGGGGGTGCGTATGTGGGCTGGGAGGGGTTTAGGGTTTCTATAGATTTGGGGTTGTTTTAGCTTGGATGACGGAAATGTTCGAACATTTTTGTATTACGTACATTTCTCATGCAGCCTTTTCCGTCGCAAACTTTTCAGTTGCAGTAAAACAACCCCAAATCTCACTCCATCCACCCAATCTCAATTCCCCACAGATATGGAGGGACTAGTAGAACTTTGGGGTCAAGGATTTGAACGAGAAAGAAGACGCTGACTTGAAGGCCAAAGCTGAGGCAACCCTGCTGGAAAAGTATGCTAGGTAGATTGGAAAAGACTGTTTTAGAGAGTGAAGAACCATTTTGAGTTGTTATGATGAGAGATGTGTGGTACTGCTAGGAAAAGTTTATTGTTAGAGGATTTGACTGCTGTGGTGTGTCGGGACAGTTTTGCGTTCTGAAATGACCTGTTGACCTGTTTCACCCTCAGCACGTGGTCCAGTGTGTGTTTGTCGCAATTCGCACCATTGGGAACATTATGATAGTCACCACTTTGCTGCAATTCATGTTCGCCTGCATCGGGGTGCAGCTCTTCAAGGTGAGTGACTTACCTGTGAATCTCCCCACCTAGGTAAAGATAGGAAGGGAGGAGAGGAAAGCAGGCAATAGAACTGGGACTAATAGTAGGAGAGGGGGCAATGGAAGAGAGAAACAAGAGGGATAGCAGGCAGAGCTGGAGTAGCGAGAAGAAAGCAGGAGAGCCAGGAATACAAGATGGAGTGGTAAAGAGCAGGCACGTGTGCATGGAAAGATGGGAAAGCAGGTAGAAAAAAGGGAAATATGGTAGAGCAGTCAGGAACAAGCAACAGAATAGGAGAGATGAAAGAAGTCAAGAGGAGAAAGAAGGTTGATGATGGTTCATGATGGTTGGCCATGAGGTTGATGATGGAAGGCCATGAGGTTGATGATGAGCAGGTAGCACAACGAAGACTAGGTAAAGGTGAGGCAGGCTGCGTCACGAGAGGCATGGAGTAGCCACAATGAAGAGAGGAATAGAAGCAGAGGTGGCAAAGGGAAGGCAAGAGTCTGGAGAAAGAGGGGCGAGCAAGCAGGCATGAGAGGAGAGTGAACGAGTAGGTGCAAATGGGTTAACAGTGGGAGTAAAGGAGCACAAAGAAGGCCATGGGAAAGGCAGGCAGGTCAAAGGGGAAGCAAAGGTGGTCAGAAGCAATTGGGAGAGGCCTGAAGAAGAAAGAGGAACTACAAATAAGAACAGAATGGGCATCGGTCAAAAATAAGAGGCTGCAATAAGTGATTAAAGGCAAAGCACAGTCGGGACATGCAAGGATGAGCAGTGAGGAGAGGGGCGGTTACATGATGTGAGGTTCTGGAGAGGTATAGAACTGCTAGGAGCAGCCTTGAAAAGTCACTAGGAGCGTGGAGTGCTTAGGGGATGCAAAGAGTAATCAGGAGGGGCGCAGAGCAGTTAGAGGAGACATTGAACAGTCCACAGATGCACAGAGCAGCAAGGAGAGCCATGGATAAAGGAGCCCTAACATTCAAATAGACGTGTGCAGGTGCTGGTTGCCATTCTTGAGCTGTGCAGTCCGGTTATTCATATGAATTGTAACTTTTGATTTTTTAGGGCAAGTTCTTCAGTTGCACAGATGAGGCCAAGCACATGCCGGAGGAGTGCAAGTGAGTAATCAGGAACTGCACTCTATTCTTTTTTTCGTTCAGATTAACTGTGCAAATCACATGAGAAACCAACATGAGCATATTTTAAAAAACAAATCCTTAAAGAACAAGGGTATGTAAAAAGGGAATGATTGTAGTTTTATTTTCTCCATCATGAATCGAAGTTTATTACTACCTGAGTACTAATTAATGTAAGCCTATAAAATCTCTTCTGGGTTTTCAGAACACCTAACAAGCGAAACTGTGTGATAATGTCACTGGTCTTCAGGCATTCAGTCATTGTTTGCCACAGACTTGCAGTTGTGCTATGTAGTCATTATGCTCTTGGCAAAAGACATTGTTTCTCCCAATATTGTAGGTAAAGACCCAAAACCGGTTGATAAAAGATAACTCCACAAGGGGTCAAATAATCAGCACACCAGTTTTGCAAAGAAAACAAGATTTATTGCATGCAACATTTGTCAGACAGTCCTTTGATAGCGGAGAACCTCTGATTAACATAGACTATGCATACAAAGTTACAGCATTATCCCACTGTCACCATTGGCTACCACATATACAATAATCTAAATGTCCCCTATAGTCCATTACCCTATTGGTTGAACTTATCTAAATACATTCCCCTAAAAGATGACCTAATACAGTACTGCAGCTTTATTGGTTCATCTGTTAAAAATAACATAATTACAACAAGGCATGTATCTTATTTGCTGGAGGGATCTTGACCCCCACGTGGTGTGCATCTCCCCGACAGAGCCCAATCAGAGAGTAGGTGAGAGTATGAGGCCAACACTGCTTGGTAATACAATAACCTTCTCATTATACCAGAGGCATTGGCGTGCACAATCAGTTCCTCCAATCATGTAACTAAATGTATTAGCTTCACCTTTGCTCCTCCCGTCTCAAATCATGGTATGACCCTAGCACGACCTCTCTCTTATCGTCCTGAAAAACCAGGTGCCCAAGAAATGGCAGGGCACTGTCCTTAGGCCAGGACTTTGGTTATTTCTTCATCCCCATGGTACACACATCTTCAGTTCACTCCTAGCTAAATCCCGGGATGCCACTGACCAGTATGTCCTGCTACAATAAAATCAACCTTCAAAGGCACAGGCTCTCTATTTCCCGGACACAACATTCCAGTACCATTTACTCAGGGCCCTGCAGCTTGACCCAATGAACTGTTATCTGTTCCACAAATCCGCCTGTGGTCCATGCGGCCTAACATCTCTCTGGGTTGGAAGGAAGGTGTGTCCTTCACATGAACTCACAGGACCGAGGCTCTAAGAGGGCCTTTGTCTTGTACTTCCAAACCACATCTTATGACTTTACTTGAAATCTAAAAATGGCGAGACCCTTGCTACCTCGGCCCATAGCCCTCTCAATGACCATAACACCTCTTTGACTCCCTTCCTTGCAGCTACTCATTTCCCACGACCTGTTCGCACACCCCCAGAGCACATCAGTCTCTACCACTAAACACAAAAACCTACATGCTATACATTGCCCTACCTTAAAACTCAGCATCCGCAACATCATGCCATTGCTGCTCTTTCTGTACGGCTTTGTGATGCTTCTAATGTATTTCAAAGCTAACTACAATATACACATACACAAATTACTGCGCTTAACAGTAAAATGATAACATGACATTTCTACTAATATAGTTTACTCATCCTGAACCGTTTTCCCTGCTTGGGACGTTGCACTTGCATCCCAACACTATCCACCTACTTTGCCCACTTATTCTAAGACTGGAGTTTGTTTGTCTAAACATACCAGTCCCAGAATATGTTATTGGGAGTCTGATTACATGGAGAAAAATCCCTGTGTTTTTCGACCAACATTATACGGAATTACAATTGTTATTCATGATGAGAAGAACATTTGAAATTGTAGAAAAATGCAATTCCTTCTTAGTCAAATAAGCAGACCTGAAAATATGTTGGTCAGTGGACTGTGGCATTTGATACTCTCTCTCTCCTGTTTAGAGCCACTCCCACTCAAATGGCCCACATGAAAGGAAAGAGTGGGCACTGGGTTAAACAATGGCACCAGACTTTGAGATGGCAAACCTTTCACTGAAGACCTCACAGCACTAGACAATGAGAAAAGCTGATCTGATCAAACACAAGCTGATTTCGCATCAGTTTCTCCGCCTCCCCGGCTGTGCAACTTTTACTGGCGCGGCTTTCTTACAGGAGCCAAGGACAGTACCACGGCAGCAATCGCTGCTCCTGGCCTGGGTTATCGACACAGGAGCGCCCCGAATATCTTTGATGCACAGTGTAGGACTGCTCAGCCTCAGCTCCTGGTCTTAGGATCCTCACTTTCTAAGGCTTGTGTGAATAACGGTTTCTAGAGGTAAAGAGTACTTCCCTCCTTGCAACCCTCTCCGGTCTCGCTGCCTTTCTTCCGGTGTTAAACTGCCATCTTGGAACTGCTGCTTCCTTGTGTGCTTTTCCTCGCTCAGTGTGTGCTTTGGTGCTCCGCCTTTTGTCTATGTGGGGAAGTGTGATAGGAGTCAGGTGTGTGTAATGATCAGTAATTGCCTGACCATGGTGTTGGGACATGTCAGGTATACAGCTGTGGTGTTAGTCCGTTGTCACTCACAATGAACTGTCTGTGAAAAAGTGTTCCATGTCGGGAAAGGGTGCGGGGGTTGATCTTCTAGGTATACTGCCTGGTAGGATGAGGAAAAGGTGTTACAGGAAAGGGGATACTGAGTATCACCCTTCGGTGTCCCACTTCCACTCCATGAAGATCCCTCATCCAGGTGATCCTCCCGCACTGGTCCACCCCCAGGAACTGGTTCCAATACCGTAGGCAGTGTTTTGGCCACCTGGATGACTGATCCCTGGGGACTAGCGGGTGAGACACCTTCAGGTTTCTCACAACACTGACCATAAAACTGTTAGACCCACAATCGTTCAGAAAAGATCAGATAGCAAGGACTAGTTGCCTTCACCATAGGTCACGTGATTTTTGCTGCGAGGTGCCAGGAGGAATAAAACAACATAGCCAAAGCGAGGGAGGGAAGCTTTGGGAGGGCGCCAACATGTCTCGAATCGAGCTGTAGTTAGTTAGAAGCAATGGCCTCAAGGTCTCCTATTGGCCCATTTCTGCAGTGAAAGGTGCAATTTAGGTCAGAGATAGAGAATGTATTTTTATTTTATTTTCCTAACGAGCAATCAATCGTGACTTCTTATCTGCTGACATGCAAGGAGCAGCTCACGTTGAAGAAGATGGGCGGTCGGGGCTGGGACCAATGGCCTGGTATCCCATATGGAGCACGTAGCCTATGTATAGGGTCACACCAACCAGTCAGTTGAATTTGTACTGCATGTAAATTACGTTACTGATGACTCTGTTTGTCTTTACAAACTACTGCTCATACTAATTTAGTCAGAACGTTTGGTGGCAGCAGAGCTCTTTTCTGGCGCATCGCTATTTTTGTGGAAATAAAACTTTGTTCTCCTGGCAAGAGATGTGCTGGGCTCTTTTCCCTAGTGGGTTGTCTTTTTTTCTGGTGTGAGCGTTGAGGGGCTTCTCTAGACTAGCTTGAGAGCAGCTGAGCGCATTCAACCTATGGAAGCCAATATTGGGACAGCGTTTTTGGACAGTAGCGCAGTACTGTTGGCGGAAAGGAAGAAAAATGTGGGTTAGTTTGACGGTAAATATTGATGGAAGAGTCACGCCTTAAGTGTTTTGCACAACTAGATGATGGTAGGGGCTGTGATGAAATTACTTCTACCAGGCAGGAGAACAAGGATGAATAGTGGCTAAACCGCCCAGTCAGCCCTCTCACTTCCACAAAACGAGAGTGATCCCAATCATATAGGTGACACAGGCATGGTTATGAGATATACTTTCTTTGCCTTTTTTAGTAATGTGGGCTGAGGGCAAGCTATACTCTCAAGAGGGGTGCACATCTGAAACTGTAGCAACCCAAACAGCAAAGTACAACCACCCAAAATAAAGGAATGTCCCATAAAGATTCTATACAAATATAAATATGTAAATTAAACAAACCATATGCAAAAATAACTACATATAACAACCGTATACAAAACTCACCTCTATGGAAAGATCACTGAATATGCAAGAGATAGAAAGATGCACTCTGGGTAATGAAAGGCAATCAATAACCACAATGTTTGTAAATTATATGTTCTTGAGCGAGCAACCGGATGAAGCATGCTCTAACCAATCTCCAGGGCCAATGATGGACAAGAGGTGCAGTTAGCAGTCAATAATACCTACTTGCTGTTCTTAACAGTTCGACAGCATTGAACCAGGCTTTTAGGTGTGGTTGCCGTGATGCAGACAGGGGCTCAGGCATTGAGTTAGATTCAAAGTGAGGCCCACAGTGGTTCGAAATTCTTCTGCAGCAGTGGATTTCTGGTTGGAGCTGCGGGCTACTACACACTCAGCTGGTGGGGTGGGGCGTCTCACTGGTTTGAGAACACAGCAACAGTGATCTGAATATTTTCTTTTTTTTTTGTAAAACTTTATTTTAACTTGAGAGCTACATCGGTACAGAGCATTGCAGATTGAGCAGTAATTTCCATTCAGTACAACACATTTACATTGATCACATAGCATTTAGGGCGTTGTCGGGGGTGTAGTTTCATTGTCGGGTAACACATTGCACAGATAGTTTCTGAACAGGGCCCAGATATCCTTAGGGCGGCATGTTGACTGTACAGTTAACACAAAGTGTTCTTCACATTCATTTATCATTGCCAAGTCTCTTAGGAAGTCATTTTTACAGGGCGCATTAATGGATTTCCAACATTTCAGTATGCATTGTTTCGCAATCACGCATGCTATGTTAAAAAATCATCTAGTGGTCTCAGCCATCATGCCAATATCCTCAAATAAGTATTTCAGCAGGGAGGGAGTCGCAGGGATAGCCGCAATTTCCTCCAAAACCTCTGCTACCTCACCCCAGAACCCCGCCACCTTGGGGCATGACCAATACATGTGATACGCGCCTGCGTCAGGTGAATTGCATTTCAGGCATTTCCCTGTGCATCCCTCTACAAATTTAGATAGCTTAGTGGGGGTGTAGTGTAGCTGATTAAGCGCCTTGAATTTAATTAATCGCAGACCCGAGTTCAGGGATACAGTTTTGGTCAGCTGGCAGTATCTAAGCCATTTTTCTTCACTTAGTGTGATGCCTAGGTCGCGTTCCCAGATCTCTTTCACGGTGGTACGGGAAGTTGTGATCTGAATTGTTTGAAGTAGTGCCAAAGGCAGCACCAAAGGTTCAGTTGGTTGGTTTGAATGTGGTCTGAAAGCAGGAGTCCAGCTGCTTGGCTTCTGCAGTTGCTGTGAGCCCCAATCTATGGGGTCAGGAACCAGATAGGTTCTTGTTCCCATTCTCACAACCACAGGGGGAGCTGGCAAGCACCTGCAGGGGTCCTCCACCTCCAGAGAGATCCTGGGCAGTGGTGTAGCTGGCAGAGAGGCAGGTCTTGCTCCAGCAATAGGTCACCCCCAATGTTCCCTGGGGATGGTTAGGGAGCAGAGCTCGCCTTTGGCTTGGATGGGCTTCCTTCCCCTCACAACTGGAGAACTCTGGAAAGGTCTGCTCTCCCAGCAGGGTCACAACAAATTATTCCTGAAAGGTTGAAGTCCATATATGAATGAAAGGAGGAATGGGAACACCCTTCTTGTATAGGGAAAGTTCCACAGGTGATTTAAGGGGTCCAATCCCTGTTTTGAGGCAAGTGTTCTTTGCCATCTGACGTCATCCTCAAAGTGCTTTATGCTAAAGGAAGTGGAGGAGAGAGGAAGTAAAGAGAGGTACAGAGAGAAACAAGATGGTGGAACCGTTCCTTAGTTGTGCTGAGCTCCATCCCCAGGGGTCTGCAACCTTTGGCTTGCCTGATGTTTTGAGCTACAATATCCATCAGACCTAGCCTGCATAGTCAATTGTCAAAACAACTGGAGAGCCACAGGTTGCAGAAACCTGGCCTACACTAACCTCACCCCTTCCTCAAAGGCCCTTTAGTTTGCAGCACCCTGGTGTGAGGCTAGTCTTTTTGTGAAAGGTGTGGTATTTGATTCCTGTTTCACAGAGACAGCTCGTGCTTAGGGGCTGTCTTGCTGGAGAGAGGTGTTACCCGACCTACGAAAGATCAAAGAGAGGCAGCCACCAGGGATCAAGTCCAACTGGGTGTAGTAGGGACAGCCCGTCTGGGGGTAATACACACAGCCTGTCCACAGCTGGCCTGGGCTCACAGTGTTGACACATGTATGATACCAATCCGATGAGTCTTTAACAATTATGAGGAAAACTAGCCACCATAACCTAATCTCGGTATGGCTTATTTTGAAAGTTTACAGTTGCCACCAGATTAGTAACTCATAATTATGTGGTTTTGGGACAGAGGTCCAGATTTAAATGCAGCCTCTGCGTTCTATTGACTTGGCTGTCACAGCAGCTCTCAAACAGGGCTCCTGTGACCTCTGAACCTGCTCTGTGCCACTGGAGAGCAGGGGCTGCTGATCAGCAGACCGATGCAGCAGGGCACGAGTGTATGTTATGCTTTTGGCATTGAGCTTGCTGAAAGGGGGCTTAGTTTAGCAGACCACCCTTCTGAGATGGAATTACCTGCATCATTTTTTATTAACTATTAAAAACAAAAATACAGGGCTTCTACACCCTTGCCAAATGACAATTCCTTACAGGGATCATTGCGAATCTACTGCAAGATAGAGTACCAGAGGATCAGGGCGTAGCAGGAGAATTACTTTTTGCGTCTTTTCTATTTGCGGGCTAGGTTTGACTCCAACCTTTTGATGGGTTTGCAACGGGAGTCGCATGAGCCTCCAGAGGTGTGGAGTTTAACCATCTGGTATGTTTGTGTGCTGTTGAAAACTGCTTTATAGATGATGCAAACAGTTTTGTATAGGATCTTGACAGGAAGCTTGTACAGGAAGGGAGAGATGCAGACAAATTTGCAGGCGCCTCTAATGAGGCGTGCCAGATGCGTGGCTGGGAGCCTGTTAAGAGAACCTTCCTCCCGTCATGTGGGAGATCACGAGAGCGTGAACCACAGTGAGGAAGTTGTGACGGGGTGTTAGGAAAGATTTTCTTTTTGCGTCTTTCCTCCCATAGACTTCAATGTGACGGTCAAGATCGATTTCTGAACACTGACCTGGTCGGAAGAGGTTCAGAAGGCCAGCCTAGGTTCTTGGAACAGGGTAAACCTCTGGACAAGTCAGACCAATCAAGGTAGCATTGGCGGCGGTCAAGACTAGGTCTCAGGAGGGGTGAGGGTGATCGAAAGCCCACAATGAGCACACACAGTAAACGACACCACAAATTACTCTCAGTCAGGTGTATATATTAAAAATACATCTACATTTATTAAAGGCTTTTTAAGTGAAACACAAAGTAGATATTCAGCAGTGTTAACAAAACCACCACAACTCTAACTATGAAACATAAATACAGTAACCAATGGCCTAATGGGATATTACACAGTACAGATCCACAACCTGCAAAGAAAGGGGTCGGTCACACAGTGCGAATATCATATAGGCAGTCCTTCACAATTCAAACCCTAGCTAAGAGGCAGTCCAGTCCCTAAGATGAGTGGAGCCTTGAGGTCAAAAGTACATTTGGTGCTGGTGTGCGCGGTAGTGCGGTTAAGTTCAAAACAGGGTCTTTTCAAGGGGCTGTAGCTACTCAGGAAGGTGGGTGACGCAGTGAAGAATAAGTTCCCACTATTTGAGGGGGGTCTCCCCAAGAGGGCAGAACAGGATCCAAGAGTTGGGAATAGCTCGGTAGCGCAGGCTCCCTCGATAAAGAAGAGAGGCTCACAGGGGAAACTTGTGCGTAAAAGTCTATGGATGCGCCATGGGCCTCTTGTACAGGATGCAAATACTTATCGACCCTCGGCACACTCTGGACCAAACTTCAACAGTGAAGTCCTGATCATGTACCCTATAAGGCCTAGAGTTTTACAGGACAAATGGTCAGGCCCTTACTCAATAGTGGAGCCACTGGGTGAGGTAAACTATTTAGTGGACCTAGGAAGGGCTGTGCAGGCTCCAAAAGTGTTCCAAGTGAATAGACTGAAGGCTTTCATCTCTAGGGTTGAAATAGCTGCACTGTGTTACACTTCAGGCTTCCTCGCGTGCCTCCTTGCAGGGTACGACTTCTTTACAAGCTCCTCTATGGACCAGATACAGGCTACCATGGCGTCTGTACAAACTTCGACGGACTCCGGGTCAGCTGACTCTTGTACATGGAAGACGTACGGCAAGACACGCCCCTCTTACGACTATAAAACCACCGTCTTCCAAGGGGCTCGTTGCTGCTAATTAGCGTTACAAGCTACTCATGGTTTCGTCCGTTTCCTCTTCGTGTCTTCCTACATGATTCCTCATCTGAACTCCTGGTTTTGACCTTTTGCCTGACTACTGGATTGCCTCGTCTCCTCCTTTATTCCTGTTGTGCTCGTCTGGTTGTTTGACTCGGAACGCTACTGGATCCGGCTCCCTTCTGCGGTACTTCATTCCTGGTTGCCGCCTCTGCACTCGGAACCAAATTGCTGTCTACTATCCGGATCTTATCTACAGCTACTCGGGATACATGTCTGCTCAGGTACAGACTTAATTAGCTATCCCCATCTCCGCAACCGTTTATCTCCACAACTTGTCTGGATATTTGTCTTCTGTTGGATTCTGGGACATTGAGTGACTTTCATGCGAGATTGCCCTTAAGTGCATATAAACACTCTCCTGAAACTGCACCAACCCGGCACTAGTGCGACCCTCGTGCCGTCCGGGGCTACTTCTCTATACTAACATCCCTGTTTGTTATTTTCTCCTGTCGTTGTCTTCTGTTTCCTGGATTCCTTTCCTCATTATATCCTATTTCAGGTTAGTTGTTATCGATTCTATATATAATTGGGACCGATCTTGAATTAGCCATTTCCACTCATTTTGTGTTATTCCTTGTAGATCCACCCAGGGGAAAGCTCCACTCCAATATCTATCTAGGTAGTTGCCCATTTACTTCAACTGTTCTCATCACTTGCATTAACCTTAACACTGTCTAATATCTTTGTATTCCTTTGCAGCATTGGTATTGGCGGTGTGTGTTCGCCCTGCTCTTTTATTCAATTGACACCTCTGTCTGTCCCAACTGAAACAGCAGCGAGGTACATTGGGGAAAAGAGCCCCTCTTTGAGGAAGCCTGAGTCTTGTACTCAGGGGAGCTGGGATGGAAGGCTGAATATCGATTCTTGTACCACCATCATCACCAGGGTCACTTCTCTGCATCTTCGGCCTATTTCGGAGTGGTGAGTAACACACTGCTGTTGGCTTCAGATGCAGTGGAGGAAGAGTCAGAACCTCTTCCTGATCTGTTCCAGGGCAGTCCTTCAAACAGCTACATTGAGGGTGTCAAAGTGGCCCCTAACCTGGTCAGCAAGATGAGGTGAGAAGAGGTCAGCAAGATGAGGTGAGAAGTTTGCTGAGGCAATTCTCCCCCTTGTTTTTCCTAGCTCCTGGTTTGACACTTTCGTGCAAACATGATATTGACACAGGAGATAGTGTACCTACTAAAAGTAGGGGATACAGAATGTCAATTAAGGTGAGATCTTACATCAGGACGGAGGTCAACAAGATGTTAGATCTTGCAGTGATTGTACCCTCTAGTAGTCCGTGGTCCAGTCCTATGGTTCTGGTGCCAAAGGCAGGTACCTCTGCGCTGAGGTTGTGTGTGAACTACAGCGCTCTGAATGCTGTCAACAAGACAGATGCACACCCCTTGCCGAGAACTGATGAGCTGGTGGATACCTTGGGTGTCTCCAAGTACCTCAGCACATATGACCTCACTGCTTGGTATTGGCAAATAGCCCTAGCAGAACATGCCAAGGAGAAGACAGCATTCTCAACTCCAGAAGGCCTTTACCAGTTTAGGGTAATGCCGTTGGATTAAAGAATGCACCTGCCACTTTTCAGAGGCTTGTGAATCATGTCCTTAATGGGTTGGATGAATTCTGTATTGCATATCTGGATGATATAGCAGTTTTCAGTGCCACCTGGGAGGATCATGTGAAACACCTTACAGTTGTGTTGTAGGCTCTTCAGAAGGCCCACTTGACCATAAAGGCCAGCAAGTGCCTGATTGGTCAAGGTTCAGTGTGTCATGATGCCTACCCCGGGGACCCAGACCAAGTCCAGCAACCCCAGAAGCAGGCATCAAGTTATCCCAAGCAATCCCAACAACCCCTGCTAGGGGCTATTTGGGTCCAGTCCTGGCGTCTATGGTGCCAGGCTCATATGGAGAGTCAGTCCTGGCGCCATAGGCGCCAGGCTCATAGATTAAAACTTACCTGATGCAGACCATGCTGCAAACTTACCTGATGCAGACCATGCTGCAAGAGCTCCAAGCCAAAAGAGGCTTGGAAGGGACTACTTTACTTAGGGATTATTTTTTACTCGGGCTGGGCTGGGGAGGAATACTTACCTGGGACTACTTTGGAGGCTATTTAAACCACGCCTGAAGAGCAGCACACGCTTCGCGTTATTCTACATCCAGCAGCGTAACGCTCACCGCGCTTGCAAGTCTGCATCCAGCCTTCTGCCACGCCCGCCTCGAGTTTGGAGCTCCTAGAAAAAGGGAGAAAGAAGGAGAAAGGTTAGAACAAGAGCAATACCTTTGATCCTTACCTGAATTCCCGATCCATCGCGCCTTCAAGCTGGAAGAAAGAAGCTATTTATGCGCGTTGCCTCGCCTGCTGCAGCGCCGCGCTGAACTCACCGGCCTTCGCAGCATCTTCACTTTCCACTGCATCCTCCTGTATGTTCCCGCAGCACTCCGGCACCTAAGGAGAAGACAAGAACAGCAAGGTGAGCCAAGGGAATACACAGAGGAATATTAGTTACCCCCCCCCCCATAGACTTACCTGATTTTACCACCGGGGGTACTATTCCTCTTCACGGGTCGGCGCAGCTTCCACTGCATCTTCGCCGAACCCCGGCCCCTAAGGGGAAACAAAAGGACAGCAAGGTAAAACAAAGGGACTAATAAGGGGAACCCTCCTCACCACAATAGACTTACCTGATTTTACCGCCAGAGGTATTATTCCCTGAGACTTCATACTTTCTCTCAGCGCCTGAATCAGGGAGAAAGCAACAGGTTACATATTGACATTATTTTATCGAACTGTGTTGGAAAATACAAATCCTTACCAGAATACTACCGGTTGCCACGAGGAACTCTTCATTAGGGTCAAGCTGCAACCTGCAAGGAATCGGACAAGAGTGAAAGTCAGGCATTTGAACTCTTACGAACTTTATACTTACGGCGTCTTGCCGGGAATCTCGGAGTCAATATTGTTCTGGAACTCACCAATTCCTTCGAGCCCGTGAAGCAGCTGGTTATCAACGCGCCCCTGCGCTCAATGCAGGATGGAGAGCTCATCTTTTCAAACCATCAGAAGAATATTCCTACGGGCCAAGCAAACGAAACTAGGTGGGCCAGTCCAGTCCGTCATCTCTGCCCTGCGCGTCACATTGGTGGAGACCGCAGCTGTCCAGTTTCGATCAACGCCTCTGTGGGAGCCAGGTGAGCGTAACACAGTGGTCTATCTTGGGAATGGAGTAGGTGGAGGGAGGATTCAGCCTCTGCCCAGTAAAGTACAATTTGTACAAGACTGGCCTACCCCCACTACAGAAACCCAGGTGAGAGCCTTTTTAGGTCACACTGGGTATTACAGAAACTTAATGGCAGACTATGGTATTGTTCTCAGGGTCCCTAACTACAAAATACCTTTTATTGTGTGCTATTATCTGCATCCTGACCTCCCATTTCGGAGGTAAGTAAAGCCCTCAGCTTTACTTTCCTTGATTTTGTTCACTTTTTACAGGGAGACTGATCAATCCCTAAGACTATTAGTTCTGGGAGACCATGGGTCTCATTATAAGTTTGCCGGTCTGGGAACTACGGTACTGGTAAGCTAGCTGGTACCGCAGTTCCTGGACCGGCAAACTACGAGTTGTGCTTGCGGGTGCCTTTCTGCCTGCCAGGTCGGACCTGGCGGGCAGAGCAGCACCGCAAGCACAGCATATCGGATGCATCGGCACCGTTATTAACGGTGCCGGTGCATCCGGTGTCCCCATTCCCATTGAGCCCTATTGGGCTCAATTGGAAGGGGGAAGAATTTTTTCCAGCGCCCTGGAATGGGCAATTACCGGGTCCGCCGGGGTTGTAATACCCTGGTAATTGCCCATTCCATAGCGCTGGAAAAATAACTATTTCAGCAGCAGCCTTGCCTGTTTTACAGGCATGGCTACCGCCTGGGTCGTAATGAGGCCCAATGTTTGTGTCTGTTTCTGGGCACATTTGGGGACCAGAGGCTGTCTGTGATTGGAAAGCCCCTGCCAGTTTGAATGGTGTACATCCTTACCATTGGTGGGTTTGGGGGTGGCTCCAGTCCAAATCTAGATAAAAGGAGGACACCTGAAGTCATTTGACAGATCATCGTTAGGGCAAAGTCCCCTATAAAGAAGTGCAACCCGCTGGGGATTCAGGGACGACCGTTGTTATAGTGAACAGGGAGCAACTTCTGGAAGTTTAGGCAAACCAATGAAGATTCCCCCTGCTAAGAGCGCAGGGAGCTCTTGATTCTATTAAAAACAAGGAGGCAAGCATTATGCTTCATCTTCTTATTTATTTGCTCTCCAGCAGTTTCAACACAACAAATAAAATGTCCATCTTTCCGATGGCACAAACACATTTTTTTTTTTTTTTTCAAAACTTCATTTCCCATCAGCCTAGGCCCTGAACCCAGTGTCCTGGTCATGTGACCTAGTCCTTCCTCTTCCTGTAAACCTCCTCTTCTTTGACTGCATTCCAATTAACATCGTAACCATCTCCTGAACTGACAACTTGATCCGGGAGGTCCCTGAACTGTAGAACTGTGAAAACGAACTCTCGCATCCAAACTTGCGATCTTGATCAATGCTTTTCGATCAGCTCTCGTGCTTACTCAGCTGTTCTTCTGATCTTCTCCTAAAACGGAAAAACAACAGTACAAATTAGGGCGGCGGATACATACCCTATTCCTGAAGAGAAATGCACTTGTTATTCACTCCGTACATATCTTAATATTACCATGTCATCTCTTATCCTTCCCTCGTGTATCTCGGGTGGGAAATTAATGCTCGCCTCCTTGTCTTTAATAGAATCAAGAGCTCCCTGCGCTATTAGCAGGGGGAATCTTCATTCTATGTCAAGACGGAGGCGAGCATTATGCTTGTTCAAAGCTTCTTACCATAGCTTCTGCCAGTGCATTAATTGGCTTAAAGTAAAACGTTCTGAACGTGCTATCACTCGCCCAATCGGCTGCTTTCAGAATATCTTGCAATGTCGCTCCTTGACGGAGTGCTTTGGATGCCCCCGCTCCTCTCACAGAGTGTGCTCCAAATGTCGCCATGTCTATCCCTGCTAGACTCATGACTTCTCTAACCCACCTTGCTATAGTGGCTGTCGCTACGCCTTTATGCGGTTTCCTACGCGCTATCAGCAATTGCGTCGTCCCCGACGGTCTCAGCTCAGCTGTTCTATTTATATATTCTCTTATGCATGCGGCTACGCACCATTTAGGATGGTCTTGCATATATGGATACGTTATTGACGAGGAGTCTGTCTTTGTCCTCCTGGCCAGATGGAAGGTCACTCCGTCTGGCCCGTATATCATTCTGTCTACCTCCAATGCTCTGACGTCTGCTACTCTCCTGCAAGAGATCATGCATAGAAGCATCGCTAATTTCTCCGACAGTCTTCCCAGTGTTAGGTACCTATTACTGGGCCAGTCGGCTAATAGTCGAAGCACGACTGTAACGTCCCATAGAGATTTATACCTCGGTTGCGGAGGCTTTCTGCATCTTATCCCTTTCAGGAGTCTAATTACTGCCACGTTCTCACCTACTGGTACTCCATCAATAGGCACATGGCCTGTCGATATCGCGGAACGATATACCCCTATTGTGCGGTAGGCTTTACCGTCCTGCAGAAGTTCTGCCAGGAAATTCACAATCTCTACTAGAGGGGCAGAAAGGGGATGAAAACCTCTCGCCTTGCACCATCTTGATCATTTGTTCCAAGCTGCATCGTAGCTCCTTCTAGTCGACGGAGCCCATGATTCTGCGATGAGGCTCCAGCTTGAGGCGAAATTCCCGGGAGATTCCAACGTCTCCTGCTATCTTGCACACCATTAGCGGCATCGTCCCCTTCACTCTCAGAGGGTGATACGACCCAGCTGGGTCCGTGAGGAGATCTTCCTCTTGCGGCAACACTCGAGGATAGTCCGCCATCAGTTCCATTAACGCTGGAAACCAGACTTGGGACTTCCATATCGGCACTACTATGATCAGATTCGCTTCCTCCTTGCGGACTTTTGTTAGAACTCTGCTTATCATTATAAATGGAGGGAAAGCATATAGCGTTTGACCTCTCCAATCTTGCAGAAAAGCATCTGTCCCTGCTGCTGCTGGGTCCAGCCTCCAGCTGAAAAACCTGCTCGTTTGAGTGTTCAGTCTGGACGCAAATAGATCTGCGTGAAACGGTCCCCAGAGCTTCTCTATCCGCTGGAATGTCGCTCTGTGCAGCATCCAGTCGCTGGTGTCTGTGAGATGTCTGGAGTTCCAGTCTGCCACCACGTTCTGGGCTCTTGGTAGATATTCTGCCGTCACTGCCGTTCCCGACTCCAGACAAGAGTGCCAGAAGTCCTTGGCTATCTCTGCTAATAATCTGGACTTCGTCCCACCTAAGTGATTTATGTATTTGACTGCTGAGATGTTGTCCATCTTCAGAAGTATACATGAGTTCATTCTGTCCTTGGTGAAGGCTCTGATAGCAAAAGAGCCGGCCAGAAGCTCCAGGCAGTTTATGTGGAGCTTGAGCTCCTCCGAGCTCCATTTGCCTCCCGTTTGGAGTTCTCCGCATCGGGCACCCCAGCCTGCTCTGCTGGCGTTCGATTCTATTACCATGTCCGGGCGGTCGCCAAAAATGGCTCTGCCGTTCCATGCCTCCATGTTCTGGAGCCACCACTCTAGCTCCGTTCGGGCTTCTTGGTCTAGCTGGACTAGCTGGTGATAGCCGAGCCCTTGCTGTAGGTGTCTTATTTTCAACCTCTGGAGCGCTCAGTAATGAAGGGGTCCTGGGAATATCGCTTGAATTGACGCCGCCAGCAGACCCACAATTCTTGCGATTGTTCGCAGCGATGCGGTTGGGCTGGCGAGGCAGTTCCTTATCTCCCTTCGAATATCCCTGATCTTCCTGTTCGGCAGCTCCAGAGTCGCAGACCTGGTATCTATAATGAAACCTAGGAATTCTATCCTCCTGACTGGTACGGTTTCCGATTTCTCTTGGTTCACTAGGAATCCCAAAGAGGTCAGTAGGTTCGCTACCCATCTGGTCTGATATCGCAGCGCCTCTTCGCTGCTTGCCATTATTAGGATATCGTCTAGGTAGATGATGATCCGAATGCCTTTCTCTCTGATTGCTGCTGCTACTGGTCTCATCATTTTCGTAAATGCCCAGGGAGCGGACGCTAGGCCGAAAGGCATCGTGGCGAACTGCCATAATCGCCCGTCCCAGTTGAAAGCCAGGAAGGGTCGGTATTCCTGATCTACTGGGATTGTGAGATACGCGTCTTTCAGGTCTATTCTTGTGAGCCAGTCGCCCTGTCTGAGCGTGTCTCTCAGTTGGTGAGTCCCTTCCATCTTGAAGTGGTTGTAGACTACCCACTCGTTCAAGTCCTTCAGATTTATTACTGGCCTCACTTTCTCTTTTCTGTGAACCAGGAACATATTGCTTATAAATTTCGGAGCTACGCATGGCTCGATGGCCCGTTTCTCCGCTAAACTCTGAAGTTCTGTTCGCAGCAGGGCTGCTTCTGTTCTCTCTGTCACTATCAACCTGGGGGTTCTGTATTGGATCGGGGTCTGTGTAAATTGTATGTGTAGGCCCCTGACTGACTGAAGCACCCAAGCGTCGCAGGAAAGCGCGCACCAGTTCTCCCAGTACATCGCTGTCCTCCCCCCTACTGCAGGGTAAGCGGATACTCTCACCTGTGGGGACGTATTGTCCTCTTCCCTGTCCTCTGCCTCGCTTTCCTCTGGGGAAACGGCCTCTGGGTTGGAAGAAGGTGTCTGGCTTCTTATCTTCCCAATATTGCGCTCTGTTCGATTGAGGCCTTCTGGCTGACTGATAACGACCGGACGCTCGGCCTCTGTAGCGACCGGTCCCTCCAAAAACCCTTCCGGGGAAGATTTTTCTAATGGAGGCTTGCGCTTTCTCCAATGAGGTGTAGGTCCCTACGAACCTCCCCATCTCCTTTCCGAAGGTCTCGCCGAACAGCAGTCCTTGTGCGGCCTCTCCTGCTTCGTAGGAGGACAGGTCTCCTAGCTTTTGATCTATCTTTAGAAGTAGTCCTCTTCTGCGCTCTGATGATATGGCGCAGTTCGCGTTACCTAATAGGCATACGGCTCTTTGGGCCCAGTTCGCTAATACATCTGGGTCAATTTCTTCCCCTGTGTCTTTCGCTCTTTCTGCCAGGTCCATGATCTTGGCTAGTGGACCTGCTAGATCCAGGACCTTCTCCTGACAACTCCTCCAGGAGCGGTCGATCCCTTTCCTAGGGTCTCTATTCGATTTCGCCACAAAGGCTAACATCTTAGGGTCCAATTCTGGCGCTTCTGCTACCTTCCCTGGTAGTTCCGGCCTGGGGCATTCCGCCCTCATTCTTTGCCTCACTTCCTTCTCTAAGGCCTTGCACAGCCTCTGCGTCATGTATCGTGCCACTCTCGGGGAGGGCACCCATTCCGAAGATCTCGGGTTCCTAATCTCCTCGGGTTGGAACATGTCTGAGGTTTCCTCCTCTAGATGATTCAGTTTCCTCAGTCTCTTTTTCGGAGGCGGTAAGCTCCCTTCGTCTCCGTCCTTATCTTCCTCCTCCTGCGAGGATGTTGGAGATTCTACGGGTTCCTCTTCTCGAGGGACCTCCTCTCCTGCGTCTCCCATATTCTCTTCCCCTGGGTAGGGGGTCATGAGGCTCGGCACCTCCGACTTGGCCATAAAGGCTTCTCTGAGCCTATTGAAAGCGTTGGATGCCTCCGGGGCCTTTGGATTCGCCCCTTCAGGTTGGCCCGGGGGGTCAGAAGAGTTTGCGCTCTTCCGGGCCTTCGTACACCCCTGAGGGCTCTCTGGCGTGGCCCTGGTGGACGTGCTTGTTGATGGTACGGTGCTTCTGTCCTTTTGGCTTAGGAAAGTCTCGATTGTTAGCAGGCGGTCCTGCAGGGGTCTAACTCCTAGAGCCACTGCCTCTATGAGTGAATTACCCAGCACGTCCTTGAAGCTCTGAGCCAGGTCTTCCGAGTACGTGGCTTCTTGCTCCTCCTCACTCCACTCAAAATCGGCCATGATATGTGCTGGTAGGTGCCTGATAGTACCTGAAAAGGTGTAAGGGCACGTCCACTTCTCACTCCTTTATCTAGAGGCTGCACCTGGCTGCCAAGCAGCTTCTTTATTTTTTCAGTGTAGGCACTGAGTTCACCAATTCGCTCTTATGAGCGCTCTCCGGTAAAGGTTATCGATCTAGCTCTGCCGGGGAATCGGGTCGCACTGCCCGCGCAGCGGTTAGCCCCTCCTTCCCGAGGGAGGGGGGTTCGTTCCTCGCTCTATACGCCGAGTTCCTCGGCGAAGCCCCGCCCCCGCGAGGGTGGGGGACTGGGGAAAGAACGTATCTCCTCCGGCGTCGTCCGCGTTGGGCGTTAACTCTGTCTCTCGCGCCTCCCTCACGAAGGTGGGGGTCTCGCTCCCTCGCTGTCGACGCGAGTGCGGTGTCTCAGGCCGGCCCCTGAGGTGCTGATACTGCAGCACGGGGCTCAGGCTAAAAACAAATTAAAGTAAAGGATTGTCGAATCCTCCCTACGCTGCGCGATCCCTGCGCGCTGTCCTCATGCTTGGTCATGAGGAAAAACGTTATCTATCATCACTACAACTGATAACCCAAGACAAAAAGCTGACAGAAATGCGCAGCTAAGTGAAAGGGTACTTATCTCTTGGAGAGCAGGAAAAGAAGAGGAGGTTTACAGGAAGAGGAAGGACTAGGTCACATGACCAGGACACTGGGTTCAGGGCCTAGGCTGATGGGAAATTAAGTTTTGAAGGAAAAAAAAAAATGTGTTTGTGCCATCGGAAAGATGGACATTTTATTTGTTGTGTTGAAACTGCTGGAGAGCAAATAAATAAGAAGATGAAGCATAATGCTCGCCTCCGTCTTGACATAGAATCAATGTAGCATGTAGATAGACCAACTGCCTCATTATGAGCCTGGTGGTCCTGAAATAAAGGTGCCGGTAGCAACGTACCGACACCTTTTCCAGACCGCCAGACTACGTGTATGCCTACATCGGCCCCTGCAGGCATGGTTTTCACGAAGCGCTGGCACCGTTAGCAATGCTGCCAGTGCTTCCATGTCCCCATTCCCTTGGAGTCCTATTGCATTACAAAGGAATGGGGACTTAAACTTTCAGCCGCCTGATATCCCAGTAGCACCAGCGGGGTAACTGCCAAACTTGGAATGAGGCCCCAAGTCTAAATCTCAGGAAAGGTGAGTGGAGTCAGGGGTCCACAATGAGTCTACACACTGAAACACCAAGGATTACACTTAGACAGTTTGTTATAAAAAGACTATATTTATTTTAGGCCCAGAAAACACACTGTTAAAAATGACCAATAGCAAGAGGGGTGTGGGGGGTGTGGCAGCCTTCCAGCCAATGAGGAGGCATGGAACAGGGTCCCTTTGGCCATATTGTTTCTTGCCCTTCTTTTTGGCCTCTGAGGTCAGGAAATCCCTAATAAGATGCTTTTTTCATGGGCTGGTGCATGCCATTTGAGTGTAGACCCAGGAAATGGGTTGAGACTGTCTGGTCCCAATCCACAAACTGGTGCCTGAAAGTCTACTGCGCATGCATGAGTGAAACCCACAGTGGTCCCTTATTGGACCACTGCTGGCTGAGTGAATGGTGCACATCCTGGCCATTGGAGGGCTGAGTTTGATCACTCACCTGAATTTAGGATAAGAAGAGGAGTCCTGCAGCCATTCCATTAGATCAGCAACTGAGCCAAGTATCCTGTGTAGCTGTGCAGCTGACTGAAGACCTGTGGCCTTTCCTGCAACTGTCCCGGGTGAAGCCCTGCTTGAGTACCTGATCTGAGAAGGCCCTTATATGTGCTTCAACCCTTGGACTGGTTGGACCAACCAGTCTCAACGCCTTCTCACATTCCTGCAGCTTTGAGCCTTTGGAATCGTCTTTAGACCACCTGGTGGACCGACCAGCTCTGAATTGGGTTACCGCACCAGAAGCGTTGCCGTTCCCTGTTTTCCCCCGGATCTTTGGTGTTCACCAGCGCATTCTACAAGTCACCTTCCTGCCAGGTTTCAGCTTCCCAGCATCAAGGGATCCTGTCCTGGAAGGCTGTCTTAGTTTGCGAATGGAGAGAAGACTGCTGTCGCCTGTGTGCGGTGACTGTCACTGGAACCGGATCCCCTCCATCTGGTAGATTGACCTGAAGAGTTCTGCATCAGTGCCTGCTGCATTTCCTCATCAGAAATGGTTGCACTGAGCTCCTGGACCCGCCCAGAATCTTACTTGCCCCTTCAGCACCTGGGCATCTTCTACTGGATCGAACAGTGAGTAAACCTGCCTCCAGCGACTCCCAGTCAACCTGCCAAGTAATTTGTGAAAATCGGAGCAAGGGTGGTGAGTAATCATAATAGTTACAGCCACCCCTGTATCCCCTATAATAAACCTTCAAATTAACTTTCGGTTATTCCGTTCTTTCGTCTCTTTAAGCGTTTGTTTTAAAAGCTGTTCTAAGAGATAGAAAAAGTATCTACCTGTAAAATCCTGAGAAGTTTTCTGGAACATTTTTTACCACCACACAAACTCTTCTTGCCTTTGTCCCCTCTCTTAAAAGGGACTTTGCGACTTTTGGGCACAAGGCTCCATTCAACATAGGGATTGGATTTATAAAGTTAGGGTCTTCATTCTTGTGGACTGGTTTTCCTTACTGCATAATTACTCACCTTCCTTTCAAGTGTTTAAGTAAATTGTATGCATTTCTACAAACCAAAGGTGACTGTATATATGTTTTATAACTGAGTGTTGTGTGATGGTGTTACCTGCTTGATTTATTTTTCTGGTGAGTGTTTGGGCCTATAATAAACAGAGTAGTTTTGTACGTACCTGTCTAAGCAGAATCGTGTATTTCACTGTGTGTACTCACTCCTGAGACTAAGCCTTGACCACTCTCCACACTTACCTTGATTGGGTTTGGCTAACCTCTCAGAGTTCCTCTGTTCACTATAACTAGGGTGGGCTTCTGAAATATGTCCACCAAGCCAGATTTGAGAAATCCATCTTAACAGTAGGCAGCATTAACAAGTGTTTTTTTGGTTACGGGTGTACAAAGGCCAGCAACCTTGAGACCGCCCGGATTTCTGTGCCTAAATTACATCTCTAACCAAAAATAGTTAAAGTTGCAGTGAGAGGACCCGTGATGCACAGTTGTGAGTGGTCGTGGTGTTCTCTGAGCAATATCGGCAGATGTAAAATGACTGCTTGAGTGCCACCTTGAAGATGCAGTGGCTCGAGTCACCTGTCAAGTTTTCCTCCATGTAGTCTTAAGGAATCTGCATTTAAGTACATTTAATTAATTAATTGGTTTAAGGTTGAGAGTAAACCAGGGGGAGGATCTACGCTTGTGCTTCCGTTTTTGCAAAGGAGCAGCTATCAAAATAGCCTTTTGTAATGAGCATTGATATACTCTAAAGAGATCATGTTATTATGTTCTGGGAAAACCAGATTCTGCAAAATGTGATTAATTTGGATAATAGCAATTTATTTTTGACTTTGACATGCTTGGCGAAATCTGGTAACACTGATAAGTGTCTTCGATCCTGTCAAGATGTCAAAATGCCTTATATCATGGGCTCACCCAGCTGTTTTACATATGTTTTTAATGGGAACAAAGATATTTCTAGGTAGTGCACAGACCAACCAGAGTGGAGATGTGGTCAGTAAGGTAATAGTGTAGCCTGCAATCAAGTGTAGAAATGTGATGACAGCATTCTTAGATAGGCAATCCAGACAGAAACAGCTGTTGAAAAGTGTTAGGCAAAGTTTGCATGCAGTACCCTCTGGGACCTTGAAGTAGGAGCAAAATAGCATTGAAGTAGGAGCAAAAAGGCATAAGTTAATAAAACGAATATTATAGTTACTCTAATACAGTGCAAATAATTTGAGTTCACCAGAGGAGTTGATTCAATGCAATAGATAGGCCAAAGTCAATGGGCCAGTGTCTTGTATAAGTAAAAATAGTTCTGGTATTTAAAACAGAAAAGTCTTTGCCACGGTTCTTAGAAGTAGTTCACGGGTGACATTTGCATATGTCGGGTCACAAGCTGACTAGGCCTGCAAGTTGCCAAAGTTCCACAAACTTTAGCTGTGAGAGTTAAGTTCTCTCGGTCGGGTTTTCACAGTACCTTATATTGAAGAAAAAGATGAAGCTGAAGACTTCTGTTCCTGGCAGTTCCTGTAGATCTCGCCGTTCCTGAGCCTCAGTCGTGGGGACAAGAGGGAGGACGTTGGGGGACTCCTGCACCACACGGGGACTGGTCACAAAGCTGGCAAATTGGCAAATCTTCGATTCCGGTTGCTGTTCTTCAAACACACAAGCTGGTGTCCTTCCCCCTGGTTAATCCTAACCAGCTCTGAGAATGGTATCCAGGTGGCTTACGAGTTGATTGGTCCCACCAGCTCAAAGGAAGAAGTCGTCCTTGAAGGTGCTTCTCTGTCGAGATGAACTTGGTGATTCTGACCTACAGCAGGGCTCCACCGGGAAAACCAATGGTCCAGTAGTCGCAGCAGCCGTCCTCTTCCAGCTCGTCTTCGGTTCTTTCGTTCCAGTGGTCGACTCTGCCTTCCAAGCCAAGAGACTCGCCTTTTAAACAGTTTCCTCCCATTCATTCCAGCCTAGCTGCCACTCACCCAGCAGGGTGGCTGTCCTTGCCAGCCAGTCAGCCATCCAATCATGCCAGAGTGCATTTGGGCCTCCTAGGAGACTAAGCACAGGGAGTTTCGGGCACCTCCCTCACTTCCTGCCTACCCCAGACACTCGGGCGCCAGAGGCGGTCTTCAGTCCTGAAGCCCGCCAAAGGCATAGAAACAAAGGGACCAAACCTGGTTTGGCGCGCAGTGACAAACTCTAGAAGGACCTTTCCAAAAAGAAATGGCGGGAAAAAAAGAAGACCGGGACCTGTTTAAACAAAGGGGACTTATGCGCCACCTTGAAAAACATGGCTCCCGCGATTTTTAGCTACCCGTGTTTGCGGTCGGGAAAAATCATGGTAGTTTGTTGTAAAACCACTGCCACCCGCCATTTCTATAGAAAAGGGTAGCATTTGACTGCTACATGAGTTTCTAGATATAGGGGATACTAGGTAACCCCTCCAGCACTCTATTGTAAGATAGGGTGTGCTGGGTCTAGGAATTTAAAAATACTAGTAAAGTCAATTTAACTTTACATTCTCTGGAAAACAGTAGTTTATCCCAGAGAAGCTTCTTAAACCTTGGGACAACCTATAAAGCTTCCCTGTGTCACTGCACCGAGGGTGCTGTGTGACACAATTGAAAAAGATGATGCATATGGAGTTGTTTAAAACTCCATAACCAAAATAAACACAGAAAACAAACAGAGCTAAAAAGTTAAAAGTCCCAAAGTTTAGCAAAAGAGCTGGAGGGCTCTAAGGTAGAGGGAATTAGCACATTTTTGAGAATTCTCCCTAACAAAAAGCACTTAGTTCCTAGGTTGTTGAAAGGTTTTCCAGAAAGTTTTATTTTGCCCTAGTAATGACTGTTTTGTGAATAATGGTGTTTACCTAAGAAAGTAAAGAATGCCACAGGTCCTATGAGTCAAACATTTGTCAAGTATCTGAACACGATGTACAGGGGTCTGTGTTTGTGATGCTTCACGCTTTGTCCTTCCTTGATTCTCCAGAGTTCTGTTGAGCGACTAGTATGGCGTAGAGGCTGACTCCGAGCTCCCTTCTGTGTAGGGAAAACAGAATAGGAAACCGGACACTGACTCCCCATGCCACGGGACAGCTTTCTCAGATTAATGTGGCCTAGAGACAGCGCAAAGCACTGGCCGGAAAAACTGAATGGTAGTAAGGGAATGACACTGATGATGTAGACCAGGAGGCAGTCGGAAGCCAGGAGTAACTGTAAAACCTCGAAGCATGAGTACAAGGCTAGGCAAGCAGCAAGGCACAGAGGTTTTTGATAAGAAAAGAGAAGATAGAAAGGTAGGCCAGAACAGATCTGCACAGGACAAAAGAAATGGCAGGTCTGCGAGCAGAGCAAGACTGGAGCAAAGTAGAATAAAAATAAAGTAAGCAGACGAAGGTACGTAGCGTATTGAGATGCATTTGTCAGCTATTGGCGCAGAGTTTAAATAGCCGGCTGCTCCTACACTGCGTTCATCGTAGCTGACATTGTTGCCATGGCAGCAAATGACGCTGTGCACAGGGCGCATGCGTGAGGAAGCAGTGCCCAGTCCACGCACATACGCACTGGATAAGGTCATGGCGGCACCCACAAAGGGATTTCTGCGAGGATGCCAGCCCCTGAACTGCATTCCGGACTGCAGCCAGCTGCCGTTGCCTCGTCCGCCAGCCCCTGCGTACCACAACTGCCATTGCGGGTAGCACCTCTAGGTAAGTTGCTGCGGGCCGCTGCGGTGACTGGCCCAGGGAATTACAACATTCCATTATTCTCAGCTGTATGTTGTGAACGATAGCTAAGCTCCCTCCACCTTGTGGGTTCTGTGATGGAAAATATCAGGATAATGAAACGGCCAGACGCAGGTCAGTATAGCTGCGCAGTGGTTTGTCAGCCAAGTCTTTGTGCAAAATAGGTTAGTTGAAGATCTTGAATAATATCAGCAATGCTACATAAGTTCTTCACTGACCATCTAGCATGTAGCAAAGCACCAATTATAGGAACTTTAAAGTAGCAGTTTCTAAATAGTCTGTAGCCTGTGGAGAACAGAAGAATTGGCAGTGTCAAAAAATAAATCTGGGACATTAACATGTCCCTGGGGAAGACTATATTTTCATCCACAATGAGGGATTAGGGGGGCTGCAACAGACATGAGAAAATGAAAGCAAGTGGTCAAGGTGGGGGAGCAAGGAGGAAAGTAAAGAGTCAAGTAGCATGGAGAACAAATGCTGCCCCGCATCCACATAGAACCAAAAAGGAGTTTGCTTAGGGGCTTTGTCCCAGGCCCCATAACTTCTAGCTCACAAATCCTGATTGGGTGAACCCCGGCACTACTCTCTCTGCCTTCCTTCTCACCACCAGCACTCCCTGATTCTGTGCCTCAGCCCATATTCTCACTCTGTCCATACTTCCATTGCTCCCTTTTCTACAGCTCCAACAACCCTTTTCTCCATGGTCCCCAGATGTAAGAACTTTTAACCAACTCTTTTCCTCCACTGCCATTCATTTAACCCACCAAATTATAAGGCCTCCTCCTTCATCTCTATCTCTCAGATCTTGATTCTGTGGCCCAAGCACCTATTCGCTTACCTCTCTGCTTCATTTGTATGTCCCTATCTGACTTCTCATTCCCTACTTGCCTAATGCATCAAGTACTATGACCTTATTTGCCACTCTCCTCGTCCCTCCCTTCATTACTGACCACAAGGCTCTTCGTTTTATTACAGGGGTACCTTCATTGTGTACAAAGACGGGGATGTGGGACATCCCATGGTTCGTGAGCGCATCTGGCACAACAGCGACTTCAACTTTGACAATGTCCTCTCTGGCATGATGGCCCTCTTTACAGTGTCCACCTTTGAGGGTTGGCCAGCGTAAGTATTCCCAGTAAGGCTGGCAGACCAATGGGAGGGCATGGGAAAGGGAGGAGGCATCTCCATCTACAGCCTTTAAGTTTGGTGGGGAAGGTTGGAAGGTCAGACATCATAAACAGGAGAGCAGCTTGTGTATAGAAATGAGAACTTAGTTTATGTTGAGTGTTTGAATATGCATAAGACAAAACAGAACCAGGAAGCGGAGAGTTTGTGAAAGACACAGGTGGTGAGAAGAGGTTTTCCTAGAGACATGTAAAGGAGGCTGAGGTACACGTAGCGTTTTGACAATTAGAGCATGCTAAGACAAAAACACAGAAGGGGAGAAACATTAAAGGTTTGGCATGGAGTGTAGAGAGGAAGAAGCTGGGCTTGCCATTGTACGCTGTCACCCTCACCACTTTCCCTTCACTCTTTGTTTTATCCAGACTACTGTACAAGGCCATTGATGCAAACGGGGAGAATGTGGGACCCATTTACAACTATCGGGTGGAGATCTCCATCTTCTTCATCGTCTACATCATCATTATAGCTTTTTTCATGATGAACATCTTTGTGGGCTTTGTTATTATTACTTTCCGGGCTCAGGGGGAACAAGAATACAAGAACTGTGAGCTGGACAAGAACCAGGTAAGAACCTTCACTCCTTCATCAGACTCTTCCCTAGCCCCCACCATACTCTTCTCCATGCGGATCATGCTGCTCTACTCGCCCATCCACAACATCTGAACTTCCATCCTCATCACCTGCTTTCCCATCCTCACTGCCCTGTGACTCTCCTTAAACTAAACCTGCCACATCCTTAGAATGTCTTCCCACATTCTGTCAATCTCCATTACAGCCTTGCTTACTATCTCCTCACTCATCTCCACTGCCTCCTACGTTACCGTACAATTTCCTATCCCACCCCCAAGATATTTTGTTTGACCTCTCCATCCCCTGAATATTATTGTCACAGCACATCAATTAGCATTATTTATTCTGTCTTCTCTGACCCCTTCCCTGCCTCACTGTTCCTTCCCTTTCCCTCCTTCCCTAACTCTTGGCCTGTCCTCACCTGCAAGTCTTCATCAACTTTGTTGGGATTCCGGCCATCTTAGAGACTAACTGGGTTGATGAGATACACAGATGTTATATAGAAGCAACTAACATTCTGAGTAAGTAATGTACTATCCCAGAGAGGCATTACCAGTAAGTAATAGTAGCAGCAAATGCAGGGATGTGTTCAGGAGGAAAAGGGTAAGTGTATGCAGAAAATGAACACAGACAGTTCTCAGTTCTTAACTGTGGGTGGCATCTGGCAGTGCTCCCACACCCCTCAGCCACCTGCAGCTTTACTGCTTCTCTAATTTCTTCAGTGTACAAGCGCTGTGGACTTTGACTTGTTCTGCCAAACCTGTGTTTTTCCATATGCAGGAAATGGTTGGTCACCCTTAATGGCAGCAGTAAGACACTGGGCCTCATAACGAGTCTGCCTGTCTGGGAACTACTGTACTGGTAAGTTTGTCGGTACCGTAGTTCCCGGACCTGGCGGTCACACAGGCACCCGCGAGCACAACACGTCGGATGAACCGGCACCATTAACGGATGGTGCTGGTGCATCCGACTTCCCCATTCCCATTGAGCCCTATGGGGCTCGAATGGGAATCGGGAAGAATTTTCTCCGGCATCCTGGAATGGGCAATTACCGGGTCCGCCGGGGTTGTAATACCCCGGTAATTGGCCATTCCAGGATGCTGGAAAAAAAATGACTCTGGTGGCAGCCGTGCCTGTTTTACAGGCACGGCTGTCTGCCAGGGTCGTAATGAGGCCCACTGTTTCCAATGGATACAGATACCGATAGAATAGGTAAGGAACAACCAAAATGTGGGGTGATCTGTGATTCCTATAGTTCTCCAGCATGGGGTCTGGCATGGATTCACATGCTCATGAATATTCCCCGTCGTCAGGCCGGGAATCCTCGGTATAGAAAAAGAAATCAGTATCAGTTTCGTTTCTGATCTGCCTTTCTTAGTAGTAACCAATCACTGGTCTCTGGGTCATACTGCCCCCAGCCAATGAATGCCCTCTCCCTAAGCCCCGCCTCTGGCAGCCATCCTCAGATTTTTACCGCACGTTCAAGTGTTGGGAGTCCTGGTGCTGTAGCTTTCGAGCTTTTGCTGTGTTTTCATGCTTTTTTCATGAGATTTTTCTCATTTTTCGATTAAATAGAGCCTCAAGCTCCACTGTTTCTACATCCGATCAACGGGGATCCGTTTTGGAGTTTTCTACGCCCCTCAAGAGTGAAGATTTCGTCGAGTTACGCTTTTGGAGGATTCCAGAAGTTCCGAGGCCTACCCCGGACATGGCCCAGGAGAAAGGAAGCTCGACGCCCGGGAAGCTGTTCAGGACCTGCCCTGGATGCCAGCTTCAGAATGTTTTCAAGGAGGGCGAGCATTCGTTATGCCTCTACTGTCTCCATGAGGACAAGACGCACACGGAGAAGGACTGCGTGTTTTGTGGGAACATGTCGGAGCGGACCATGAAGGATCGCCACCTCCGTCTCGCCAACTGGCTGGAAGGGAAGAGCCCGTCAGGCGAGAAGAAGAAAAGGAAGTCTGAGCGGTCTTCTAAGTCCTGTGAGGGCACCCCGGCGACGGGGGCCCAACAAAAGGCTAAGCATCGCGAGTCCGCGGGCACCGGGAGCGCTGAACGGTCGGGCTCCTTGGCTGCCAGGCAGGGCGCATCCTCCCCGGCACCATCAACCACGAGCCAATGCTCTGGCTCGGGTAAGAGGAAGTCCGAGAACCCGGCAAAGCTTCTGGAGAGGCCCTGGTCGATCTCGAAGATTCCGGCAGAGGGGGAGCGAGGCTCGGACCCTCCCCCCAAGGTGAAGGCCCCAGGCGTCCAGAAGGTGACTATGGCCTTAATTCACCCTGCTAAGACCTCGATTGAGGATGTCGTCGCGACCCTGGCTCAGCCTGTGGAGGCTACACCAGTGGAGGCGCCCTCAGGACCCAGAGTCTCCCTGCCACCGCGGAGGGAGTCGTCTTTCAGGCCCATTGAGAAGACCCCCACGAAGTCCTCGTTGGAAATGGTGGGGGAGGGGCTGGTGGCCATCGTGGATACGGACACGACCTCTGAAGAAGAGCTCATCGAAGTCGTGGAAGAGGCCCAGCCCATCGGGAGGGATCCCGACGAGGGCGACGATGAGAGCGACGGGGTCACCGACAAGGCTCCTCAAGAGCCCTCATGCCCGTCGTTTCCGGCGCCGCAGGACACTTCGGCGGTCATTTTGTCAGCAATTCAGTCCTTATGTTCGGAGATAAGGACAAGGTTGCCCCTCCCCCCGACAGAGGTACCTGAGCCAGACCCGATGGGGGAACCAGAGCCAGGACCTTGGGAAAGTCCACCGCATAAGAGGAGGAGGAAGCTGTCATGATCCCTGCTTCCAAGGGGTCAGGACTTGCCCCACGACCTTGGAAGCAGGCCCATGACTCTGATCCCAGGAACCAGCCAGTCCCTATAGGGACCCTCTGGACCTTGTCCTGGCGCCAGTGGCGCCAGGCTCATGATAGTGACTGGTCCCGGCACAGGAAGCGCCGGGCTCATATTAGATAAGAGTGCTTGGTGGACCTACCTGTAGCAGATCATGCTGCTTACTTACCAGCTAACTGGTCTCCTGATCCTTCTCTGCCTGGAACTACTTTTTCTGTCTGGGTGGAGCAGGAGCCACTCCCTGGAAGCAGAACACAGGAACTCTTCTAGAAATCTGGAACTCTTTTCTTACCTGGGTGGGGCCGTGGAAGGAGACGCCTAAGCACTACAGAAGGCTATTTAAAGCACACCCGATTGGTTTCACGTGCTTCGCGTTATTCTGCATCTGCAGCAGGACGCTCACTGTGTCAGCTCCAGGAAACCTCCAGCTCCAGATCCTGTGAACACGAAATAACCTGCTGGAATCCAATCTTCAGTCTTCTTCAGTCTTCTGCAGCTCCTGCAAAACAAAGGCACAGGTTAGGCTAAAGTAAAGGCAGCGAATCTACTTACCTAATCCAACGGCAGCATCCAAGGCGCCTTTTTCTGCCTTTCTCTTCCGGCATCCGACATCTGCAAAGAGAGAGAACATCGGTCAGTAATATTCAACTACAAGTTCTGCTTACCTATGTTACGCCCGTTCCAACTCAGCTCGCGCTGCATTCCGGCACCTGCAAGGCAAGATACATCGGTTAGTAACGCTTAGTTACAAGACTGCTTACCCGTCGCTTTCAATCTGTTCGCGCTGCACCTCAGCACCTGCAAAGACAAAAGAGACATTACGGAGCATTCTCCAGCGCTAGTGCAGTCTTTCTACTTACGTGCCATTAGAAGGATAATCTTCATCGTCACAGCATCTAAAAAGGGAAAGACATAGACTTTACAGACTTAAGACTTTTGAAAGAGAAGAGGACAATGCAAAAGGAACTTTAATACTTACAAGGCACGCTTGTGCATTAACGGCGTCTTCGCTCTCAGCAAATCCTCTGCTATCGAGAGGCAGAGCTCGCATCCAGTGAAGCAACTGGATCCAGCGCCCCTGCACAAGACGCAGGATGGAGAGCCCGGCATTTACCTATATAAGGTAAGCGCAATATCAACCCAGTTCCACGGGGAAAGAAAGGGCGAGAGGGGCTAGGAACTTTCCGAACCTTCCAAACACTAATACCTTGGTTTACCCTTGCAGACATCTCACTCTTCAGCTTAAACTGTCGGTGGGAAGGGGGCCCAGTCCGGGAGCAAAACAAACCCTGCGCCTAACACTGAAGACAGTATCCTCGCCAGATCAAGACCTGCGCCTCCGGGGGAACCAGGTGAGCGTTACAGAAGCATCCTACGCCACCTCTCCCACCTCTGCGGCCTGCTCTGCCTTCCCCCCGGTCTACTACCCACGGGGATGATACAGGCACGGACACGGCTACGACAGGTACAGATGACGACGGAGGCGACGACGGGACGTGTCCCCCGTCATCCTCTGCTCGGGCGTCCCCGCCCGATGAAATTGGATCCTTTCATGCCATGATTTCCAAGCTCTTCCAGCTCTGCCCAGAAGAGAAGAAGAAGGAAGGGTTCCTTTACCAACGGCGCGAGGATAAAAGGAAGACGGTCCTCGCCATACCGCTTCTTGATGACATCTGGGATGAGGGGCTCGCCCTCCTCAAGAACCCTGCCACGGCACCGGCAAAGAGGGACCGGTACGAGAAGAAGTACCGGGTCCCTGACGCTGCCCCCTTGTGCCTTTGGGCGCAACCTACCCCGGATTTGGTCGTCTCGGCGGCGGCAAAGAAGAAAGCTGGGGGGCATCGGCCTCGACATGAACTTCCCCGCCGGACGGCGAGGGCAGGAAGTTGGACGCGATGGGACGGCGGATCATCTCATCCGCAGCGACGACTATCAAGGCGGCCAATGCCCTGGCTAGCGTAGCCCGCTACGACAGGGAATTGTGGTTCAAAATCACCCCTCTGTTGGACTTCCTTCCAGACGCCAAAAGGGCTGAGGCCCTTGAGATCCTACAGGAGAGTGAGATTGCTTCGGACCACGCCATCACGGTGGCAACGGACATCTCCGACACCGGTTTCCGTCAGTTGGGCAGCGGCGTTTGCTTGAGACGACGAGGATGGCTCAAGGCCACGGATTTCCGCCAGGACATACAAACCAAGGTTTTGGACATGCCCTTCGACGGGAACAACCTGTTTGGGAAGGCGGTTGATGAGTCCCTTCAGGCCATCAAGACAGACACAGAGACTGCCCGGGCACTGGCAGTGCTCCAACAACGATGGCCGTCCTTTCAGAGCTCCGGAGGCAGACAAGGTGCCTCCAAGGGATCCGGCAGTGGCTCCTCCACGTACCGCCAAGCGGCAAGATCTTCGTCCCAGGAAGCCTACAGGGGACGCGGCAAGTCAGGTGGTGCCCGTCGTCATCGACAGGGAGGTCAAGGAGGCAAGGCGGCCTCCAAACAAGATTGAACCGACCGTGGGGTCGGCCCCCGCTGAAGCACCCCGGTGGGAGGCCGGCTGGCGAGGTTCGTCAGCGTGTGGTCCATCTCCACCGACCGTTGGGTGCTGGACGCCCTGGCCCAAGGGCACGCCCTCGAGTTTCAGAAGAAGTGCCCTCGCGTTACACCCGTGGCCAGGAAGGAAAATCACGTCCCTCAACTACTGTTGGAAGTAAGGGCGATGCTCAAGAAGGGTGCCATCGAGCTCGTCCCAAAGTGGCTTTGAGGCTCCGGAGTTTACTCAAGGTACTTCCTCGTAAAAAAGAAGACAGGAGGATGGCGCCCCATCCTGGACCTACGACGACTGAACAAGTACATCAAGGCACAGAAGTTCCGTAAGGTCACCCTCCAGCACGTGCTGGGACAGCTGGAGGAGGGCGATATCCTGTCGTCGTTGGACTTGGAGGATGCGTACTTCCACATCCCCATTCTAAAAAGACACCGAAAGTTCCTCAGGTTTGTGGTCAAAGGGCGGCACTACCAGTTCAAGGCCCTCCCGTTCGGATTGAAGTCGGCACCCAGGGTGTTCACCAAGTGCCTCGCACCGGTGGCGGCGCGGCTGCACCTACAGGGGATCCCCGTCTACCTCTACCTGGACGACTGGCTCATCCGGGCAAGGACAAGGGAGCTTGCCGGGGAGCACACTGCGAAGACCGTCCAGCTGCTCACGGACCTGGGATTCTTCATCAACTTTCCAAAATCCCACCTGGTTCCGTCGCAAGTTGCCCTGTTTCTGGGAGTCAAGATCGACACAGTGGCGCGGCTGGCCTCGCCGTCGGAGGAAATGACCAGGACCATTCTGGGCAAGGTGCAGCGTCTGCTGGCCACGGACATGGCCAGGGTAAGATCTATCAAATCCCTCCTCGGGATGATGTCCCCCTGCATTTATCTGGTGCGCCTTTGCAGCCTTCGGATGCGCCCCTTACAAGAGTTCCTCGACGCCCGCTGGGTCCAGTCGACGGGCAGCTTCGAGGACAGTATCCCTCTCAACGAGACGTTCCATCAGGTGATCCGGTGGTGGGGTTCCCGCTCCCATCTGTCGGCGGGCACGGACTTTCAGACCCCAGCTCACCAGGTGACGGTGACGACAGATGCCTCCCCGGAAGGTTGGGGAGCGCACTCCGGAGATCTTCACGCGAGAGGCCTTTGGCTCCCGGAGGAGAAGTCTCTCCACATCAACATCTTGGAGCTCCGCGCAGTGTTCTGGGCCCTCAAGTCCTTTCTTCCGTCCCTCAAGGGCAAGGTGGTGAGGATCTTCACCGACAACACCACCACGATGTTCTACATCTGGAAGCAGGGTGGAACCAGGTCCCCTGCCCTATCCAGGGAAGCCCAGGATCTGTGGCATTGGGCCGTCGCCCAGGGATGTTTCTGGTGCCTCTTCATCTGTCAGGAATAAAAAACGCAATCGCCGACTCACTCAGCAGGGAGCTGCGCTCGTGCCACGAGTGGGAACTACGCCAGGATCAAGTGGATCGACTCTTCCGACGATGGGACGAACCCCAAATTGATCTCTTTGCGACAGCGACGAATTCCAAGTGCCGGAGGTTCGCCAGCAGGTTCCCCCAGCCGAGGAGCATGGGCGATGCTTTCTCGTTCCCCTGGGATGGCCTATTTCTTTATGCGTTGCCTCCGCTGCCGTTGCTGCTCCGGCTCATCAACCAGCTCAAGAGGTCCCGGTGCAGGATGATCCTCGTCGCACCGGCGTGGCCGAGACAGATCTGGTTCCCGGACCTTCTGGACTTGTCAACGTCCCCACCAGTCAAGCTACCGACGGACGCAGACCTTCTCTCCAGAGAAAGAGGCGCCATTCTTCACCACAACCCGGAGTCGCTGAACTTGCAGGCCTGGCTCCTGCAGCACTAGAGTTTGGAGTGTACGACATCCCGGCCGACTGCAGAGAGGTTCTTGCAAAGGCCAGGGCGTCCTCAACTCTCAAGTACTACGGACATAAATGGAAGAGGTTCTCTGTCTGGTGCCGTGCACAGAAGATTAACCCTCTGCGGATTACGGCCCCTCAAGTACTGCCGTACCAACTGTCGCTGGCCAAAGCTGGACTGGCTCACGCCTCCATCAAAATACATCTGGCTGCAATCTCCCGATATACCAGGACTATGGGACGGGGGTCCTTGTGGTCTCATCGCCTGGTGAAAGAATTCATGAAGGGACTATTCCGATCATTCCTGCCGGTGAAGGCTCCTGCCCCGGCGTGGGAGCTTAATGTGGTGCTAACCAGGCTCATGGGGGCCCCATTCGAGCCTATGCATTCGGCGCCTTTGAAGTTCCTGTCATGGAAGACAGCTTTCCTCGTGGCCATCACCTCCGCACGACGAGTGGGAGAGATCCAGGCCCTATCTTGCAAGCCTCCATACTTGACTTTTCATGACACGAGGGTGGTGCTGAGGGCACACCCCTCCTTTATGCCCATGGTGCCGTCGGACTTCCACCTCAACGAGCCCTTGGTGTTGCCAGTTTTCTTCCCGTCGCCTTTGTCGCCGGCTGAGAGAACTTTGCATTCGCTGGATGTAGCTAGAGCGCTGAAGTTCTACGTGGACCGCACGAAGAGTTTTCGGAAGCCGTCACAGCTGTTTGTGAACTTTGGGACTGTGAATCAAGGGAAGGCTCTCTCAAAGACTTCCATTTCCAGATGGCTCTCCGGCTGCATCATGCACTGTCACCGGTTGGCAAACCGACCGCTGCCCGGCCGTCCGAGAGCCCATTCGACCAGAGCGATCGCTGCTACCACGGCGTTCCTGTCTGGTGTGCCCCTGCTGGACATATGCAGGGCGGCGACGTGGAGGTCGACGCACACCTTCACAAGATTCTACTGCATTGATCGGGACTCCAGGGAGGAGTCCAGGGTCGGCCAAGCAGTGCTGCGCAACCTGTTCGCCTAAGGTGAGCCTGGTGAGGAGGTAAGAGTTGCTTAATGTTGAGTTGTTGTATTGCTTAATGTTGAGCCCGTTGCCACCTCCCGTGGTTGTGCATGTGTGTACTGCTATGTATTCTCTTATTCATGAGCATGTGAATCCATGCCAGACCCCATGCTGGAGAAGGAACAAGTTACTTACCTGTAACTGTTGTTCTCCAGCATGGGTCTGGCATGGATTCACATGCGAACCCTCCCGCCTACCCCTCTGCGGCTCTTCACTTGGTCATTCTGCCACTTTACGTGCTACCAAATCTGAGGATGGCTGCCAGAGGCGGGCCTTAGGGAGAGGGCAGTCATTGGCTGGGGGCAGTATGACCCAGAGACCAGTGATTGGTTACTACTAAGAAAGGCAGATCAGAAACAAAACTGATACTGATTTTTTTTTCTATACCGAGGATTCCCAGCCTGACGACGGGGAATATTCATGAGCATGTGAATCCATGCCAGACCCATGCTGGAGAACAACAGTTACAGGTAAGTAACTTGTTCCATGGAGAAACCTGGACAGGAAACTAGATGACGGAGAAGACTAAGGGGGTCATTACGAGGTTGGAGGTAGCCATGGTGCTATCAGCACCATGGCTACCCCCATACCGCATACCGGGTCCGGGTTCCCTGAATGGGGAAATACCGGGTCATTCCAACCTTGGAAGACCCAGTATTTCCCCATTCAGGGAACCCATCCCCATTCCCATTCGAGCCTCCATAGGGCTCAATGGGAATGGAGAGGGAGCTAACAACGGGCCCGTTAATAACGGGCCCGTTGTTAGCTCCCTGGTCTGTTTGCGGGACCCGCTAAGGGCACCTGGTTTTACCAGGTGCCCTTTGCGGGTCCCGCAAGCAGACTCGTAATAGGGCGGTAAGGGGTTAACGGCACCGGCACCATTACCGGTGCCGTTAACCCCTTACCGCCCAACTCGTAATGACCCCCTAAGAGTCAAGAGTGATGGCAGTCTGGAACCGTGGCAGGAGCAAGACATTGGAAGTCTTCAGTGAAATCAACCAGAGTCTGCGAAGCAGGTAACAGTAAGCAAAGAGAAGTGGCATCAAAGACATTTTCAAAACTACCGTAATCCTGAGACTATGGAACAGAATGTTCAGATATACATGTTATGATGGCAAACAGAACTTAGTAGTGAACCCTTTGTGCCTTGTCATTTCAACTTGAGTGCTGAGCTGCTGTCAAGAGTGCTGGGGGACACATTTCTCTTGGGAACCATGCATCGTGCAATACCCCTAGGTGCGCTTTAAGTGTCTGCACTTTATGATACTGTGGCAAGGTTCAGGCATCTGCTGTGGGATAACAACGACACCCCTCCTGCCATATCACTCATCTACTGCTGCATCCTCAGGAGACACACTGCCACAGCTGGTTTGATGTTCTCTGAAGGGTCCACTCAGAGACAAAATGTAGACCCTAGTCTACTCCAAACATGACGAAGGAATATGTAAATGAGTCATGGCATGTCAATATCATTGACATTTTTACTAGAGTGCATTGCTGTTGCATATCTCACAATCATTTGCAAACAATTACAAGCGTCCACAGAAATGGGAATTCAGCATAATATGTTCTTCACACTCCTAATCAACATTGACTATAAATCAGGGGAGGAAGTGCCCCATTCTGAGACCTATATGTTGGGGGGTCTCCTTTGACTTATCCTAATTCATCTGCTTTTTCTGTAATGAGAGGACTATGCCCCACACTTAAGGAACCAGCATTGAAACCATTTTGCTGGGTGGAGATGCTGAAGAAAGGCTTTTCTTTGCTGGAGGAACTTGCAGATTGCTGCAGGCGACATGGGTGTGCGAATATCACAATATTGGATTTTAATGCACCCAAGGTGTTTTACCAGTGCATGATATGATCATTCATTTTACCCGTCTGTCTTTGGGGGATAACCATGGAGATGTGGAGGTTGGATGCCCAGTCCTGATTCAACTCTTCCTTAGAATTCTTATAGCTTTGTACCATGATCTGTGATCAGAAATTACAGAAGGCCATGTCGATAGACTACCTGCCTGTATCGTATCTTAGCTGTGGTTGAGTTGTCAGTGAGAGATAAGAAATAAATGGCCATGTTTGTCGAAGTTGTCTGTTAATACCAAGCTAATGATATGGTATGGCCTTCTGACATGGGAATAATTATGGTTCGATTCAATGTCAATGTACTTACCATAAGAGTCCGGTTTGATGCAGGAATTATGGTGAGAAGCATATGGAGTTCAAATACACAGCTACTCACAGATATATTTCTTTAATTCAAAATTACTTATCAAATGACATGTCTTTATCTACCCTTAGACCTTGTTGTTTGCTAGTTTGGACTACCATTTGACCTTACCACAGGTGCAAATCCCGGGCCTGCGCTTAGAAACTGGTTCTCCGGTATTAAGCGCTGCATTTAAGGACTGGCCCTATCACAAGTTGGGTGCTAAATGGGCTGTTTTACCTCCAGCTTTCTGGAGGTGAAAATCCCATTTAGCACCCTGTTTCCAGCGGTATTACCGCTGGCTGTATTAGCGCACGGAATTAGCACTTAAAATTCCCCATTAGATCCAATGGACCCAATGGGGAATGGGGATTTACTGTTGGCACCCAACCCGTGATTTGGCAGTAATACCGCCGGACCAGTGGGAGCTAACGCTATTACAGTTAGGCGGTATTACAGCTAGGATACCGCCAGACTAGTAATGAGGCCCTAGTGTTGACATATCTATTGTATGTTCAGGGGCAATGCATTTGTCTTGGAAGCAAGACACGTGGTGGAGCACAGGTTCAAATCCCGATCCTGTGCTTAGAAACCACACGCTTGCATTAAGCGCATTATAAATGAACAATAAATAAATAAATACATGTTTTATGTTCTATTTATATCTGGAAGGGATACACCCCATGGTCATGGATCATATGAGTCCTGTGATAGCTAGCATGCAGTACACTAATACAAGGAATGTTGGTTTGAGACACATGGAAAGTACTTACTGTGAACCCTACCAAAAATTGTGATCAACAGAGGGAGTACCCTTCCATGGGTTATAATGCAATAAGCATTGGTCATGGTGTGTATCTCACCTATATGTATACTACCCTCACACAATATCGTAGTAAATATGGATTAATGTGAATCATTTTTTATAATGTGCTATATTTTTTTATATAGTGTGAATAAAATGAGATATATATTTTTTGATAATTTTGTGTGAAGGTTGTGTCAAAGGAATTTTGTTGGCCCATATTAAGTAAAAGTTAGGCTGGTTCTGACCCTCTACCTATTTTAGTTTTACATGCAAAAGGCCTGTTTTAACATGGTATAAATAGATGTAGGCCCACCCCTTTTTTGACATATATATAGTAGTTTGACCTTCTTCCTGCCTTCCCAGGTCAGGAAAGTCCAAATAAGGTCATGCACTTGCCTTGGAAAGCTGCAGCTTTCACGGTGTAGTGATGCCTTTTGGTGTGTGTGGGCCAGAAATGCGGTGGGACCATGTAATCCCAGTCCACATCCGTGGTGCCAGAAAGTCTGGGTGTGTGGCAAATGTGAAACCAGTAGTTGTCCCTGATTGGACAAGTACCAGCTGTTTGAATGGTGCAATTCCTTACCATTAGTGGGTTTGGACTTGCTTCTAGCTCTGATTGTGGATAAGAAGAGGATCTTGGCAACCATTTCTTCAGATCATCGTTGGAGCCAAGAATCACTCACAGAAGAGCAGCCTGCTGAAGATCCAAAGATGACTCCTGAAATGGCACAGTGTCCTTTCCAGTAGCCAGCCGGGTGAAGCCATGCTCCTCTGCCTGACCTATGAAGATCCTGAGCGATGCTTCAACTCTTGGACTAGTGGGACCAACTAGTCTCAATGCTTCCTGAGGATTCTGCCCTTCTGAGCCTTCAAAAGTGTCCCTGGACTGCCCAAAGGACTAACCAGCTCTTTCGTGGGCTATCTTGCTAGAAGCGTCGCTGTTCCGTGTTGGAGTACGGAACTTCAGTGGTTGCCACTAGTAGCCTTCTCTCCCAATTTCAGCTTTCTATCTTCACAGGAATCTGTCCTGGACCAGCTGCTGTGACCGTGACTGGAAGGACGCCTGTTGTTGCCTGTGTGTGGAGACAGTCGCTGGAACTCACCATCCTCCACCCTGTGAAGTGTCCTGTCTTGTTTCCGAAAAGCATTGCATCTTGCTTTTCCATTCAACTGGAAGAATCCTCAAACCTGCAACTCCTGGGCACCTCTCACTGGAACAAACAGCAAAAGATGGAGCCGCCAGCTACCCCGAGATGGTGCAGTAAGTCATCTGGGAGAATCAGAGCCAGGGAAGTAAGTACACGCATTGTGCCTGTCTCCCCCCTGTCTTCCATAGGACAATTTTGGGAACAAGCCCCTTTGTCTCCTTACTCCATTCCACTCACCTTTCGGTCTTTGAACCTGGGTCGAGTATCCAACCCCTGGGTTAGCCCTGGATCTGGAAGAAAGGAAAACACATACTTATCTCTGATAAAATTGTTGTAGAACTTTTCAACTATCACCAACACAAGCTTATTGAAACTTACCTACAGATATTTCCTTCTAGTGAGAAACAGTGTGGCTCTTGTGTCTTTTGGGCACAAGGCCCCGTTTATCTTAGGGTATGGACTTCTTAAGTTAGATTATTGTCTTGTGATTCCATCATTGACTGCATCTAAAATAATGACCTGCTTTTGCTACCTAAGCTATTTGATGTCTTTTTGAACCTATGGTGACTTTATATATTTGAGTCATAGGGGGTCATTAGGAGTTTGCTGGTATTCCAGCGGTAAATCCACCGGAATACCGGCAAACAGTATTACCATTCCCACCGCCTGATATCCCGGAATTACCGGGATATTACAGGTGGCGGTAAGAGTGGTAACTCCCCATTCCATGCAGTCCTTTACAACTCCATGGAGGGGAATGCCGTTATTACTGGCACTGGTAATCCGGTGGATTTACTGGAGGTAAATCAGGCAACCCCCACCATCAAACCTGTACTTTGGCGGATCGGGAAGAGTGGCGGTAACAGAATTACGGCCACTTTTACCAGCACTTTTCCTGCACAGTCATTCCTGTAATGACCCCCCCTAGAGTGTTGTGCAATAATAATACCTGTTATATTCATTTTCCATTGTGTTCACAGGGCCTATAATAAATAACTGTACTTTTTGTACTTGACTATCTAAATTGAATAATTGTGGCCCATACGGTGTGGGCGTATGGGGGCCACTGACCCCACTCACACTCTCCTGAGAATAAGCCTTCACTGCTTATCCACATACCTTAATTGGATTTTGGGAAACCTCTGTGAGTTCCCTGTTCACTATAACTAGTTTGGCCTACTGAAATCTGTCCACCAGGCCAGATTCTATAAATCCATCTTAACACCCACGATGCATTGAGGATTTGGCTCTGAACTGGAGGTGAACTTCCAGTGATGATAGAATACCTTGGTAAAAGAAGGCAACCGTTGCTGCCTGATCCATTTAGATGTCCAGACACCCTGATCATCCTCACCATCCACTGGACCTTCCTCAACATCTCCTGTCCCACCATCAACATCCCCTCTACCTGTCCTCCCCAACACCTGTCACGGTCTTACCAACCCTCCTTTTCTTCACTATCCTTTGCATATCTTTTTTTAATCATTTCCAATTCTCACAATCATGTGGACCATCCTAATCACTTTCTCCTCCAACGTCACCCCCTTTTCCATATTCAGTAACCTCAAACCCAATCTCATCATGAGGTCCCTCCTCATCTGCATCATACCTTTCCATTTCTTCACCACCTTCTGTCTCACCCTCACCACCTCTTGTCCTGTCATCCCCACCCTCTTGTTCCATCCTCCCAGTCTCCTGCCTATACCTTTGTATCATCTCTCACACCTCTGTTCATTTTATTTGTTTGTATCTGTCTGTTCTGTGTGGTGGTCTTTGGTTCTCTGCTGTGCTTTTGGAGTCACATTCTTGCTGTATGCACTCTTGTGTTTATGATTGTTCTCCCTGTCTCTCTGTTTCGCTCTCTTTCTGACTCTCTCTCCTCTGCTACCAGCGCCAGTGTGTGGAGTATGCTCTAAAGGCCCAGCCGCTGCGCCGCTACATTCCCAAGAACCAATACCAGTACAAGGTGTGGTACATGGTCAACTCCACAGGCTTTGAGTACATCATGTTTGTGCTGATCCTCCTCAACACCATTGCGCTCGCCATGCAGGTAGGGGACCATTTTTTTCCAGGGAATGTACTTTCATCACCTAGTTGTGGCAAATGGCCTCCAATTGCATTAAGAAGGTAGCCACAACTATGGTATCTCAAACTGCAGTATAGCGGTATCACCTGTTTTAATGTTTCATGCACTAAGATAGTAGCTATAGGTGTCTCCGATGGTATCATGTAAGTAACCCAAGGTGTGGTGTCTAAGATGAAGCTGTGCAGGTCATCCCATGAATGGTTTCTGACATGGTACTGTGGAGGTAAACATATATGTGGTGTCTCAAATAAAACCATGGAGGTAACCCCAGGTTTACTCAGCAGTCAGCACTGTGTAGGTAACCACAGGTGTGCATCACACTCTGGAAGTAAGAACAAGTGTGATTTTTCAGATGGGAGTATATTGGTTCTACGTTGTTTAATAGGCCTCTTTTTGAAAGTTTACATATTTTTGACCTTTCTTTATAAGGTTTTCTTGTGGGGCTCCCCGGTGCCCTCCCTCCCCATTACACCCCCCCTCACACTCCCCACCCCCTGCCCGTTTACTCCCCTAAAACACACACACACATACACTCAAGTGGTTGGCACAGAGTATTACATTATTTGTTTTCAAAGTGTAAAAAAGGGCATTAACAGTGCATTCCTGTAATTGTCATGATGCCTACCTCCAAGGAGCCAGACCAGGCCCAGCTACCCCAGAGGCAGACATCATGTCCCCGAGGGAAGTCTCAGCAGCCCCAAGTATGGGCCCTTTGGACTCAGTCCTGGCGCCTTTGGCTCCAGGCTCATATTGGACAACAGTCTGGCGCCAGGCTCATAAAAGATGACTTTGTGTTTAAAGGTGCTTGGTATAAACTTACCTGATGCAGACCATGCTGCAACATCCGGGCCATCTAGAGGCCTGAATGGGACTACTTTATCTTTGGGGACTACTTAACCACACGGTGTGGCCGGAGGAAGAATACATACCTGAGAGGAAGGATACATACCTGGAACTACTTCGAAGGCTATTTAAGCCACGGCCAAGCAGCAACTCACGCTTCGCGTTGTTCTGCATCTAGCAGCTGGACGCTCACCGTGTCTGCTCCTGCATCCTGACTTCTACCACGCCCGCAGGCATCCTGAAACACCTGCAAAGGGGGAAGAGAAGAGAATAGGAGAAAGAAGAGTCCTTACCTGCTAAACCCGCATTCCGGAGACATTTCGCCGACGATCCTGAAAAGGAAGACATTCATTTTAAAAGCACATCGCATCGATCGCTGCAGTGCCGCATTCCACTCAGGTTTACTAGGCGCCTCCATGTTCATCAGCGACCATCTGGATCCGCAACCACATTTCAGCGCTTAGGGAGAAAACGACAAGAACAAAGGTGAGCTAGGGAAGAGAATAGGAAAACCTTAATTTGCCATCATAAGACTTATCTGTTGGGTCATTCCCACTTCATTTCGGGTCGGTGCCGCATCCTGGCATTTCCGGACCCCGGCCCCTAAGGGGAAAAAGAGACATCAGCATTAGTGAGCGAATGCTAAGACATTACCTGAACGCTCATTAAAGACTACTGGAACTGCACCTTTCACTTCGGGTTGGTGCTATATCTCCGGCATTTCCGAACCCCGGCCCCTATAGGGAAAAAAGACACAAGCATTAGTGCATTAATGCAAGGACACTAAAGGAACCTCTCATTAAACAACTCACCTGAGTTTCCTTCGTCGGTTCCATTGCTCATCATCTCGGAATCTTTGTTCTGCACCTGAAATAGAGACAACTGACAATTATTATTTCGGGCTCATACTTATAAACAGAATTCTCACAGAACTTTACCGGGAAGGTCAAGCAAACTTGAACTCTCTACAATCCATGATCCAGTGAAGTAACTGGAATACAACGCGCCCCTGCATCAGAAGCAGGATGAAGAGCTCGTCCTTTCAGACCCTAAGGTGAGACTTCACAGGGAATCGCAGAAGGGTTTCGTGAAGGGTGAGAAGGGAGTGGGAGGCTTACACATTATCCCGCAGATTGTTAATACTCCCTTTTCACACACAGAAGGATATTTCTGCGAGTCAGACAAGCCAGATTTGAAGGTCCGGTCCAGTCCATCTTCCGAGTCCTGCGCTTCACCATAGAAGAGGCAACTGCACTCCAAACCAGGCCTGCGCCTCCGTGGGAGTCAGGTGAGCGTTACAGAACGCAAAGCCTACCTACAATTTCCCACCCGGAGCCATGGAAACTTCCGAGACAGACCAGCTGGCCCAGCTTTTGGGGGAATTACGGGCAGAAGTACACTCCGCCCGCCAAGAGACTAATGCTCTCAAAAGAGAACTGATCCTATCTAAGGAAAGAACTGATGACCTGGCCAAACGGTTGTTGCAGGGTCAGGCAGGACAAACTCCTTTACCTAGTTCCGGGGGTAAACCCACTTCTATGATTTCAAATAACCCGGTACAAATCAATCTACCTGGAAACATGCCTTTGGCCCCGCCTGAACGTTTTGCTGGGGACCCCAAGAAATATGCCATTTTTATGAACGAATGTCGCTTACACTTCCTATGCAGACCTGGGGCCTTCCCTAATGACCAGACCAAGGTAGCTTTTCTATTATCTTATATCAGCGGCAGTGCTGCCGATTGGTCAGTTCCTTTGGTAAATCAAGATGACCCAATTCTCCAGGATTTTCAAGGCTTCCAGGCAAGCATGGAAAGATTATTTGCTCGACACTCTCAGGGACAGGCCCTAGACAACAAACTGCTATCCTTACGACAAGGTAACCAGGATCTCTTATCTTACATCGCCACCTTTAATAGGTTGGCTGTGGAAACTGGGTGGCCAGAAAATAAAAGGATCACATTATTTCATCGAGGTCTGCGCGGAGAACTTAAAGACGTGCTAGTCCAAATGGTAAATCCACCCCAAGTCTGCGCGGAGTACATAGACCTTGTGGTCCAACTTGATCACAGACTTCAGAATAGAAAACCAGATCGATCCAAGTTTGAAACCAGCATGTTGATCAAAACTCACGCTAACCCCAAGAGTACCAACGTTTCCGTACCTATGCAAATCGGTGGAGTTAAAGGACCGTTAACGCAGAAGGAACGGGAGAGAAGGTGGCAAAAGCAATTATGTCTCTATTGCGGAGCTGCTGGTCACTTTCTACGAGATTGTCTGGTAAAACCACCTAAGAAGGTGGTTGGAGCCACTGACAACAATTTAACAGAACCTGATTCGGGAAACGACCAAGCCCGACAAGCGTAGAGGTCCACTTGCCGAGCTTGAAAACAAACTCTTTGACCTCGCATTTCATCATGCCAATGGTCCTCATGGAACCGAAATAGCCTCAGGGCCGGTAACTCATTCCACTACAGAAGTGAAACTAGTGGGTCAGGATGGATATCGGAAGCTATTGTGTTTGACGTAATCAAGGCCCCACAGTTTCAAGTAATTCTAGGAATTCCTTGGTTAGAAACACATAATCCTCGAATAGACTGGCGAGCAAAGAGAATAACCTTTCCTGATTGTGAACAAACTTGTTATCCAAGAAATCCAAATATGGGCCTGGCCTCAGTAACTTCTGCCACTATAGAACTTCCAAGACGTTTTCCAAAAAGAACAGGCCAACACGTTACCTCCCCACCGGTCGTACGATTGTCAAATCGATCTGGTACCCAATGCTCAACCGCCTTGCAGTAGGATTTATGCTCTTACTGAACCTGAGAACCTTCATTTGCGTCAGTATTTAGATCAGTACCTTGCCAATGGTTTTATTCGCCCGTCAAAGTCTCCTGTTTCCTCAGCTCTGTTCTTCGTGCCGAAAAAAGAAGGCGACCTTAGAACATGTATTGACTACCGCGCCCTAAATCAAATAACGATTAAGAATCGTTATCCTCTGCCTCTGATCCCTGAACTTCTCGACCAGGTAAAAGATGCTTGTATGTACACCAAGTTAGATCTCCGGGGAGCTTATCACCTGGTGCGTATAAAAGAAGGCGACGAATGGAAGACTGCATTCCGCACCAAATATGGGCTCTTTGAATATCAGGTGATGCCCTTTGGATTGTGCAACACACCTGCCGCCTTTCAATACTTTATGAATGATGTTCTTCGGGAACTTATCGATGTTTGTGTCATCGTATATATCGACGACATCCTGGTGTACTCCTCTTCGGAATCCGATCACAGAAAACATGTCAGGGCAGTTCTTGAAAAATTGCGCCAGCACAAACTGTTTGCAAAACTCGAAAAATGCGTTTTTCATACCACAGAAGTCGAGTTTCTCGGATTCATCCTGACACCTAAAGGAGTCCGAATGGACTCGAGAAAGGTGAACGCCATCCTCAAATGGCCATCTCCTAGCTCTGTGAAGGGGGTTCAGAGCATGCTTGGTTTTGCCAATTTTTATCGAAGATTCATCCAGGAATTTTCTCGAGTGGTCCAACCCATCACAGCTCTCTTACGGAAGAATAAACGCTTCGAATGGACTCATGAGGCAGAACAGGCCTTTCAAGACCTAAAGACTAAATTCACCTCCGCAACAGTGTTGAAGCATCCACCCCCAGATCTCCCTTACATTGTTGAAACCGACGCATCCAGCTTAGCCATGGGAGCTGTCCTGTCTCAAAGGGATCCAATAACTAACCAACTACACCCTGTAGCCTTTTGGTCCCGAAAATTCTCGGCTCCTGAAATTAATTACGCAATCACCGACAAGGAGTTACTAGCTATTAAGTCCGCCTTCAAAGCTTGGCGTCATTACCTCCTCGGCGCAAGACACACCATCACGGTGATTACAGATCACAGAAATTTGCAATATTTAAAGACGGCCAAAGCCAGGTCATCACGTCAACTCCGATGGGCTTTATTCTTTGCGGAATTTGATTTTGTAATCACATATCGCCCTGGTTGCAAGAATGGCAAAGCGGACGCTTTATCCCGGATTGGTATGGAAGAAACAAATTCGAGCTTAGAACCTGTACCGATTATACCTGAACAGAGAATTTTGGGTTTGACCTCTTTACAAACTATTGAGGACGTTCAAACTCGAGTTAAACAACTATTAGACTCCACAGCCTTACAAGAATGGAGCCAAAGGGGTCACACTTTTCTGTTAATAACGATTTACCGTACTTCCAGGGGCGATTATTTCTGCCTAACAAAGAACTGCAAGAACTCGTTATTGCCCATTATCATGATACATTAATGGAAGGACATCCAGGTATTGCTAAATCTGAGGAAAAGATCAAACGACAATTCTGGTGGCCATCCTGGAGAAAAGACATAAAATCTTTTGTGATGTCTTGCGGAGTTTGTGCCCAAAATAAAGGTCAAAAGAAAAGACCAGCCGGTCTTCTACAACCTTTGGATATTCCACCGGCACCTTGGCACACCTTGTCGATGGACTTTATTACCGACCTGCCTCCTTGCTATGGATACAACACTATCTTGGTGTTTGTGGATCTCTTCCCCAAAATGGCCCATTTTATCCCTTTAAAAGGGTTACCCTCAGCCTCCATCTTGGCCAAGGAATTTCTGGAGAACATAGTTCGTATGCATGGTTTTCCATCCATATTAGTCTCAGATCGAGGAAGCCAGTTTATTTCCCATTTTTGGAGGAAATGTTGTCAACTGGCGCAAATTGATGTACGACTATCCACCAGTCACCATCCCCAAACCGATGGCCAAACCGAGAGAACTATCCAAACCCTTGAACAATATCTTCGGTGTATGTTGCACCAATCTGAATGCAATTGGAAAGACATTCTTTGGATTGCAGAATATGCATATAACAATTCTGTACATTCTGGAACAGGACAAACCCCTTTTTACACCTTGTATGGTCATCATCCTCGAACCTCAGACCTGGACCCTCCTCAAAACCTGGAAATGCCTGCGGTAGATCATTTGCATTCCACGATAACCCGAGCTTTCGAAGAAGCTACGACTCATCTTCAGCAAGCCAAGAGAAAGTACAAAGAAAATGCTGATTTACATCAAAGTGAAGCACCTCTGTACCAAATAGGGGACCAGGTGTGGCTAGCAACTAGACATTTACCTCTCAAAGGACCGCGGACTTTCAACCCGAGATACATAGGACCCTATCCCATCAAAGCTATAATCAACCCGGTGGCCTTTAAACTCGATCTACCAGTGAACATGCAAATTCATCCCGTTTTTCACGCCTTACTGTTGAAACCGGTGCAACCAGGAACCAGACTGATCAAACCACCAGAACCAATTCAGATTGATGGGGAATTAGAATTTGAAGTTAAAGACATATTGGATTCCAAGGTGTTAAAGTCAAAACTCTTCTATCTAGTTGATTGGAAGGGGTATGGACCTCCGGAGAGATCTTGGGAACCAAGCGACCATGTACACGCGCCGCGATTAGTACAAAAATTCCACCGAAAATTCCCAAACAAGCCAAAGCCCCCGCAGAGAACAACCTTGGGAGGGGCCTTGGGAGGGGGTACTGTCATGATGCCTACCTCCAAGGAGCCAGACCAGGCCCAGCTACCCCAGAGGCAGACATCATGTCCCCGAGGGAAGTCTCAGCAGCCCCAAGTAGGGGCCCTTTGGACTCAGTCCTGGCGCCTTTGGCGCCAGGCTCATATTGGACAACAGTCCTGGCGCCATAGGCGCCAGGCTCATAAAAGATGACTTTGTGTTTAAAGGTGCTTGGTGTAAACTTACCTGATGCAGACCATGCTGCAACATCCGGGCCATCTAGAGGCCTGAATGGGACTACTTTATCTTTGGGGACTACTTAACCACACGGGTGTGGCCGGAGGAAGAATACATACCTGAGAGGAAGGATACATACCTGGAACTACTTCGAAGGCTATTTAAGCCACGCCCAAGCAGCAACTCACGCTTCGCTTTGTTCTGCATCTAGCAGCTGGACGCTCACCGTGTCTGCTCCTGCATCCTGACTTCTGCCACGCCTGCCAGTATCCTGGAACACCTGCAAAGGGAGAAGAGAAGAGAATAGGAGAAAGAAGAGTCCTTACCTGCTAAATCCGCATTCCGGAGACATTTCGCAGATGATCCTGAAAAGGAAGACATTCATTTTAAAAGCACATTGCATCGATCGCTGCAGCGCCGCATTCCACTCACCTTTACTAGGCGCCTCCATGTTCATCAGCGACCATCTGGATCCGCAACCACATTTCAGCGCCTAGGGAGAAAAAGACAAGAACAAAGGTAAGCTAGGGAAGAGAATAAGAAAACCTTAATTTGCCATCATAAGACTTACCTGTTGGGTCATTCCCACTTCATTTCGGGTCGGTGCCGCATCCTGGCATTTCCGGACCCCGGCCCCTAAGGGGAAAAAGAGACATCAGCGTTAGTGAGCGAATGCTAAGACATTACCTGAACGCTCATTAAAGACTTACCTGATATCTACTGGAACTGCACCTTTCACTTCGGGTCGGTGCCATATCTCCGGCATTTCCGAACCCCGGCCCCTATGTGGAAAAAAGACACAAGCATTAGTGCATTAATGCAAGGACACTAAAGGAACCTCTCATCAAACAACTCACCTGAGTTTCCTTCGTCGGTTCCATTGCTCATCTCGGAATCTTTGTTCTGCACCTGAAATAGAGACAACGGACAATTATTACTTCGGGCTCATACTTATCAACAGAATTCTCACAGAACTTTACCGGGAAGGTCAAGCAAACTTGAACTCTCTACAATCCATGATCCAGTGAAGTAACTGGATTACAACGCGCCCCTGCATCAGAAGCAGGATGGAGAGCTCGTCCTTTCAGACCCTAAGGTGAGACTTCACGGGGAATCGCAGAAGGGTTTCGTGGAGGGTGAGAAGGGAGTGGGAGGCTTACACATTATCCCGCAGATTGTTAACTCCAAGGCCGATTGTTAGGATATTTCTGCGAGTCAGACAAGCCAGATTTGAAGGTCCGGTCCAGTCCATCTTCCGAGTCCTGCGCTTCACCATAGAAGAGGCAACTGCACTCCAAACCAGGCCTGCGCCTCCGTGGGAGTCAGGTGAGAGTTACAGTAATACTATCTCTACTGTTGCATCTACTGATCCTTCACGCCCTCAGATTGTTTTTGTTTAAATCATCGGGTTGGCCGCTATATGCAGAGTTCGTTATAGATTTATAAGACTTGTGCTCGACATCCCGCAAATTTACTAGTCGACTGCTTCGAGGCTGATTGCCGTTAACACGGAAGACTTCACGACCGGCAGAATAACTTTGGTGATTAGCATGTCGAAATCGGAGGATCATAGGTCAGCGACATCTCCCGACCTAAAGGTGTACAGTAAGGACAGTGAGGGAAATACATTACATATTTACATCGTTGTAGATTGCCTTAATTACTAAGGTACGTACGGAACAACGAGCTGGATTTATGGCGGTGCAAGTTAGTGATCCACTAACAGTAAAGAGAATGGGGGTCGATAAGGGTACTCAATCAGTCTTTAATTCTGTCTCTATGTCCACTCCAATGTAAGTAGTAAACATGATTCCCTCTCTCATAGGCCACAATGGAACTCAAGAATTAATGCAGGAGCAACGTAATGAGGGACCCATGTTGATGACTAATGTGGAAACAGATTGCCCTAGTGGGGTTCTTCTGGATCACAAAGATTTTTTTGTGACCTCATTTTGTCAGCCTCAAAAAAAAGAAAAAGAGATGAAAGAATGTGAAAAAGATGCCACAACAAGGGTGAAAGGTTTCTATGAAGTTTCCACACTCCCTGCAATTTGTTATGGACTCTCCCCTGGAGGAAGAGGATGTGGACTCTGCGGGGATGAGTCCCCCAAAATTACCTGTATCAAAAACTTTCTTAGCAAAGACTCCTCCTATTTCCCAATCCCAGTCAGTGGGTTCTGAGCAAAGGTCCCAAATAAAAATAAAAATAATAAAAGGGTGGTCAGCGGTCTGATTACAAACTTTTTAAAACCCATTAAAGATATAGGTGCAGTTGCTAGATCTAATCCACTATTAATATCCCTTGGTGTGAATACAGAATAAGAGTATATAGATTTGCTATTGAAGCACATAGAAAGAGATCAAATGGTGACTGGTTCTATAAAAGCTGCTGATGAAGCAGCGGGTAGAACAATGACTATGCACCCCATATCTTTGTCATCAAATGCTGCATCATTTAGACCAGGCTCTCAACAGTTTGATGTCCTGGGCAATGATTTTCCGATCTTCCTTTTGTTGGACGACAGGAGAAAGAAATTGTCGACTAAGTTGGAGAAAATACCAATGGATGTGCCGAAGGAGTTGGCGCGACACGAACTGAAGGGGAATATCCATTTTCTCTCTCAAGAATTGGGGATGTGCCTTCAGGGGTTGGGACCCCAATTTAGAATGTTCCAAGGGTCAAAAGGAGGATGCTCTATCATATATTGACCTGGAACGTAGGTTTGCTGTTAGAAGTCCCTTTCCATTGAATAGACGTTATGTGCTGACCTTATTTGGGGCATTACCGAGCCTTAAATGCATGGCATCTAAGGACGTAGCTCAGATAGCATTCACTGACAATGCCAGAGTTGATCTTGTTAGGTTGGGTTTCTATTCAGAGTTGTTAAAGAGCTTGATTATGAGAGAATTGTCAAGCCTGGAACAGCTCGGGTATTCAATAACTGATAATGAAGTGCCTCTTAACTTGTTCCAGTTAAGGAACTACCATTGGTAAACCATCTTTCTACTGTGTGTGATCCTCTGGTTGTGACTGTAAACTCGGCCATAGTAAATGGTCATGAGGGTACAAATTGTATATCGGAGAATCACACAGTGTCCTGTGACTGGGCGCAGATTTTGAGTGTACTACATTCAAAAGGAAATACGGTGCAAGGAAATATGTGAAATTAACAAATAACCCTTGTCTCATGGAACACACAGGGATATAAGCAGTTGGCAGCAGATTACAATATTTGGTCAACGATGGACATAATCTGCCTACAGGAAACATGGCTCATTGATACTCCTATTTTGGATGGGTTTCTGATCCGTGCTGTCCCACCATGTAGGGGAGCTAAATGGCGCCTGTATGGGGGGTTGTTATGTGCAGAGCCTCTTTCAAGGGGTATTGTAATCACAAACCTTGACATAGGAATCAATAATATTTTGGGGGTGAGACTGAAATGGTGTGTGTCAAATGGGAGAACATTTAAAGAATGTATTATCCTAAATGTTTACTTTAATCCTGCAATGAGTTCCCCAAGTTGTTTTCTAAAGTATGTGTCTGAGGGGATTTCAATAGTGAGTACGTTGAGGAACATCATTATGAGATGAAACCAGGTAGAAAGGCCTCAGTGGCTGCAATAAATAGAGGGCACATAATTAGCACCACATTAGAGGAGTGGGGTATGAGACTTCTAAATGCGAACCAAATAAGTGACTCACTGGCACAATTCACATGGCGTAACCCTGGATGATATATATCTTTCATACAACCTATTTTTAAAGAGTATAGATTTTAGGGTCATATTTCAGGAGAGGAGTGATCGTGGCCAGCTTGTCTTAACATTGGCTACAAACACTCTAAGTGACACTAGAAAGACTGAGAATGTGTGTCTGGAAATTACACCAAGAGATCATGCTATAATATGGAGGCCAGCTATATCTTTGAAATTTAACTCCAAGGTCGATAAGCAATATGATGAAGGCAAGTTTGATAGTATGGTGTCGTAAATCTCCCCCGTCTCAACTGTGATCGGGATCTCCCTTGTTCGGCCGCAGGACTCTTCCTGTGGATGGTTCGGGTCTTGAATAGGCTCGCCCGAGCCTCGTCAGGTTGCAGGACGCGTTCAGAGTTCCCGGGAAGTTCGTGGTTCCAGGGTATCCAGGATAGCGATGAACGAGTAAATGGGGGGAGAAATCCAGTAACAGGATAAAAGGCAAGGAAGGAAGTAAGAGGATCAAAGGAAACCAATGTAGAGAGTAAACACATGTCGGGTCACTACCGAAGATAGCATTGAGACGCGCGGACCCACAGGGGCGTGACCAATTTATAGTACGTGCCACGACGTGAAAGCTAGTGCATAGCACGGAGCTTGGTACGGCCATGTTGGGAGGAACAAGGAGTACAAGCCCTTCGTGACAATGACCATGAGGTCCAGAAGGGGCAATTTCGCCGGGTCATGCCAGCATGCCCCCTCAGAAGATTGGTTCCTCCAGGCTTGCCTGGGTGAATAAGATGGAATCTTCTGAGCAAACGAGGGGTCTTTAAATTAGAAACTGGTTCCCATGTTCTCTCGCTAGGGGGGTAGCCTTTCCACTCGACCAGATATTGTAGTCGACCCCTCCTATACCTGGAATCACATATCCTGGACACCTCATATTCCAACTGGTCGTCCACAACAACAGGTGTGGGTTTGAAGGGTTTTCGAGTAGAACTAACGTAGGGTTTCAACAGGGAAGTATGGAAGACTGGATGTATCATCTTCCAAGAATCAGGGAGCTTAAGTCGGAAGAAGACAGGATTGATGATCTCCTTTATAGAAAATGGACCATAATAGCGAGGAGCTAATTTGTTTGGTCGTAGATGTCGAGGTAACATTTTCGAGGCTAACCAGACTTGATCGCCAACTGAATAGGAAGGTGATGGTCTTCTCTTAGAGTCCGCATATCTTTTGGTTCGAGTCTGGGCCTGTTCTAGCTGATCCTTGGCCTCTCTTTGTAAGTCAATCAGCGTCTGAATCCAAGAGTCAAGGGTAGGTAACGGAGTAGATTCTGGAAGAACTGATGGTAAAATAGACGGGTGATAACCTTGACTGCAATAGAAAGGGCTGATCTTGAGAGCTGAATGATCTGAGTTATTGTAGGATAATTCGGCTAAAGGTATAAGGGGAGACTAATCGTCTTGAACCTTGGTGGCAAAACAACGAAGATATTGTTCCAGGGTTTGATTTACTCGTTCCGTTGCCTGCCCCATTGGTTTGTGGATGATAGCCTGAAGAAAGGGCACGTTGGATTCCTAGAACACAACAGAGATGTATCCAGAATTGTGAAATATACTGAGGTCCCCGATCCGAAATAATCTTGGAAGGAAGGCCATGAAGACGAAAAATATGTTCCAGGAAAATTCCAGCAAGTTCTGAGGAAGATGGTAGTTTATACAATGGTGTAAAATGAGCTAGATGAGTGAACAAGCCAATGGTTACCATGATGGTTGTATATCCTTGGGAAGGTGGTAATTCAACAATGAAGTCAGTGGCAATAACTTCCCAGGGTCTGGTTGGCAATGTAGGTTGTAGAAGCAGACCCGCCGGCCTCTGATTATCGTATTTGTTCTGACTACAAATAGCACAGGTCTTGATGTATTGAACTACACTGGACTTCATCCTTGGCCACCAGAACTGTCTTTGTATAAGACGGAAGGTGCTGGTTACTCCTCGATGGCCGGAGTGAAGAGTATCATGGCATAGATTCATTACCTTCTGTTGAAGTTCTTTTGTCGGAATGACCACTGAATTGTTCTTGAATAAATATCCTTCCTTGATTGTTAGACACCAGGGATTTTTCTTCGATATGCCCTTCCAGAGTTCAGATAATTAAGTCTGTACTCAGATTTCTTCCAGGAGATTGATCGCTTGAGCTACAAAGATTGTGGGTGTAAACATTTTAGGATAGATCTTATCCTCCAAGGGAACGTAGTCGGGACGCAGAGAAAGGGCATCGGCAATCAAGTTTTGCGATCCAGGAACATGTGAAATTTGAAATTGATATTGAGCAAAGAAGTAGGCCCATCGAGCTTGTCTACTGTTCCTGCATTCCATGGATTGTAGGACCTGAAGATTTCGATGATCAGTACAGACTTGAACTGGATATTTAGCACCCAGGAGTAGATGTCTCCATTCAGTGAAGGCATGACGAATGGCCAATAACTCCTTCTCCAGAACTGAGTAGTGAGTCTCGCTGGTGGTCAGGGTCCGTGAGAGATAAGCAATGGGATGTTCCAACTTATCATCGGATTCTTGTTTTAAAACTGCTCCTATGGCGTAATTGGAGGCATCAGTTTCCACTAGAAAAGGACGATTTATGTCGGGTTGGGCTAGAATGGGGGCCTGAGTGAATTCTTCTTTCAAGCGTTGGAATGCCTTGTCTTGTGGTATAGACCAGTTAAATGGAACGTCTTTCTTCAGGAGATTAACAATGGGTTGAACAATCTCGGAAAAGGTGGGAATGAATTTCCGGTAGAAGTTGGCAAGCCCCAGGAAGGATTGTATTTGCTTAACAGATGTTGGGGTGGGCCAAGCCAGTATGGCCTTCACCTTTGAAGGGTCCATACTAATTCCTTCTGAACTAAGAACAAATTCCAGATAGTGAACTGATGCAACATGAAACAAACATTTTTCTGGTTTGGCTAAGAGTTGATTTTCACGGAGACGTTGAAGTACTGCTTTTACATGTTCTTCATGTTTCGAGGAGTCCTTGGAGAAGATCAATATGTCATCCAAGTAGACGATAACATTGAGAAATAACATGTCAGAGAACACCCTATCCATAAAACGCTGGAAGACTGCGGGAGCATTAGTCAGACCAAAGGGCATGACTAGGTATTCAAAGTGACCAAAGGGTGTTCTAAAGGCCGTTTTCCATTCGTCTCTTTCCCGGATACGGATCAAATGGTAAGCACCTCGGAGATCCAGTTTCGTGAATATCACTGCACCTCTCACAGCTTCAAGGATATCCGAGATCAGGGGTAGTGGGTATATGTCTTTCAGGGTGTATTGATTTAGGCCCCGATAGTCCAGGCAAGGTCTAAGCTCTTTGGTATCCTTTTTTGGAACGAAGAACAATGAAGCACCAGCTGGTGATTTTGAAGGTCTTATGTTGCCGTTCTCAAGATTAGTGTCTAGGTATTCCCGGAGGGCTCTCTTTTCGGGTTCTGAAAGGATAAACATCCTGCCAAAGGGAATCACTGCTGAGGGTTCAGTATCCATGGCACAGTCTTTGGGTCTATGTGGAGGTAAGGCTAGAACAATGGCAGTAAAGAATACATCAGCATACCCTTGATAGATCTCTGGAACTTGTACAATATTGGAAACCATGAGTGGTGCCTCTGGACACCTTGGTAGACTTATAGGAGCTGTGACTGAGGTATCCAGGTTTAAACAATGGTTCATACAGAACTCCGAGCCCAGGAATAAGGATCCGGCCGTCCAGTTAATATATGGATTGTGCCTTTGTAACCAGGGCATGCCCAGAACCAAGGGGTAATGGGCTGATTTTATAATGTCAAACACAATTCTTTCTTGATGATGATTAATGGAAAGATGGATCTCCCTTGTTTGCAGACTTATGGGTCCTGAGGAAAGAGGTCTTCCGTCAATTGCTTCCACTGGCTGTGAAAAACTTCTTGCTTCATATGGAATGTTATGACTTCTGACCCAATCTTGATCAATGAAGACTCCGATTGCTCCGCTATCCACCAAGGCCAGTATGGGGTAGACCTTGTCCTTGGATGGTGATAAAAAGGCCTGTAATATCACCAATTTGTTTTGGCCAGGAGAGTTCAAGGATGGAATTGATGTGGAGCAAACATCGCTCTCCCGAAACCTTGCTCCATTTAGGATCGGGAGCTGGCGTTTCCCGAGCGTCGGGGAGGAGCCAGAGGACACTCTTTAACTAGATGTTTATCTGAGGCACAATACATACATAAGCCTGTGTGTATCCTTCTTAACCTTTCCTGCAGGGAAATTGGTCCACGAAAGGCTCCAAGTTGCATGGGTTCAGAATCAGTGCTCGGATTCTTGGCAGATTCTGTTCTTGTAGTATTCTCTGGTGAGTTTCTTTGAATTGAGACTTTATTATTTTTCTTTTCGGCCTTTCTTTCTTGGATTCTGAAGTCTATTTGCATAGACAAGTCCAGGAGGGCCTAGAATGAACTAGGACATGCCACCCTGGCTAACTCGTCTTTAATCTCTTCATTTAGACCTCTGCGAAACAAGGTAAAACTGGCTTCCAGGGGCCAGTCCGCCTCTTTGGCTAGCTGTTTGAATCTGGTAACATAGGTCAACATGTCTTGGGATCCTTGTTGGAAGTCAAGTAACTTCTCTTGAGCACCGTGGACCAGCTCTGGTCGTTCGAACATGGTCTTGAGTTCCGCGATGAACCCTTCATAATCATCCCGGAGAGCATCCCCTGAATTGAGTAAAGGAGTGGCCCATGTAAGGGCATTACCGGAAAGATGCGATATTATGAAGCCCACCTTAGCCCTAGGAGTTGAGAAATAGTAGGGCTTGAAGGTAAAATGTACCAAACAAGAATCCAGGAATCCACGTAAGGTCTTTGTTGAACCGTCGTATTTATTAACCACTCCTCCCAATAATACGCTGTCCTTGTTCGCGGAGTCACGTGACAAGACAAGCTGTCTTAGTGCCGCATTCTCGGCTTTTAAATTCTGCATCTCTGTGGAAAGTTCTTGCATTCCGCGCATCAGGTCCTGAATAGCATTCTCCATGGTAGAATCCGTATTGACCGTTTGGCGTCTCAAACTGTCGTAAATCTCCCCCCGTCTCACCTGTGATCGGGATCTCCCTTGTTCGGCCGCAGGACTCTTCCTGTGGATGATTCGGGTCTTGAATAGGCTCGCCTGAGCCTCGTCAGGTTGCAGGACGCGTTCAGAGTTCCGGGAAGTTCGTGGTTCCAGGGTATCAAGGATAGCGATGAACAAGTAAATAGGGGGGGAAATCCAGGAACAGGATAAAAGGCAAGGAAGGAAGTAAGAGGATCAAAGGAAACCAATGTAGAGAGTAAACACACATCGGGTCACTACCGAAGATAGCGGTGAGACGCGCGGACCTGCAGGGGTGTGACCAATTTATAGTACGTGCCACAACGTGAAAGCTAGTGCGTAGCACGGAGCTTGGTACGGCCATGTTGGGAGAAACAAGGAGTACAAGCCCTTCGTGACAATGACCATGAGGTCCAGAAGGGGCAATTTCGCCGGGTCATGACAGCATGCCCCCTCAGAAGATTGGTTCCTCCAGGCTTGCCTGGGTGAATAAGATGGAATCTTCTGAGCAAACGAGGGGTCTTTAAATTAGAAACTGGTTCCCATGTTCTCTCGCTAGGGGGGTAGCCTTTCCACTCGACCAGATATTGTAGTCGACCCCTCCTATACCTGGAATCACATATCCTGGACACCTCATATTCCAACTGGTCGTCCACAACAACAGGTGTGGGTTTGAAGGGTTTTAGAGTAGAACTAACGTAGGGTTTCAACAGGGAAGTATGGATGACTGGATGTATCTTCTTCCAAGAATCAGGGAGCTTAAGTCGGAAGAAGACAGGATTGATGATCTCCTTTATAGAAAATGGACCATAATAGCGAGGAGCTAATTTGTTTGGTCGTAGATGTCGAGGTAACATTTTCGAGGCTAACCAGACTTGATCGCCAACTGAATAGGAAGGTGATGGTCTTCTCTTAGAGTCCGCATATCTTTTGGTTCGAGTCTGGGCCTGTTCTAGCTGATCCTTGGCCTCTCTTTGTAAGTCGATCAGCGTCTGAATCCAAGAGTCAAGGGTAGGTAACGGAGTAGATTCTGGAAGAACTGATGGTAAAATAGACGGGTGATAACCTTGACTGCAATAGAAAGGGCTGATCTTGAGAGCTGAATGATCTGAGTTATTGTAGGATAATTCGGCTAAAGGTATAAGGGGAGACTAATCGTCTTGAACCTTGGTGGCAAAACAACGAAGATATTGTTCCAGGGTTTGATTTACTCGTTCCGTTGCCCCATTGGTTTGTGGATGATAGCCTGAAGAAAGGGCACGTTGGATTCCTAGAACACAACAGAGATGTTTCCAGAATTGTGAAATATACTGAGGTCCCCGATCCGAAATAATCTTGGAAGGAAGGCCATGAAGACGAAAAATATGTTCCAGGAAAATTCCAGCAAGTTCTGAGGAAGATGGTAGTTTATACAATGGTGTAAAATGAGCTAGATGAGTGAACAAGCCAATGGTTACCATGATGGTTGTATATCCTTGGGAAGGTGGTAATTCAACAATGAAGTCAGTGGCAATAACTTCCCAGGGTCTGGTTGGCAATGTAGGTTGTAGAAGCAGACCCGCCGGCCTCTGATTATCGTATTTGTTCTGACTACAAATAGCACAGGTCTTGATGTATTGAACTACACTGGACTTCATCCTTGGCCACCAGAACTGTCTTTGTATAAGACGGAAGGTGTTGGTTACTCCTCGATGGCCGGAGTGAAGAGTATCATGGCATAGATTCATTACCTTCTGTTGAAGTTCTTTTGTCGGAATGACCACTGAATTGTTCTTGAATAAATATCCTTCCTTGATTGTTAGACGCCAGGGATTTTTCTTCGATATGCCCTTCCAGAGTTCAGATAATTAAGTCTGTACTCTGATTTCTTCCAGGAGATTGATCGCTTGAGCTACAAAGATTGTGGGTGTAAACATTTTAGGATAGATCTTATCCTCCAAGGGAACGTAGTCGGGACGCAGAGAAAGGGCATCGGCAATCAAGTTTTGCGATCCAGGAACATGTGAAATTTGAAATTGATATTGAGCAAAGAAGTAGGCCCATCGAGCTTGTCTACTGTTCCTGCATTCCATGGATTGTAGGACCTGAAGATTTCGATGATCAGTACGGACTTGAACTGGATATTTAGCACCCAGGAGTAGATGTCTATATTCAGTGAAGGCATGATTGTATTTGCTTAACAGATGTTGGGGTGGGCCAAGCCAGTATGGCCTTCACCTTTGAAGGGTCCATACTAATTCCTTCTGAACTAAGAACAAATTCCAGATAGTGAACTGATGCAACATGAAACAAACATTTTTCTGGTTTGGCTAAGAGTTGATTTTCACGGAGACGTTGAAGTACTGCTTTTACATGTTCTTCATGTTTCGAGGAGTCCTTGGAGAAGATCAATATGTCATCCAAGTAGACGATAACATTGAGAAATAACATGTCAAAGAACACCCTATCCATAAAACGCTGGAAGACTGCGGGAGCATTAGTCAGACCAAAGGGCATGACTAGGTATTCAAAGTGACCAAAGGGTGTTCTAAAGGCCGTTTTCCATTCGTCTCTTTCCCGGATACGGATCAAATGGTAAGCACCTCGGAGATCCAGTTTCGTGAATATCACTGCACCTCTCACAGCTTCAAGGATATCCGAGATCAGGGGTAGTGGGTATATGTCTTTCAGGGTGTATTGATTTAGGCCCCGATAGTCCAGGCAAGGTCTAAGCTCTTTGGTATCCTTTTTTGGAACGAAGAACAATGAAGCACCAGCTGGTGATTTTGAAGGTCTTATGTTGCCGTTCTCAAGATTAGTGTCTAGGTATTCCCGGAGGGCTCTCTTTTCGGGTTCTGAAAGGATAAACATCCTGCCAAAGGGAATCACTGCTGAGGGTTCAGTATCCATGGCACAGTCTTCGGGTCTATGTGGAGGTAAGGCTAGAACAATGGCAGTAAAGAATACATCAGCATACCCTTGATAGATCTCTGGAACTTGTACAATATTGGAAACCATGAGTGGTGCCTCTGGACACCTTGGTAGACTTATAGGAGCTGTGACTGAGGTATCCAGGTTTAAACAATGGTTCATACAGAACTCCGAGCCCAGGAATAAGGATCCGGCCGTCCAGTTAATATATGGATTGTGCCTTTGTAACCAGGGCATGCCCAGAACCAAGGGGTAATGGGCTGATTTTATAATGTCAAACACAATTCTTTCTTGATGATGATTAATGGAAAGATGGATCTCCCTTGTTTGCAGACTTATGGGTCCTGAGGAAAGAGGTCTTCCGTCAATTGCTTCCACTGGCTGTGAAAAACTTCTTGCTTCATATGGAATGTTATGACTTCTGACCCAATCTTGATCAATGAAGACTCCGATTGCTCCGCTATCCACCAAGGCCAGTATGGGGTAGACCTTGTCCTTGGATGGTGATAAAAAGGCCTGTAATATCACCAATTTGTTTTGGCCAGGAGAGTTCAAGGATGGAATTGATGTGGAGCAAACATCGCTCTCCCGAAACCTTGCTCCATTTAGGATCGGGAGCTGGCGTTTCCCGAGCGTCGGGGAGGAGCCAGAGGACACTCTTTAACTAGATGTTTATCTGAGGCACAATACATACATAAGCCTGTGTGTATCCTTCTTAACCTTTCCTGCAGGGAAATTGGTCCACGAAAGGCTCCAAGTTGCATGGGTTCAGAATCAGTGCTCGGATTCTTGGCAGATTCTGTTCTTGTAGTATTCTCTGGTGAGTTTCTTTGAATTGAGACTTTATTATTTTTCTTTTCGGCCTTTCTTTCTTGGATTCTGAAGTCTATTTGCATAGACAAGTCCAGGAGGGCCTAGAATGAACTAGGACATGCCACCCTGGCTAACTCGTCTTTAATCTCTTCATTTAGACCTCTGCGAAACAAGGTAAAACTGGCTTCCAGGGGCCAGTCCGCCTCTTTGGCTAGCTGTTTGAATCTGGTAACATAGGTCAACATGTCTTGGGATCCTTGTTGGAAGTCAAGTAACTTCTCTTGAGCACCGTGGACCAGCTCTGGTCGTTCGAACATGGTCTTGAGTTCCGCGATGAACCCTTCATAATCATCCAGGAGAGCATCCCCTGAATTGAGTAAAGGAGTGGCCCATGTAAGAGCATTACCGGAAAGATGCGATATTATGAAGCGCACCTTAGCCCTAGGAGTTGAGAAATAGTAGGGCTTGAAGGTAAAATGTACCAAACAAGAATCCAGGAATCCATGTAAGGTCTTTGTTGAACCGTCGTATTTATTAACCACTCCTCCCAATAATACGCTGTCCTTGTTCGCGGAGTCACGTGACAAGACAAGCTGTCTTAGTGCCGCATTCTCGGCTTTTAAATTCTGCATCTCTGTGGAAAGTTCTTGCATTCCGCACATCAGGTCCTGAATAGCATTCTCCATGGTAGAATCCGTATTGACCGTTTGGCGTCTCAAACTGTCGTAAATCTCCCCCCGTCTCACCTGTGATCGGGATCTCCCTTGTTCGGCCGCAGGACTCTTCCTGTGGATGGTTCGGGTCTTGAATAGGCTCGCCTGAGCCTCGTCAGGTTGCAGGACGCGTTCAGAGTTCCGGGAAGTTCGTGGTTCCAGGGTATCCAGGATAGCGATGAACAAGTAAATAGGGGGGGAAATCCAGGAACAGGATAAAAGGCAAGGAAGGAAGTAAGAGGATCAAAGGAAACCAATGTAGAGAGTAAACACACATCGGGTCACTACCGAAGATAGCGGTGAGACGCGCGGACCTGCAGGGGTGTGACCAATTTATAGTACGTGCCACAACGTGAAAGCTAGTGCGTATCACGGAGCTTGGTACGGCCATGTTGGGAGGAACAAGGAGTACAAGCCCTTCGTGACAATGACCATGAGGTCCAGAAGGGACAATTTCGCCGGGTCATGACATATGGGGCCTTCTGAATTGGTGTTCTCGTTTCAAAATTTGCTAAAGGGTCTGGTGTCAACAAGTAGATTTACTAAGGGTGTGATCGCATTGAACCACTCACACAAATTTGACCTTAGGGTGCAATATGAAAAAAGAGAACTGAGAGGTAAGATATGTGTTCTTAAGAAGCAGCCACAGGCTAACACCTGTACGATTAAAAAATGGAGGCAAGCATACACTAACTGGGTAAAAAGCTATCAGTATATAATCCATCAGAAGGATGCTGAGTCAATGCTCCATACTCTTCAAACTAATGATGGCTCACGTTTCTGGTCTTTATTAAAATCAATAGACCAACGGAGTGCTATGCAAGCCCTACCGATAGGTGCTAGTGTGTGAGAAGAACATTTCAGGTCCCTTTACCATATCTCTAAGCACTGTGATGAGGATGTGTTAACTATTGGGATTCATAGCGAGTCTTCTTTTTGGCACTGTCTTGAAATTAATTTATTAGACATCCGGTGTGCAACATTAAAAGCAAAAATGTTGAATGCCACTGGACCAGATGGCCTTTCAAATATGGTGTTTAAATCATACCCATCGCTTTGGGCAGAGGTTCTGCTTGAACTGTATGATAATATCTTGAGCCATTGCCTTTTCCGAGTTTGTGGAAGGACGCAACAGTGGTGGTCATTTTATAAATCAGGAGATTGGTTGAATCCATTTAATTACCGTCCTATGTCGCTCCTGGATGCGTCCTATACAGTTTTCTCGACATTCATCCTGCGCACACTTAATATCTGGACTAAAGAAGCAAAATGTTTAGACTACAATCAATCTGGGTTTGAAAAGGGCTCTAACACCTCTCTGAATTGCTGCGTTCTTCGCCTTTTCATCAACCAGGCCAGAGGGACAAAATGACATCTTTATTTTGCCTTCTTGGACATACGTAAGGCGTTTGATTGTCTCATCAGAGTTAAACTTTGGGAAATCTTGCAATCACAGGGCTGCTCTCCCTTTTTGTTGGCCATGCTACATGAACTCCATTTGGATACAAGACTTCAGATTAAGTTGGACCAGCAGGGTAACTAATCCAACAGGGTCCTTAGCAAGCGAGGTTTGCGCCAAGGCTGCGTGCTGGCCCCTTCTCTTTTTAATGCCTATATTTCTAAAATGGGGGATAGCTTAAAGAATATGGGAGTGAACCTTCCCAAATTGGGAAAACACAAGTGCGATTATCTCCTCTACGCAGGTGATTTGTTGTTAATGGATTACACCCACATTGTATTTCAATGCTCTTTGGAGGCTCTTAACCTCTCTTTTGGAGGCTTAGATCTTGAAGTTAACATCCCTAAGTCTAAAATCCTGGTGACGAATCCCTTGAAAAACAACTTGAGGAGGGAATCTTTCAATTGGTTACTGTCTAAGCAGAAATTGGACGTTGTGCAGCATTTTAACTATCTCGGTGTTAGATTTGGTAATGGGGAATCTCAACAAGATCGTTTTAGCCCATAACAAAGCTATTTCCCTAAGTGCTGCAGCCCAACTGCGATTACTTGACAAACTCTATGGTAGTTTCTCATTGTCTCCTGTGATGACCATGTATAACCAGAGGATAATACCTAGGTTAGTACATGGCGCAGAGACAATGGAGGAAGGCTGGGACTGGGCAACATCTGAATCAAGGATGCAGAAGAGAGTTCTGGGTCTCCATTTGAGTACACCACTAGCGGTGATTCGCCATGAACTGGGTCTAATTTCTATAGAGGCTCAAATTGATTGGCGACACCTTCAGCTATTAAAAGCGATTTTGCAGCCTCCAAATATCACTCTTTTTGTTATCCTTAATGACCTTTGGGGTAATGACACCTGTAAAGAGTTAATTTATTGGGTGAAACCGTGCCTTAACATACTGACCAAAATTGGGTTCATCGAGGCAGAGTTACTATGCAATCCATAGAGGGTTAAAAACAACTCCTACAAAATGATTGGATAGAAAACAGAAGTCTGCTGACAAAGGGTATGATCATTTTTATAGAGCTGCAAAATCCTTCAAGACTCTACAACTGTATCTGCAAAAAAACATTTAAAAAACCTGCAGGACTGTGCTGTTGAGAGTTACACTGAATTTTTATCCGACTAATGATGTTATGGGGGCAAGAGCCAGACTTGCTAGAAAGGAGCGAGTATGTTGATTTTGTCATTCGGATATAGAGATAGTAAAACATCTAATGATCTCATGTAATGCACTGATGGTAACCCGTGCTGAAGTATTCAGTAGCTATATGGCAAAATTCAGAATCTGGTCTTGGGAGTATATGTGGCACTGTTTGCTAATAAATCCAGGGGATATGCTGTCTGTAGCTTTAATGAGATATGTTAAGATGCTATGTATTAATAACCCTGCTTTCCTCAGCTTAGCACCCAGTGCATTTAGGATGTATTATACGATTCGTTCTGGTTTCAAATAGGTCATGACCCTCTGCACTTGTCACTTGCACTTTTTAAAAAACTTGCTGCTCTGTTTTCTTATTATTTAAACTTGACAGATGAAAAGAAAATGTAATGAATAAGTACCTAGCACTTTTTTTCACTTTATGAAGGGGTTCAAGATTGCACTATTCATGACGATTGTTACTATCATGTATTGCACATTTTATGCTAAATGCTGCTGTATCTGTGATGTGTAAGGATATTTGTATAAGGACGTTTTAGAATTTGGTATTCACTGGTTTGTTTTTATTATGTTTTTAGCATGTATCTTGGAATGAAATTGGACTTACTTTTTATATTTGTACGGATAAATATGGAAATGTTTTTTTAATGTTTGCATAAGGTTTTTGTCAATGAAACCTGCTAATAATAATTTGGCATTAATATAGCGCTACGAACCCTAAGGCATCTGAGCGCTGCTTATTATTACCCCTGCTGTGTTGTGTTCATTAATCGACCTCGGAAGGGTGAAAGACTGAGTTTGGCCCTGCCGGGATTCATTCCTGCGTCGGCAAGCTCTGCATAGATGTCAAAGCAAGCGCTCTACTCGCTGTGCTATCTGACCAGCTAAAAGACAAAAAGAAATGTATATCTAATGCATATCCAACTGTGAAAGGTTTATTATAAACTATGACACAATACCTAAATACAAAATTATACATTCCTCTGGCTCTGACTTAATTTGAGCTCCCTGTCCTCCAATGTCAGCACTGGAGAATACTCCTTTTCAATTTTGTATCTTCAAATTTCCCTGCAAGGACACTCACATAGTGTGCAATTACTCTTTAAGGTGAAAACACTTAAAGATAGCTGTACAAAACAACGGCTACCTATGCAATGTAGGTTGAGGCATCTGTAGAGTCTTCCGCCGCAGCCGAAAATCTTGAGCCTGACAAGGACAGCATCGGTTTCGAAAGTGAAACTGAGGAGCCTACCAATAGGGAAGCTTCGACTTCCCATCAGCCTGCCACCAGCTCTGAAGGGCAGTTATCAGGCCTAGCTGTGGAGACTACTCCTGGCACCAAAAAGGCTGCCCACATAAAGCAGAAACATGGTTCACATGATGGGCATACAAAATCAGCAGTTGAGGCTTTGACGCAGAGTAAATCAAAACACGACGAAGCACACAAAACAACACTGTCCATTTTGGCAGCGATGCCGAAACGCAAAACGGAACAAAAACTCTCAGCCCCGAGTGGTTCCCAGGTTCAAAACCGTTCAGAGGCCTCGAAACATACCTCTTCAACGCTGATTAAGGATAGATCAGAAAAAACATGCAACATAAGGAGTCAGGGCTTACTCAGAGTGAGAGGATCCTTATCAGATGCTCTTAAGAAAAAGAGTTTGCCTCAACATTCTGAATCAGAAGAGGAGGAAATCATTTTTCCAACTGAATCCTCCTCATGTGTATGGGCCAAGGAAACTATGTTTAAAATGTCCACATTCATGGAGTTTCTCCAGCATGGGGTCTGGCATGGATTCACATGCTCATGAATATTCCCTGTCGTCAGGCTGGGAATCCTCGGTATAGAAAAAAAATCAGTATCAGTTTCGTTTCTGATCTGTCTTTCTTAGCAGTAACCAATCACTGGTCTCTGGGTCATACTGCCCCCAGCCAATGACTGCCCTCTCCCTAAGCCCCGCCTCTGGCAGCCATCCTCAGATTTTTACCGCACGTTCAAGTGTTGGGAGTCCTCGTGCTGTAGCTCTTGAGCTTTTGCTGCGTTTTCGCGCTTTTTCAGGAGATTTTTTTCATTTTTCGGTTAAATAGAGCCTCAAGCTCCACCGTTTCTACATCCGATCAACGGGGATCCGTTTCAGAGTTTTCTACGCCCCTCAAGGGTGAAGATTTCATCGAGTTACGCTTTTGGAGGATTCCAGAAGTTCCAAGGCCTACCCCGGATATGGCCCAGGAGAAAGGGAGCTCGACGCCCGGGAAGCTGTTCAGGACCTGCCCTGGATGCCAGCTTCAGAATGTTTTCAATGAGGACGAGCATTCATTATGCCTCTACTGTCTCCATGAGGACAAGACGCACAAGGAGAAGGACTGTGCATTTTGCGGGAACAAGGTCGGAGCGGACCATGAAGGATCGCCACCTCCGTCTCGCCAACTGGCTGGAAGGGAAGAGCCCGTCAGGCGAGAAGAAGAAAAAGAAGTCTGAGCGGTCTTCTAAGTCCTGTGAGGGTGCCCCGACGACGGGGGCCCAACAAAAGGCTAAGCACCGCAAGTCCGCGGGCACCGGGAGCGCCGAACGGTCGGGCTCCTTGGCTGCCAGGCAGGGCGCATCCTCCCCGGCGCCATCAACCACGAGCCAACGCTCTGGTTCGGGTAAGAGGAAGTCCGAGAACGCGGCAAAGCTTCTGGAGAGGCCCCGATCGATCTCGAAGATTCCGGCAGAGGGGGAGCGAGGCTCGGACCCTCCCTCCAAGGTGAAGGCCCCAGGCGTCCAGAGGGTGACGATGGCCTTAATTTACCCTGCTAGGACCTCGATTGAGGATGTCGCAGCGGCCCTGGCTCAGCCTGTGGAGGCTACACCAGTGGAGGCGCCCTCAGGACCCAGAGACTCCCTGCCACCGCGGAGGGAGTCGTATTTCAGGCCCATTGAGAAGACCCCCACGAAGTCCTCGTTGGAAAAGGTGGGGGAGGGGCTGGTGGCCATCGTGGATACGGACACGACCTCTGAAGAAGAGCTCATCGAAGTCGTGGAAGTGTCCACTGCATAAGAGAAGGAGGACGCATCCTACGCCACCTCTCCCACCTCTGCGGCCTGCTCTGCCTTCCCCCCGGTCTACTACCCACGGGGATGATACAGGCACGGACACGGCTATGACAGGTACAGATGACGACGGAGGTGACGACGGGACGTGTCCCCCGTCGCCCCCTGCTCGGGCTTCCCCGCCCGACGCGATTGGATCCTTTCATGCCATGATTTCCAGGGCATCCGAGCTTTTCCAGCTCTGCCCGGAAGAAAAGAAGAAAGAAGGGTTCCTATACCAACGGCGCGAGACTAAAAGGAAGACGGTCCTCGCCGTACCGCTTCTTGATGACATCTGGGATGAGGGGCTCGCCCTCCTCAAGAACCCTGCCATGGCGCCAGCAAAGAGGGACCGGTACGAGAAGAAGTACCGGGTCCCCGACGCTGCCCCCTTGTGCCTTCGGGCACAACCTACCCCAGATTCGGTCGTCTCGGCAGCAGCAAAGAAGAAAGCTGGGGGGTCATCGGCCTCGACATCAACTTCCCCGCCGGACGGCGAGGGCAGGAAGTTGGACACAATGGGACGACGGATCATCTCATCCGCAGCGACGACTATCAAGGCGGCCAACGCCCTGGCTATCGTAGCCCGCTACGACAGGGAGTTGTGGTTCAAAATCGCCCCTCTTTTAGACTTCCTCCCGGACGCCAAGAGGGCTGAGGCCCTTGAAATCCTACAGGAGGGGGAGATTGCTTCGGACCACGCCATCACTGTGGCAACGGACATCGCCGACACCGGTTTCCGTCAGTTGGGCAACAGCGTTTGCTTGAGACGACGAGGATGGCTCAAGGCCACGGATTTCCGCCAGGACGTACAAACCAAGGTTTTGGACATGCCCTTCGACGGGAACGACCTGTTTGGGAAGGCGGTTGATGAGTCCCTTCAGGCCATCAAGACAGACACAGAGACTGCCTGGGCACTGGGAGTGCTCCAACAACGACGGCCGTCCTTTCGGAGCTCCGGAGGCAGACAAGGTGCCTCCAAGGGATCCGGCAGTGGTTCCTCCACTTACCGCCAAGCGGCAAGATCTTCGTCCCAGGAAGCCTACAGGGGACGCGGCAAGTCAGGTGGTGCCCGTCATCGTCGACAAGGAGGTCAAGGAGGCAAGGCGGCCTCCAAACAAGATTGAACCGACCGTGGGGTCGGGCCCCTGCCGAAGCACCCCGGTGGGAGGCCGGCTGGCGAGGTTCGTCAGCGTGTGGGAGTCCATCTCCACCGACCGTTGGGTGCTGGACGCCCTGGCCCAAGGGCACGCCCTCGAGTTTCAGAAGAAGTGCCCTCGCGTTCCACCCGTGGCCAGGAAGGAAAATCACATCCCTCAACTACTGTTGGAAGTAAGGGCGATGCTCAAGAAGGGTGCCATCGAGCTCGTCCCAAAGAGGCTTTGGGGCTCCGGAGTTTACTCAAGGTACTTCCTCGTAAAAAAGAAGACAGGAGGATGGCGCCCCATCCTGGACCTACGACGACTGAACAAGTACATCAAGGCACAGAAGTTCCGTATGGTCACCCTCCAGCATGTGCTGGGACAGCTGGAGGAGGGCGATTTCCTGTTGTCGTTGTACTTGGAGGATGCGTACTTCCACATCCCCATTCTAAAAAGACACCGAAAGTTCCTCAGGTTCGTGGCCCAAGGGCAGCACTACCAGTTCAAGGCCCTCCCGTTCGGATTGAAGTCGGCACCCAGGGTGTTCACCAAGTGCCTCGCACCGGTGGCGGCGCGGCTGCGCCTACAGGGGATCCATGTCTACCCCTACATGGACGACTGGCTCATCCGGGCAAGGACAAGGGTGCTCGCCGTGGAGCACACTGCGAAGACCGTCCAGCTGCTCACAGACCTGGGATTCTCCATCAACTTTCCAAAATCCCACCTGGTTCCGTCGCAAGTCGCCCTGTTTCTGGGAGCCAAGCTCGACACAGTGGCGCGTCTGGCCTCGCCGTCGGAGGAAAGGACCAGGACCATTCTGGGCAAGGTGCAGCGTCTGCTGGCCACGGACATGGCCAGGGTAAGATCTATCAAGTCCCTCTTCGGGATGATGTCCTCCTGCATTTATCTGGTGCTCCTTTGCAGGCTTGGGATGAGACCCTTACAGGAGTTCCTCGACGCCCGCTGGATCCAGTCGACGGGCAGCTTCGAGGACAGGATCCCTCTCAACGAGACGTTCCGTCAGGCGATCCGGTGGTGGAGTACCCGCGCCCATCTGTCGGCGGGCACGGACTTTCAGACCCCAGCTCACCAGGTGACGGTGACGACGGACGCCTCCCTGGAAGGTTGGGGACCACACTCCGGAGAGCCTTTGGCTCCCGGAGGAGAAGTCTCTCCACATCAACATCTTGGAGCTCCGTGCAGTGTTCTGGGCCCTCAGGTCCTTTCTTCCGTCCCTCAAGGGCAAGGTGGTGAGGATCTTCACCGACAACAGCACCACGATGTTCTACATCCGGAAGCAGGGTGGAACCAGGTCCCCGGCCCTATCCAAGGAAGCCAGGATCTGTGGCATAGGGCCGTCGCCCAAGGGATGTTTCTGGTGCCTCTTGATCTGGCAGGAATAAAAAACACGATTGCCGACTCACTCAGCAGGGAGCTGCGCTCGTGCCACGAGTGGGAACTATGCCAGGATCAAGTGGATCGACTCTTCTGGCGAAGGGGCGAACCCCAAATCGATCTCTTCGCGACGGCAACGAATTCCAAGTGCCGGAGATTCACCAGCAGGTTCCCCCAGCCGGGGAGCATGGGCGATGCTTTCTCGTTCCCCTGGGACAGCCTATTTCTTTATGCGTTCCCTCTGCTGCCGTTGCTGCTCCGGCTCATCAACCAGCTCAAGAGGTCCCGGTGCAGGATGATCCTCGTCGCACCGGCATGGCCGAGGCAGATCTGGTTCCCGGACCTTCTGGACTTGTCAACGTCCCCACCAGTCAAGCTGCCGACGGACGCAGACCTTCTCTCCAGAGAAGGAGGTGCAATTCTTGACCACAACCCGTAGTCGCTGAACTTGCAGGCCTGGCTCCTGCAGCACTAGAGTTTGGAGGGTACGACATCCCGGCCGACTGCAGAGTGGTTCTTGCAAAGGCCAGGGCGTCCTCAACTCTCAAGTGCTACGGACATAAATGGAAGAGGTTCTCTGTCTGGTGCCGTGCACAGAAGATTAACCCTTTGCGGATTACGGCCCCTCAAGTACTGCCGTACCTACTGTCACTGGCCAAAGCTGGACTGGCTCACGCCTCCATCAAAATACATCTGGCTGCAATCTCCCGATATACCAGGACGACGGGACGGGCGTCCTTGTGGTCTCATTGCCTGGTGAAAGAATTCATGAAGCGACTATTCCAATCATTCCCGCCGGTGAAGGCTCCTGCCCCGGCGTGGGAGCTTAATGTGGTGCTGACCAAGCTCATGGGGGCCCCATTCGAGCCTATGCATTTGGCGCCTTTGAAGTTCCTGTCGTGGAAGACAGCTTTCCTCGTGGCCATCACCTCCGCACGACGAGTGGGAGAGATCCAGGCCCTATCTTGCAAGCCTCCATACTTGACTTTTCATGACACGAGGGTGGTGCTGAGGACACACCCATCCTTTATACCCAAGGTGCCGTCGGACTTCCACCTCAACGAGCCCTTGGTGTTGCCAGTTTTCTTCCCGTCGCCTTCGTCGCCGGCTGAGAGGACTTTGCACTCGCTGGATGTAGCTAGAGCGCTGAAGTTCTACGTGGACCGCACAAAGAATTTTCACAAGACGTCACAACTGTTTGTGAACTTTGGGACTGTGAATCAAGGGAAGGGTCTCTCGAAGACTCACATTTCCAGATGGCTCTCCGGCTGCATCATGCACTGTCACCGGTTGGCAAACCGACAGCTGCCCGGCCGTCCGAGAGCCCATTCGACCACAGCGATCGCTGCTACCACGGCGTTCCTGTCTGGTGTGCCCCTGCTGGACATCTGTAGGGCTGCGACGTGGAGGTCGACGCACACCTTCATAAGATTCTACTGCGTCGATTGGGACTCCAGGGAGGAGTCCAGGGTCGGCCAAGCAGTGCTGCGCAACCTGTTCGCCTAAGGTGAGCCTGGTGAGGAGGTAAGAGTTGCTTAATGTTGAGTTGTTGTATTGCTTAATGTTGAGCCTGTTGCCACCTCCCGTGGTTGTGCATGTGTGTACTGCTATGTATTCTCTTATTCATGAGCATGTGAATCCATGCCAGACCCCATGCTGGAGAAGGAACAAGTTACTTACCTGTAACTGTTGTTCTTCAGCATGGGTCTGGCATGGATTCACATGCGAACCCTCCCGCCTACCCCTCTGTGGCTCTTCACTTGGTCATACTGCCACTTTACGTGCTACCAAATCTGAGGATGGCTGCCGGAGGCGGGGCTTAGGGAGAGGGCAGTCATTGGCTGGGGGCAGTATGACCCAGAGACCAGTGATTGGTTACTACTAAGAAAGACAGATCAGAAACGAAACTGACACTGATTTTCTTTCTATATCGAGGATTCCCGGCCTGACGACGGGGAATATTCATGAGCATGTGAATCCATGCCAGACCCATGCTGGAGAACAACAGTTACAGGTAAGTAACTTGTTCCTTCTGGAAACACATCCTGTCAAAAGATAAAACATTCTTCGTGAGGATAGTGTCCCACTTAAGAAAAACTAAGACACACAGCATACCTGTAGCGTAGGAACTCAGTGATTTAGAAGACTACACAGATGAGGAAGAATGCACCTCAAAAGGTGATCAGGATATTGAACCTGAGTACCATTTTATGCCTTATTCTGATATTATTGATTCCCTGATTTCTTCATCCCCATTAGACCATCAGGGGCTTTGACCTTTGAAAAAGGCTGAAGACTTATTTAAAAATAGGGCCACATTTTATTTAATCTGAGGAGGATGCAGATTTCATAGAGGACATCTTGAAAAAAAAAACAAATGGGTCAGTACATTTCCCTATTACTGTCAGTTAAAAGCCCAGCTTTCACAAAATCACTCAATCAATGCATTGCGAAAAGGTTGAAGCCTGCACAGAGGGAGACCTGTTGTTTATAAAGGGTCATCTAATGACAGACTCACTGGTGGTAACTCCAATGTGCAAAGGTGCTGGGACACCATTAGCATCTACTGAGTTGGCACCTGAAAAGGAGAGCAAAAAGATGTATGCTCTAGGGAAAAAGGTGGCTATATCCACTGGCCATGAAGCGTGCAGCACTAATTCAGGAGTGCTCATGGCCTGGTATAATAGAGCCCAATGGGACCAGATGGACGACCCCGTCAAAGAAGTCCAAGAGCCACTTATATTCCAAATGTTAACATTTTTTCAAATGCGATTATTAATATTCCCTGCATTCCGCAAAGACTGCAAGCAGTCTTATTGCAGAGGGATCCGTTATTAAAAAACACTCCTGGCTGCGAGGATCGGGGTTCAGACATGAGACAAAAGCCACACTTCCTGGCATGTCAGTGGAGTAGAATCTACTGTTTGGGAAAGCAGTGAATGAAGCTTTAGAGAAAGTGAAAAAAGAACATGGGAAAATCAAGTCTTTATGGCACATTTCAGGTAAACCTTATGATCAGAGAGGATTTGCCGCAAATAGACGCACTTTTAATTCTTAAAGGTATCCCAGGGCAACATCGCAATCCACATATACAGTTGCTCCAGGCAATTTGTTTACCAACCAGTGGTCACAGAATCTAAATCCATCAGGGTTCCAAAGACAATATAGGTATAAGCCTTGGTAGAGGGCAAATCCCAAGGGGGGCAGCTTCTGCTACAAAGCAATGATGCCCTTATACACGTTCCCTCCCATGTACCCGGGTAGGGGGCCGAATAACAACATACATCCACACATGGGAGGATATATCAGCAGACAAGTGGATTCTCTACACCGTAACATAGGGGTATTGCATTGAGTTAATATCCAAATCATGCAATCTACCATCATCTGTTTCTACAGGCGGAAATTCAGGCACTTCTTGACAAGGGAGCAATAGAACAAGTCTCTCAATTACATGTAAACAAGGGCATGTATTCACTGTCCTTCCTTGTTCCAAAGAAAGACGAAACAAAAGGACCAGTGCTAGAGTTAAGACCAGCAAAGAAATATGTAAAGCTACAAATGTTCAGAATGACAATATTACAAGAAGCCATTCCGCTGCTTCTAAATGGCAATTATCTGGCAACTCTGGATATGAAAGTTGCATACTTTCATATTTCAATGTTTCCAGGACATCGAAAGTATCTGCAATTCAAATGAAATCAGGTTCATTACCAATTCAAGGTACTCCCTATTGGATTTGCCTCACCACCTGATGTATTCCCAAAAGTGCTAGCGGTGATTGTAGCAAACATTCACAGGGAAGTCATTCCAGTGCGCCCCTATCTGTACAACTGGTTAATAGCAGGTGAAAGTCCACAATTATCTCGCATGCATACACAGGCCATAGTTGATCTATTGAACAGACTAGGGTTTTCTATCAACTATAAACATTCCAGTCTAATCCCAAGACTGAAAAGGCCATTTCTAGAGGCCATTATCGATACACAGGTAGCACTAGTGTAACCCCTAGAGCAAGAGGTTACAAAATCTACTAAGCCAAATCCCCTGTTACATAGCCAGCCTACAGATAATATTCAAAAGGCTCATGTGCCTGCTCGGCATAATAGCATCTTGCATCTTCATTGTGCCACATGCCAGACTAAACATGCGTTTCGCACACACTGGTCTTGGCACTAAGACGGTGGACAAAAGAAAACATGTTGGAAAAAAAACCTTTTGATATGTTATTGTGCCGCTTATTACAACTGACACATAATTAACAGGCTGGGTGTGCTCTTTGCCTATACCTCACAGCTCAGCGAACCTGTTCATTTCTGCTAAACAAAAGCACATAAACACACTGGAACATCTAGCGATCAAAATTACACTGCACGCTTTCTAGGGTCAGCTAAAGGGGACAAACGTTCTCATTGTAACTGACAGTACTACAGCAATGTTTTACATCAACAAACAAGGTGGAACACACTCCCCAAAGTTGTCCACACTTGCTTAAGGCATTTGGAGATGGTATTTTCAAAGGGCAATAAACCTTCAAGCTCAATTTCGATTGAGGGGAACACAACTGTCTAGCAGACAGTTTGAGCAGAACACAAGCACAAGAGCATGTGTGGGAGTGGACACAAGCATACTCAAACATCTGTATGCACAATGCAGTCAACCAATGATAGACCTTTTCGAAACAGCAGAAAGCCCACAATTCCCAAGGGAACCCCTGAGGAATGCAGCATAGATCAATTAGTCAGGGATATTTGCTCATACTCCCCCCCTCCCCCGCCCCAACACCCATTTTACGGAGGGTGGCCCACAAAATGCTCCAGGAACACATGACATTGATTCTCATGGCAGAAATGTGGGAATGGCAGACATGGTACTCCCATCTTCTGCAAATGTCTGTGTGTTTGCTGATAGAAATGACACCCTATTCACACAGTGACAGGGGCAGGTCTTGCACCCTCATCCTCATACATCCAACTTAACAGCTTGGCTCCTGAGGTCATGGATTTTGGTCACCTCAATTTAACTGAAAGGTGCATGGAAATCAGAAAGGAGGCACACAAACCCAACACTAGACGCTGCTACTTTAATAAGTGGAAAAGGTGTGTCATATGGTGTAAAAAAAATCAAACTTTAACCATATTAATTGCTCACCATCACACATAGTACCTCCTACATTTACTGTACTCAGGTCTAGTAGTTGATTCAGAGTAAAGTCTCCTGGTGGAGAATTCCAGTCATTAAAACCTTCATGGAAGGAGTTAAATGTTTACATCCACCTGTAGCTACTCGCCACTGCGTTGGGATCTTAACGTTGTGCTAAGCAAACTCATGGGTCCACCATTTGCACTAATGCATGAAGCTTCCTTAAAAGACCTCACTTACAAATTGGCTTTCCTTGTAGTCATTACATCAATTTGCAGAATTAGTTAGCTTCAAGATTCATCCGTGTTTGAGCCATTTGTCAAAATTCATAAGAGCAAGGTTGTCTTAAGAATTCACCCACGTTTCTCTCTAAAACACATATTAAAATCTCATGTTAGTCTTTCAATTGAATTGGCTGCTTTCTTCACAAATTCACAGAATATGGGAGAACGAGCACTGAATACATTTGATGTATGCTAGAGCAGTCATGTACTACCTTAACAAGACAAAACTATTGAGGAAAACTGACCAGTTCTTTGTGTCTTTGGCAGACAGAAGAGAAGGTGACCCTGTCTCTAAGGTGACTATAGCCAGTTGGATTGTAAAATGCATTCAACAGTGTTACAGACTCTCAAGCATAGTATTCCTTTCACTGCAGAGCACATTCCACACGTAGTACAGGAACTACGCTTGCCTTTATTGCTAATGTGCCACTTGAATATATTTGTTAGGCAGCAGCATGGAGTTCTGTGCATACTTTTACACAGCACAATTGTGTTGACACTCAGGCAAGAAATGATTCCCAACGGGGTGAAACAGTGTTAAAACATTTGTTTGTTAACATTTTCTTGTTGCTGTGCCTTCAGCTCACCCGCCACCTTCTTCAGGTACTGCTTGTAATTCTAAGCATGTACAGCATGTGATTCTAAGCAGATATACATACCTCATAAGACAAACATTACTGCACACACAGTCTACTACAAACATCTTCATGCAAACTCACGGATGAAAAATAATCTTAGGACATCAACACGTTAAGGATCATGGGTTCTTTACAGGCAACAGTAGCGATAGTATTACAGGAGTGCCCTGTTGATAGCCTTTTTTTGACTTAGAAAACAAATAATGTAATACTCTGCACCAAACGCTAGATGTCAGCCTATGCAAAGCATGTGAATCTAAGCAGATACATGCAACAGAAAGACGACTACTGGTAGGTAATATTGATATATATATATATATATATATATATATATACATAAACACACACGTAGTGAAAAAGACTACAGTTAAGAGAAAGTTAAGGAAGGTGATCTGATTTATCCCATGAAAACCCTCAAAATTCAGCGGTGTGGAAAGTGATGAGCATCTTAACTCAGTGTCCCCTTTGTTGTTGTCCCACATGATGTCATTTTGTATCACATTTTTAAAAATATTAAAAACTTAGTTTGCAGCCTCATAGTCCACTGGCCATACCCTTCGACTATGGCAAATTTTGCACTAATTATTCCAAAACTCCCATATCCCCTTGCCTAGTAGATGTGAACCCATCTCTGTGTAGGTTTAAAAGACTATTGCCAAGTACCATTGGCTCATAGGCTATTGATTCTACCCCTTTTTCCACATCTTTCTATTTCCGCAATCATTTCTTGTGCTAACTTTACTACTGTCCTCTATTCCTGCGAACGTCATTCCTGGTCATAATTCCTGCTGTACTTTCTGCTGTAACATATTTTTTGCCAAATCCAGTGGTAAATGTAAAATGCTCAAAGTCTTCCCTATCCTCACTGGTACTCACCATGTGCCCCTCTGCACCTTCCTTGGTATACCTCTCTCCTCTCTTGTGTTTTCCCTCTTTGGCCCTCTCCCAATACCCCCCTTCACTCTCTGGTTCATGTGACGCATTTTCTTTTCCAACCTCGTTCTACGACATTACCCCAGTGATCTTGTGAGATTCCTGCAGGATTCCCTGATGAGCCAGAAATGTTCTCCCCAAACTCCCCCACTTGCGATGTGGACCTCTTTCCTCCTCCCCACCATTAACCTGATATGAATGCACCCCTTTTGCTCCTCCAGCTATCCGTTTGAACACTTTTCATTTTCGGCTTCCCTTGCTATTACCACGTGAATCATTTGGGATCGTGTAATTTTAAAAACTACAGGATAGATTTAACTCAAACCAGCAAAAGGCATATCTGTGACATTTTGTGCCCAAATTGGTTTTATTTGGTGCAAATCCATTCAGCTGTTTTCACGCTACATGTACTCAATAGAAGCACTTTTTCTCTATAGGAAAATGAACGGGACTAGGCCAAAAAAAAGTGTTTTATTTATTTTTATTTTTAAAAATCCACACATTTTCCCCAAAATTTCCAGTTAGTAGGGGGCGAGGATACGATTTTGTTGTGGAGAAATCCGTCTGGTGTGTCAAATGTTTTTACCATTAGCAATTTTGGAAATGTTTTGAGCAAAATGTAAACTTTTAAAATGAGGTTGATGTAACAGCAGAATACCAGCATTATGAATGTAAACATAAGTGTACTACCTCACATGCCACTATGGTGATAACTATGAAAGTAAACTAATGCGTCGTGTCTCACACATACACTGTGGAGGTAATCACAGGTGTCTGAGGTGACAATATGAAGGTAATCCAATGTGCAGTGTCTCGCTCAGCTCTATACAGGTAACCCATGGGATGGCACATGGCAATGCGCTGTGAAGGTAACCACATATGTGGGGTTTTACATTATACCAGGGATGCAACCCTAGGTGTGTCATCGAACACTGTCTTAAGTAACCCCTGGTATGATGTCCCACACAACATTATGAGGGAAACCGCAGGGGTGGTGTTTAATATTTCTGCATGCTTGTTTTTCAGCACTATGAACAGTCAAAGCCCTTTAACTACGCCATGGATATCCTCAACATGGTGTTCACCGGCCTGTTCACTGTGGAGATGGTCCTGAAAATCATAGCCTTCAAACCGAAGGTAAGCTCACACACCATGTAGAGTGATCTAGGTGTCCCAGTCACGTGATAGGCGTGGGGTAGGGCATGCCCAAATGGAGGGAACAGGTGTAGTTATGCATTTCACTCACACTGAGGTGTCTTCCTCATTTGAAAGGCTCTTGTAGAAGGAGAAGCCAGGAATGTTATTGACTTGGGGGAACAGATCATCCACTTTGATGGCAACTCTCAGTAGTTTTTGGTCTGTGATAACATTTCTCATTGTATGGGTACTTTCTGAGAAATGTCCTTGTGTTGTTGCTGATAACAGTCCCTATTGTATGGTGTCTCTCTGACAATAGATGTTTGTATTGAACGGATGATCTCTGATGAGACATGTACTTATGTGTTTGCTCTGAACTAATCTGTCTGCACTACATGATTGCTCTCTGAGAACTCTCCTTGTTTTGTGGTTGCCCTCTTAAGATAAGTGGTTTTGCTCTGTGAATTCAACCCTTTAATGTCTTCTCTCTGATACCTGTGTGTAATACGTGTGTGACACTCTCTTCTGACAGCCTTCCTCTTTGTGTGGCTGAAGATAACTGCCCTCATTGTGTGAGGCACTCCATGTCTCTTGTTGTGTGGTTCTATCTGACAAATATTTTTGTTGTATAGTTGCTGTTTGACAACATGTCACATATGTGATTGCCTGCTTAAGATAACACTGTTTATTGTTAATTTTCTCCTGAGTAAATTACAGCTTTCAGTGGCTTCTGACTACAAATTCTCATAATCATGTGTCTGTTATCACTCTCATCAATCTACGCTTTCACTCTGAAGATGCCTGAACTTATTGTGTGTTTCCTCTCTGATAACTTCACATTCCTCTCTAATACCCTCCCATATGTGGTTATTCAAATGATAATTCTGATTTCCTGGCTGCTGTAGTATTCATGTTCGGCTTGAGTGGTGTTTCTTTGAAAACTCATTGTGTGTTGGTTCTCTGATGAATCTCCTTGCTGCAAGGTTGCTCTGAACAATGAGCCTCATTCTGAGTGTGACGGTCCAGAAATAAGGGGGCCGGTCGCACTGTACTCCAACTCTGCCTTCCTGGGCCGTTGCCCTGGCAGGTCTGACCTGCCTGGTGCATTGGCTGCAGTAGGCAGAGTTGGCAGGAAAGCATCGGCACGGTTAGCAACGGTGCAGGCGTTTCCGTATCCCCATTCCCATGGTGTCCTCTAGGACTCCATGGGAATGGGGACTTACACTTTCTGCCGCCTGATATCCCGGGCCACCGGGACTTGTCCCGGTGGCACTGGGATATCAGAGGGCGGAAATGTTGTTACGAGTTTGGCGGCAACTCGCCGGTAACACCTGCGGGTTACCGCCAAACTTGTAATGAGGCTCCAAACTTGGAATGAGGCCCAATAATATCTTTACTCATTGGGCCTCATTACAAGTGAGGCGGTAAGGGGTTAACGGCGCTGGTAAAGATGCCGGTGCTGTTAACCCCGTACTGCCTCATTACGAGGGCCCCTCGCGGCACCCGCTCTGGATGTCTAGTCAGACCAGACGTCCTTTGCGGGTCCCACGAGGGGACCAGCATGCTAACAACGGCCCCGTCATTAACGGGCCAGTTGTTAGCATGCTGCCCATTCCCACTGAGCCCTGTGGGGGCTCAGATGGGAATGGGGATGGTCCGGGTCCCGGTTCCCTGAATAGAGAAATACCGGGCCCTCCAAAGTCAGAATGGCCAGGTATTTCCCCATTCAGGGACCACGGACCCGGACCCGAGTTTGGAGGTAGCCATGCCCTTAATAATGAGGCCCAATGTGTTGTTGCTTTTTGATAATTGTCGCTGTATGTGCTCTCTCTGCAGAGAGCTCTCCTAGTTGATGGGGGTACTTTCTGAAGATCTAGTTCTTCAGCCCGTGGTTTCTCTCTGGTGATAGTATCGTTTGTTGTGTGCTTTCCTCCCTCTAGCATTACTTTTGCGATGCCTGGAACACCTTTGATGCCTTGATTGTGGTGGGCAGCCTCGTGGATATTGCGGTGACAGAGGTGAACGTAAGTGAAGCTTCTTGGTTTCCTCAATCCTCATTATTTCAATGTGAAGCATACATTTTGCAGGTCGTCCCTGGCATTACTTGTCCCACTGTGTGCCTGTAACTCTCATGTCACTGTCTCTTTCATTTATCAGTAAATCTCTTTTGTCATTATCTCTTGTGTGCCTGCCTCATTCATGAGTCTGTTTCTGTTTTGTTTTCTCATGTATTATTGGTTTGTGATCTATTGGAGGACAAAAAACAGGACATGAGTATTGAGGTCATCATACCCATTGGCATCAAAGACATCAAATATAGTGATCAGGTATTGCAAGGAGCCAAAGGACTATTATGTTGGGAAACCAGGAGAATGTTTGCGTGCTAGAGTTTTACATTTCTGGGTGGCTCTGCCCCTCTTCTTCAGTGAGCACTGGGACCACAGTTTGGAAGTCTCACAATAAAGCATAACATTCAATGAAAAACAATGGTGGTTTTCTGGCTGCAGTATAATTGGTACTTTTAGGGGTCCCACATCACTGAAAACCAACAGCTCACTCCAGATTGTCTGTTCATGCTCTGCACCCTGGTTCCTCTGAGGATTCAACAAGCGTGGATTCAGAAATCAACACAAACAGTTGACACTGCAACAAAGCGTATGCGCTTCTCCATAAGTGTGGTGGTTTTAAGGTGCAGAGCTCTACCTGGTCCTTGGATACTCTCATGGATACTGTGATCATTGTTGTTTCAAGCATAATTCGCCAGCCACTTGGTATTTTCATGGAAGACCAGTTCAAGGAAAGGTATAATCTCCTCTACAGAAATTCACTGACTGGAGCTACTGGATTTTCTCAAGTTCAGGAAAGCCTCTATGCTCTTGTTTCAGAAATTGAAGAGTGTCATTGCGGATGACATGGAGGATAATTGAAAACCAATTAAATTCATCTATTAGCGCATAAGACATGCAATTGCAACATGATAGCAGGTTTGTTTGCTGCCGATAGGGTCAACTGAGACAAAAACAGTCCCTGGTTCCAGAGGCGTTGCTAGGGGGCTCAGGGGGATTATAGCCCAGGGTCTTTTGTTTGTAGCGCTGGATAGAAGCACAGGGCTACAACTCCAAAAGGCTAGCTAGTCCTGAGTCCCGACATTAGCGTAGCCCTGGATCTTTTACAAACCTAGCAACGCCCCTGCCTGGCTGCAATAAAAGAGTGGCTTACATTGGTAAATCACTATTCATTGCTGTTAGGGGAGTTTTCCTAAAGTCTACTTGAGGTAAGACCTTAAAAAATGATCACTTTGGCATACAGGTCCGCAACTCCTAGTATCAGTCTATACTACTCAAAGAACCTTGGGAGAGTGGCAGGGCAGTCAGGCTTATCATAAGAGGAAGATGTGAGCTGGAGGTAAGTACACTGAACCCAGTAAATACAATAGTCCAAAGAAACACTTACACATGAAATGTTGTATTAAAATATATACTTTATTATATTTGCAGAAGTAAAGGTAGATAAATACTTAATTCACTAACCAACACACATAGGAATTCTTGATGATACTTTACAAAGGCTGTTGCTTCAATTGTAGTTGCTTACGGTTACAATTGTTAAAGAGTTTGACACTAATGACAGTTCTACCGTATTATTGGTAATACTGCACACTCGCGTACTGACAAAGAAAGTTAGCAAAACCACATAAGATGAAGGGCCTCATTACAGGTCTGACGGTAACCCTGCCGGTGATACTGGCGGGTTGCCGCCAGACCTGAAAAGAATTACTGGTGCCTGACTTCCTGGTGCCACGAGGCTGTTCCAAGTCCGGTGGCCGGAAAGTCAGGCACCAGTAATTTTGTCAGTCCCCATTTCCATGGAGTCCCATATGACTCCATGGGAATGGGGAAACGGGAGCACTGACACTGTTAACAACGGTGTGGGTGCTTCCGTGAGAACTCTGCGAGCGGGTGCCATCCCGCTCGGCAGGTCTGACCCTGGCGGGCGGGACGGCACCCGCCCGCAGAGTTGTAGTGTGCTGGTTCGGAAAAAAACGGCACTGATAATGTAATGAGGCCCAAAGTCTTTTAGGAAGGAAAAAGGTTGGTTAATCACACAGTAGCAGAGCTTAATGTCGTAGGGACATTTTTCAGACAAACAAACGCTTTAAAAGTCCAATTCCTAAATATGTGACAAAGTCAGTTCGGAGTCGATTCAAACTCTTAAGAAGAAGCTGAACAGCAAAAGTTCCTCAGGATACTTTCAGTCTCTAGGGTAAGTTAGAAGAAGATTTAACACAACGATGGAGACCCTGCAAAAGGACTCACTAAAGGGACACAAAATGGCAGCTTGGGTCAGAGATAGAGTGGACACTCTGGACACCTCTTCACGCACTCCAGTCACTCTGGAGCGACTTCTGTGTTCAAGGTAAATTATATCTTTCACCCAAAAATACCTTAGGTTAGAGGAAATGTCCATAGCTGGATTCTCCTCTGTGCAGCAGCGACTGCCCGGTCTCCGGATTCCTAGGTCTGGTGACGAAAGGAAGGACTCTTAATGGGATGTCTCAGCAGCAGTCTCGAGAGGGGGCCGTTGGCATTGATTTCTTCAGTTTCTATTGATCAGTCTGCAGTTTTGGTGCCTTTTTCACAGCCCCAACAAAGGACAGGATTCACACGGTTGATCTACTCTGGTAAGGGGACTTTAGATGAATCGGATCGTACCTCTGGAGGTTCACTTGCAGCTCAGCAAAGACTTGGATGGATTCATCCTTGCAAAGATGATGCACTTCTATTGGGTCTGAGGTCCCTGGGCATTCACGTTCGGCAGCTCTGGAGAGGCACAGCACTTCGGGGGATAGCTCAGTTTGTAGTTCGTCTCAGTTCTGGTTGGTTCCACCAGCAAAAGGGAAGGAGTCGTCCTCTTCGGAGCTCCTCTGTTGAGTAGAACACAGGGTCAGGACAGCAGTCGTCACTTTGTGGTGATGAGAAGGGTCTTCAGCAAACCCTCACAGTGGGAATTGGTTCCATTCAGACACTCAGGCAGACAAAGGACAAGGGAGTGAAAAAATCCTCCCCCACTTCCTGCCTGCCCAGACACACTGGAGCATAGGCGGGGACACTCAAGGGTTCCTGCCAAAGGCAAAACGACCTCCCCCTCCCAGAATGGTAGAAGAAGGGCTAACAAAGAACAGCCATGATAGAAATGGGGAAAAAAGAAAGGAGACACCATGTTAGAACATAATTGACCTTATTGTGCACAACCGAGACTGTGAATACAGTCTGCTGTAAAAAATAGCACAATATTTGGTAGACCACTTCCACTGCCACCGCCATAACTATAGAGTTGTCTATGTACCCCACAGCAGGGGAGCCGACTTATGAATTTCCTGGGGGGGGGGGTGTCCAAATATAGGAAGTGACATGACCAGCAGTTATATGACTGCATTTGCACGTAGTCGCCAACTTAGTGCAAGGGAGTTGGGGGGGGGGCGCAGAATGGTGGAAACATTGGCTAAAATGTACTGCATATACTAAAGTCAAGTAAGAAGGAGGTGTAAGCCTTCCAGCTGCATTCCAGTAGGCCACCACTGCCCCTATTCCACCCCTCTATAATCATCCAGGTTGTAGTAGCTCTCAAAAGGCAGAGCAACACAACTAGGATGGGAGAACAAAATGCCATCCCATCCTGTGAGTGTGTCAAACCTCAGAGCAAAGACTGTGTGTGTCCTCCTACCTTAGAGCACAATCTCACTAATTTGGTGCAAATATCGCAAGTGGGTGCATGGGAATCCCATGCGTGTGTGTGGGCTGCAGACCCCGGATCACATGCTCACTTCTTCAGTGTGAAACTCTGGCCAAGGCTCTTTGGGCAAGCATTCAGGATGGGTCTCATTGAAGAAGCACTCAACATACGGAACACAATGGTATAGTGTTGCAGTCCTGCTGAGAAATGACAATTCGGTCTGTTTAAATGTAAAGCAGAGTGGCTGAGAAGTACACGCACTGTGCCGTTAAAAATAAAGCAGCTGTGGTGGGTGGAAGTGCTGCTTCGGTGGCATCAAGAGTATGCAATTCCCTGCGGGGTAGTGTTGGTCATTTCCTATTGAAGTATAGCAGCCCTATTGAGAAGTGCCATTAAAAGTGAAGCTGTCTAGTAGGCTGGATCATTGCTACCCCATAACAGGTGTAGAAGCCTCTGTGAGAAGTGGCAGTACTGTCTCAACGGTGAGAAGTGTAGTATTTTCACATTAACTATGCTTAAGCACTTTGGGTTATTGAATAGTGCTGCTACATTCTGAGTAATTGCATCCCATTAAATATATTAGCTCTTGTATAATCACAACAGTGTTGAGTTATTCTGATGATGATGAAGATGATGTTAGACTTGCTCAATAGTTCTGGTTCTGTATCATTTAATGTACTTCAGATCTTCAGAGTCTCGGGAGGATAGCTCAGGGGCAATGTGCTCGCCTTGGAAGCAAGACGACATGGCGCAACACACTCGGTCCGCGCTTAGAAACCTCTGGGTTTTACCAGTGGTCGAAGTGGGCGGTAGCGGTCGGGAGCGGTGCTCCTCTACTTCTTTTAATTAAGTTTTACTGTTCCTATACCTTTATTTTAAAAAGAAACCATTCCGGAATGGTTTCTTTTTAAAATAAAAGTGTGGGAAGTAGTTGAAACTTGCTGAACATTCCCTTAAACAGCAGGCACATCTGTTTTCTAGTTTGTATTGTGCATGGGCGGGGCGTGGCGATGGGGTTTGTGGGGAGCGGTGCAGGCCAGCAGGGAACATAGTTCCACTACTTCTTTTCATACACTTCTACCACTGGGTATTATGGGCATTATAAATAAGCAATAAAAATAAAAATAAATAAATCTGCTGAGAAGTGCTGGGGCCTTGTCACTAAGAGTGTAGCAGCTCAACTGAGAAGTGCTGATGTTGTCCCAACAAAAGTATAGCAGCCCTACTAAGATGAACTAGCATTGCCTAAACAAAAGCAAAGTATTACAATTATAGAGCCCTGTTTAGCGAACTAACTGAGGAGTACCAGCATTGCCATATTTCAAATATGGCCGCTCTAGTAGAAAATAGATTAAACAGACCTGCTGAGAAGTGCTATTGCTGTCTCTTGAAAAATATAGAAGCCCATTAGCTCTGCACCATTAGGCCTTGCAAGTACTGTCCCATTGAATGCTATTACACTGAACAAGGTCAACAGTATGGCAAGGTCCATACTGGGTTCTATGTGATAATTCTGCATTTTGAAGAACAAATACAAAAAAGACTGATTTATTTCGGCCGATTTGTGTGGTCTTCAAAAGGCCGAATTATCACATTCTACTGCCCCTCAACCCCGCTAAGCCCCCCAAGAAGGTGATCCCACCTCACCCCACACTCCCACCCTCTTCCACGCTGTGACCTTCATTAGAATTCAGGGGAGTTACCTTCCTCAACGCCTCTGTTCCCCGTCCATAGCATTCACCCTCACCATGTGCACACTCAGAGACATGCAAACAGTCTCATTTGCCCTGTCCCTGACCCCTCCCTCCGCAGATGCAATGGATGCAATACAAGAGGGGTGCAGAGATGTAGAGGTACACCCAACCCAAAAAGAAATTGAGGGACAGACTTTCTTAGCATCTGTGCCTCCATTTCTAAAAATCGTTTTGGGTTGGGTGAACCTCTACATCCGTGCACCCGTGTGCACGGATGTAGAAGTATACCCAAATCAAAACGATTTTTAGAAATTGAGGGACGGATGCAAAACAAGACCCTCTTGCGTTGTATCCGTCCCTCAATTTTTAAACATCGTTTTTTACCTGGCTTTTACCCGGGCCGCCAGAGATAGACACAGTATGGATGGAACAAAGGGCCATCCGTACTGCGTCTCTTCTCTCAGGCCCGGGTGGGGGCTCAGCGCGGACTTCATTCTGCCGGCGGGCGCCCGGGCCCCGGAGCACCCGCGTACCCGCCGTCCCACAGGTGCCGATTCTGCGACAATCAAGCACAGCAAAGGCCACAAGAGACCCCAAAGAAGAGTTCCAGAGATCTGAAGGTGGACCCCAGAAGAAGAAGTTTCAGAACAGGAGGAACCCCCAATGGAAGCCTACATGGTATCGCGGTTAGGACTTTCCACCAAGGAATTACTACCATAAAACGAGGGGACACCAAGGGAGAATATCGTGAATAATCTCCCTTCCTAGTACCCCAAGGTAGGTACTGCGAAGGCATCATGAAGTAAGACACAGGCAACAGACTTAAAGTTTAAAAAAAAAGATATTTGTTAACTTAAATGTCAGGATGGTAGAAGGCCTAACTGGCTCAATGCTAAGGTATGATTTCCCTATCTGGACAAAACTAAGGAAGGTCTGAATTAGAGAGTTCAACTCAAAAGTCTGTCTGTGTACAAAACCTATTTTTGACCTCACAACTAAAGCTAACCCATATGTAAGGATATTATTAACACAATATACATGCGTAACTCATAGTCTGACCTTCTTCCAGCTCTCAGCATTTTTCAGCTCTCCTTCCCCAAGTGCAAGAAAGTTCCCTGAAAAGTCTCAAGATCACCTTTCTCATGTTCAAGACAACATAGTTCCAAATAATCCTTGGGGTTCCCTTTCCCAAGCTCCAAGCAATGCAGTTAAAAAAGCAAAGGGTTCTTGAGGCATTCGCCCTCAAGACAACACGTGCAGTTCCTCAAGTCTCTGGGTTCCCTTGCCCAAGATTTTAACTCTGACAAGTTTATTTCAGTCCTTTCAAAAGTGTAACATAACTTGAGGTCACCTTGATCCTCCTTCTGGTTTGCTTCACCAGTTCATTCACAGTACTTCCTCTTGGTTTATTTTACAACTCGTTCAGGTCTCACTGGTCTAGGCGCAGTTGTCAGACACGGTCCACCCATCACAGGTCACACAACCAGGATTCCTAGTTTTCGGTCCACACAGGTTCTTCAGCCGCTGTCCACCAAATCACCTTCACTTAATTCCACTTTGTTGGCCTTTTGGCTGTATGTGCAAGTGTACACTCTTTGGCTTCTCCTTGTCAGCCTCTTCACTCTGCCACCATATGTCACACACCTCTTGCCAGCCTGTGGCCTTGTCAAATTGCATTCACTCATAAAGGGTCAGCTTTGTGGAGTTTTATTCATATCCCATCCTCTGTGGCACTCTTTCACACTTATACCCTTTTCCGTAGTTTATTTTCACAATGGCCACTTTAGTTGTCCTTCAAGATTTGTTTTGCCTATAAAGTTTTTTGTTAATCCAGTATTAGCTTTCGATCTGGACATATTGTATATAACCGAATCTTGGTTTTTGGCTAGTAGCACTGCCTCTTTTCATTTGTTGGTACCTGTCAACTACCTGATTAAATTGTTAAACAGAGAATAAGGTATAGCGGGTGGAGTTGCTATCGTGTATAAAAACACTTTAGTATTAGATAATATTCATAGCCTGACTTTGGATAATGTCTCGCAAGTTTTCTCTTGCACATGTCTACTCTCCTCTCAGGATGCTTTTAATCTTATTTTGTGCTATAGGCCTCCTTGTTCAGCTAGTCTTTTTCTGGATGCATTGGATACTTATCTGGGGATGGATGCAATTGGCCACGCCAAGATGGTTATCCTTGGGGATTTAAATATTTGGTCTGATGAACCAAATGATATGGACTGTAAACATTTAAATGACATTCTTGATTCCTATGACATTACCATACTATCCACTTTACCTGTACACAGGAAGGGGCACTGCCTGGACCCAATTATGTCAAGGTGATTTAGGCTACATCATGTGACCATTCGCTGTTTTTTTTTACTGTGAAGTTGGATTCTAAATCAGGCAAACAAACTAAGCACAGAAACTCAGAGTTACGTCGCCGTATGAAGGATTTGGATCTCATTTCGATGGCAAACTTCTGAGTAACATTGCAATACAGTCTGGTGACCTTTGTGCAGACTTACACACCAATTGAATGCAAATATTGCAGGCAAATTGTGACAATGCGGTCACAATTTGCCTGCAATATTTGCATCAAATTGTGTGTGAATCCAAATTCACTCCAACATCTAAAAAGGTATATTGTTGGTTCAATGAAAAGCTGAAAGCATTCATATCACAATATAGGAAGGCTGAAAAGAAATGCCTCAGGACTAGAAAGGAAGTTAATCATTTACGGCTAAGGCCGCTTTAAAACAATTCAACAAGGAGATATTGTTAGTTAAGGCATCAAACCTTCAAAAGGAGATTGATGCTGCTAACAATCATCCTAGAACTCTTTTTTCAGCTATCAGACATTTTTCATCTCCTACCTGCCCACAAGCCAGTCTTGCTCCATACCAAAACATGCTGAATTAATTTAATGTTTTTATACTGAAAAGATCAACTCAATTCGGAAAATGCTTGACGTTCTGACCATTACACTGTCTACAGAGGCTGTGACAAGGGTCTCGGAGCATGGGTTCCAAGACCTAACACATACATGTGTCTTTTCTCCAGTGACCTCTGAGAGTATTGGAGCACTGATTGATCAGTTGAAACCCACTTTGCACAACTATGACCCAATTCCGGCTTATTTGGCATGCCCATCCAGCATTTTGTAAACACCTCCTTAGCTCGGGGCTATGTCCCAGTTGAATAAAAAAATTAATTTCTAACCCCAACGTTAAAAAAGCCTTCTCTTGACCACAATGTTTCAGCAAACTACTGGCCTATTGTGGGCCTCTTGCGGCCCGCAAAACATTTGGAAAAGGTGGTTACGTCCCAGCTACAGACTTTTTTGGAGGAAAATGATATTTTAGACTGTTATCAATCCGGATTTAGGGCAGGCCATGGGACCGAGACTGCCTTATTTACTGTCTGGGACGACATTTTAGGCACGGCCGACAAAGGTGACATCAGCATGCTAGTCATGCTTGATTTGTCGGCTGCCTTTGATACAGTAGATTTTGACATACTCTTAACCAGACTTTCTTCTATGGCACAGACGTCGGATTTAGTTAGCAAATGGTTTGGATCCTTCTTGTCTGATCATGTGCAACAAGTTAAGGCAGACTCATATTTGTCTGAATCCCTGCCTATTAGTTGGGGAGTTCCACAGGGCTTGTCTCTGTCTCTGATATTGTTTAATTTATATATACGTCCATTATTGAATATTTTTGCACAGTTTAATTTCTGTTATCATTTGTATGCGGATGACACGCAAATATATGTGAGACTCATTCAGCCAACGGTAGAAATCAAGTGTATAGTGAAATGTGCTGAAGAAATTCAAATCTTCATGCCGGACAATATGCTCCAATTAAACCCATCCAAAACGGCGATCATTGTCTTCGGTCCCAGGAATAAACTGAACAATGAGCTGCACTCAATACCTTGCCTGACCTTGTTTGGACAAACCGCAGACTACACGCAGACAGTACAGTAAAAGTTCTTGGTGTCATTTGGCAATCCAACATGAAGGGCAATTTACAGGTAAATCAGATAATAAAATCCTGTTACTGTCAGATGAAGCTGCTAAAACCACTGCTTTCACGGATTGCTGAGAAGGATCGCCCTATGGTGGCAGGCTGCCTCATGAATACTAAATTGGACTACTGTAATGCCTTGTTGATGGGCTTACCCAAACACCAACTTCAATGGCTGCAGGTGACACAGAATTCCACAGTTGATTTTCTTATTGTCTCGTAAAGACGCAATATCAGGTTTTCGGAGGAGCCTTCACTGGCTCCCAATTCAGGAACGAATACAGTTTAAACTGTTATGTCTGGTTTTTAAATGTATCCATGATCTTAATCCAGCTTATCTAGAGTTGAAGATCAGAAAGTATAAACCTTCTCGTTTATTGCGCTCAGTGGCTAAATATTTGTGTGTGGTTCCCTCTTCCAGAACCACCACCTGTGGTGACAGATGTTTTTCTGTCACAGGTCCCAGAGCCTGGAATTCTCTGCCGATACATCTCCGTCAGTTAAATTCCTGAACGTTTTTTCGTAAACACCTGAAAACCTATCTGTTTTTGTAGTATTTTGATTGATTGGCTTCTAGGTTTACCATTATTCTTTAACATCTGCACCTAGATGCAGCCTGTTGCCAGATTCTCTTGGGATATGCGCTTATATAAATGCTAAAATCAAATCAAAATGGCCGCTGGGACCATAACACTGTGAGGAGCGCGCTCCCACCCGGCAATCCCCAAGAAGGGTGCAAAAAGAGGTTAAACCCCCACACCCTCCATGGTGCTTCATCTACGCAACCGCCCGGGGTGAAGGACCATTGCCTGAAAAACATCTGTTAGGGGAAGGGCACCACGACATTGAGTTAGGTGCGCTGCGTTGCCAGAGGACGTGCTTCCAAGGGCGCCATTTCGAGGGATGTGACAGCCCTGCCAGCCATGCTCTGCGGTGCAGCTGCTGTGAGATCTCCCCCTCCGCTAGCTACAACAACTGAGGATGTCAGAAGGGGTGCTTAGCCCAACGGTGCTCCATCTCACAATGCTGATAAGCAATAGACCGAAGGTGCCCCACACGGTATCCAGCGGAGTCCGGACTTCAGCAGTGGGCCCTGTAAATAAGGTAACAATGGCAGCCTTGATAATACCAACCACAAGATCCGGTGAACAGATCTATTCTCCATGCTAACGACTATTCAGGGCACGTGCAGTAAAGATCTAAGAAAGGGACATGTCCTCCCCACTCTCTCAGGCACCGTCGCACCCCTCAGAGGTATAGATACGCCTTCCGTGCTGACCCCCTTAAAGGGTAAATGAGTGCCCAACCCGGGTGCAAGGAAGGAAACCCCCTCCCACGACAGAGACTCGGTGGGATAAGGCATAAGGTGAGACACCCACCTCAAAAAATAGTGACAGCGAACTGGACCTCTGCCTTGGTGACTTAGGGAACATCACATAGGGTCCATAAGGTAAAGGTGGCTGGTGGACAGGACCCCACCTCGCAACACCCTACAGATGTTGCAGAGTATACCCAAGGATCTTAAGGAAGGGGTCCTCACGCCCAAGATGACAAAGAAGCAAAACGGAACCCTCTAGAAATGATGGCGGAAAGAAGGGGAACCATCCATAGGTGACGATCAGACCCAGATCGATCAGTCAGTTCCGGGCGGTTCCCCGGCTCAATCTAAGGGGCAGGCGGTCACCAGTGAAGTGTTTCAGCAATGTTTCAAAGCATTTAGCGACCAGATGCTGGAAACATTGCAAATGCAGCTTTGCCTTATCAGAACTGATCTAGCCCAATCCCTACAAGAAGTCAGGGGGGATATCGCGGAACTGGGGGACAGGGTCGACTCAACCCAAAATGCCATTCAAGAACTGACCGAGGATACGCACAAGATCGATGCGTTGGCAGGCCATTTAGCAATAGCCACACACAACCTTGAGATTCAAGCCGAGGACCTTGAGAATCGCTCAAGGAGGGCTAACATAAGGGTCAAAGGGCTACCCGAAAATGTGAATGATCGAGATCTTCTGGAGACAATACAACAAGTGTTTGCGAACTTGCTGGAACTAGAGGCAGAAGGTGAGATACCCTTGGACAGGATACATTGGGTGGGCCCTTGCATTTTCTGAAGAGCAATGGTGGGAAGATTGACAGAGGATTCCAAAGTTAACAGGCCTCATTACGAATGTGGCGGTAAGGCAACAACAGCGCTGGTTGTGCTACCGGCCCCGTTGTTACCATACCGCCACATTACAAGTTCTGCTTGTGGGTGCCGCTATGCACACCTGGTCAGACCAGCCTAAGGGGCATAATGGGGATCGGGAGCCAGGTCATACCGGCACCCGGAATGGGCAATTACCGGCCCATTCAACTCGTAATGGGCCAGTAATGGCCCATTCGCGGGTGACGGTGCCGGTAGCGAGTTTAGCGGTAGCCGTGCCCTTATTAAGGGCACGGCTACCGCCAAACTAGTAATGAGGCCCAATGAGAGGGATGCAGATCCATGAAATGTGGATGAGGGTTTTAGTGCAGTGGCATCTAACTTCGGTGAAATTGCATACATTCTACCCCTCTGTGTCCCGGACATGCTGGCAAGGCTTCAAGAAGGATGTAACTTGGGTACACACCTGGTGGGCGTGTCCGGTCTTGAAACCGTTCTGAACTCTGTCAGCAGTGCAATGAAATCCATTTTTGGCTCCCAAATCCGAAGAGCGTGTGGGGAATCCATGTTGGGTCTGGGTGATGTGTTGGATGTCCTCCTGTTGGATGTCCTCCCGTCTAAACCTCAGAGGAAAGCGTATATGATTTTGGGTGTTTTGCCACTTTGTCTTTGATTGCTCAAAAGTGAAAACAAACTGTGGTCCCCACTGAACACGAATGGATAGTGGAAATTTGGCACTATTTATCATTAGAATGGGTAGCATATACGATTCAGGGCAATCATGCCAAATTTAAGGATGACTGGGACTTGGTCTTGGACTTTCTTCACAAGGACTATCGAGAACAATGGTGTCCACAAAGAATCCGCCTGTTGGATGTGTTGTAAAGTTAGGTGCTCATGTGTAATATATTTTGAAGTCTTTAACCGGTACGTTTTGCAGCTGTCCGGGGGGGGGGGTGGGTGGAGGGGATAAGGGTAGAAGTGGGGAGGCAAGTGGGGGGATCTGACTGTTAGTGTTAAAAAATGTTTAAATGCTAATAAAAATACCTTTAAAAAGGTATGCTAGTATCGACAGAAGCGGCATGCCGATATAGTCCCAAAAAAGCCCCTTAGCGGCATCATGGAAAGTGCAGGCAGCACTACCGCCGCCGTCCTCCCCTAAATAACATGACCGGCATCAATGGATACAGCATTAGCGGGCACCGCTATTAGCGGGGACTGATATTAGTGGTGCCCGCTAATAAGCGATAACCGGAAGTAGCGTCATCGTGCCGGAACGGGAAAGACCACGGCGGCCATCTTGAAAAACACAATTCATTGCCATCCTCACTTCACAGGACCTGGAGCCTATTTCCAACTGCAGAGAAAGACCATCTCCAACAGCATCATGCCTAAGGCTGTTAAAAAAGGCGCATCCCGGCAGCGCAAAGAGCGCTTTACGGAGGCCGAGCTGACAATGCTCGCCGAGACATTGGCAGATAATGCTGAGGTTGTGTTTGCCAACAACCTTAAAAGAGAGGCACAGATAAAGAAGAAGGAGATCTGGCAACTTGTTGCCCAAAAAGTAAGTGCTCTAGGGAACACCCCCCGCGCAGTCAAGGACGTGCGCAAACAGTGGGACGACCTGCGCCTGAGAGTCAGGAACATAATGTCGGCCAACCGGAGCCAGGGCCTGGCTACTGGCGGTTGTCCCAGCTCCCCTATCAAGCTCCCCTATCAAGCTCCCCTATCAAGCTAAGCCGGTGGGAGGAAATCTGTGCCAGTACTATTGGCATCGAGGCAATAGAAGGTGTCGGGGAGATGGAACGTTGCGCCACCTCATCAGCGGATGGAGGTGAGTGTCCTAAGAAAACACTGTAATGCAAAGTATGATGATAGTCCACCAATTTGTCCGTCCCAAGAGGCAATGCATGGCCCATTACATTCACATGGACACATCCCTGCCTAGATGCCGTCCTCAGCACTGACACATCCACAGCATGCAGCATGGCAATGCCCTACCTGAGACACACCACACAAACATGAAAATTGCATTAGTCACACTGCACGCAGTCCACAATAGAAATGCATGTCACACAGCATACGCCAGCTCCAACATGTGTGACCCTGACGGATGCCTGCATGCTCCACCCATATAGCAAGCAACGTGATAGTCAAAACTCCAATACCTATTCCCCTCTAATGTGTACAACAGCAATAATAGCAATCTATGCATGATGCATGTAGAACCATCACTGATGCTGTCCCTCTCTCGGTCCCCCACAGGCTCTGATCCTGACAGCGAGGCCCAGGACTCGCCGCACAGGCAACTACTCGCCGGAAGAGGCCCAGGGGCAGGGAAGAAGGCAACATGTCTTCGACATCGAAAGGGCCAGCCAAGCCACGACAGGCACAGAAGGGCCAGACATCACAGGATGCCACGGCACTGGTGCCGCTAAGGGCCACTACTACAGTCCCCACAACAACTGTGGCCCCTGAACAGGAGACAGTGGCCAATGGGGCCCATTCAGCTGCAAACAGCTCTGTTGGGGAGGTGCAGCCACGGCACCCCAGACGGACAACGATGCGCAGAGCCAGGGCCAGGTGTGTGTCCCTGTGGAGGATGACTCTTCGGACTTACCTGCCACACCCAGTGCCCCACCATCACCCCAGGTCACACCTTTGTACTCCACCTATGACAGTACACAGGAGCTGTCTGGAGGGAAGCCAGGGCAAGGGAGCATGAGCCCCATGGAGGTGCCACACGACTCTGCAAATGTCACACATGCAGCATCCACCTCCACCGGTGTCAGGGGTGGGGTGCCGCTAATGCAACATTCGGTGCAGCAGCAGGAGGAGCTCACTGCCCCTGTCAGGCAGTTTGTTTCCGACGGTGCCCAGGCAAGGCAGGAGGGGAGGGACAACACTGCCTCCCTGAGACAGGCAATTGAGGCCAGTACCACGCGGATCTGCGAGAAGGTGTCTGCTCTGAGGCAGGTCCTTTCCCGCATAGCAGATTCCATGGAGGCAGAGCGTACTCCCCCCAGACTGGAGCAGGCGGGCACTGCATCATCATGCAGCTCCACGCAGACAAGCCCCCTGCGCAGGTCTGTGTGCACCATGCGCCGCCCCAACATGCCGCCCCCGGAGTCAGACACAGGCCATTAGTTGGAGGCTCAGCCTGCATGTGCACAGCTGTGGGGACTCGAGTGCCATAACATTGCACGCCATGTGTGGGGGAGTTGAGTGGGGAGGGGGTGTGTGGGGGAGTTGTGGTGGGAGGTGTAGGGGGAGAGGGTGTGTGGGGGAGTTGTGGGGGAGGAGAGAGAGGGTGTGTGGCGGAGTTGTGGGGGAAGGGGAGAGAGGGTGTGTGGGGAAGTTGTGGGGGGAGGCGGAGGGAGGAGAGGGTGCGTTTGAGGTGGAGGGTTTTAGAAATGTAACAGTTAAATACACCTGTTGTGTAGCAGAAAAAAATACTTGAGTGGACATTCCTTATTGCATATGTGTCATTATTTGCTATACAGTGCATAGTGTACATGTGCTCCCACACCCAGTGCCCTCTGTCCCACATTCATTTCACCCTCTGCACCCATGTGTCTTAGAAATATTGTCCAATCGCAAACTGGCGCACCGCATGTCCCTCCTGTGCATCGGCACCGCGATGGTGTGCAGCCACATCGTCTTCATTTCCTTCATCGTCACCTGGTGGTTGCAGTTCAATGTCAGGGGGCAGGGGCACATTCCGTCGGATACACATGTAGTGCAGCATGACACATGCCATGATGATCTTGGCCACCTTTTTATGCCTGTAGAGGAGTGCCCCACCCGACCAGCTAAGGCAGCAAAACCGTGCCTTCAACAGGCCAAAGGTCTGCTCGATGACCACACGGGTACGGGTATTGGAATGATTGTCGTCCTCCTCGTGCTTGTTCTGCGGGTTTCGGACAGGGGTGAGGAGCCACGGCTTCAAGGGATAGCCACTATCACCTGCATGGGAGCAAAATAAGGTATGTGTTAGTCGATTCATGATTGACAGCTGTACTTATCACAAATGCCTGCAGATATTTGTTGGTCACATGCACATGTCCCTGGTTGAATGCACACATTTTTCATTCCCTCAATGTCTGCTGTGCCATGGTCTTATGTTGTGCATTGCATCTTCAAGATGATGCACGGTGTACACTGCCTTGATGTTGATCATGCATTGTGGACACATACTGCTGTGTTTCTGATATATATGTGATGTGTAGTGTTCTGTAAGAATTTCTGACTGGCAGCGTTGGCAGTAGTCTCTCCATTATTTGGCATTCAGCGCTGATTATTCCCATGGTGACATGCTGCACTACTGTGGTGGTGGCCCTGTGACAAGCAGTGGATTCCCTTGGTGGTTTTGTTATGTGCACTCTCATGGATGCTTGTCCTGTGTAGTGATTTGCTGCAGACATTTACATTGTGAATACTCACAGCATGTTGCTGGATTGTGTTACGGAGGGTGAGGTCCAATGATGGGTGGTGCACGTGTTGTGGGATGTTTTAAGTTTGGCATGTTGTGATAGGTGTGCAGCTTACGTAATTGCTATGGGAATTGGTAGATTCAGTTTGGGATGCTTTGGAGCACAGTGTTTTGGGATGTGCACATTGTGCTGTCACCACAAGAATGACACCATGGTAGTGTGTGCATCTCTCCCCCCATTTCACTGCCATGTGCCTGTCATGCTACTTACCAAGCAGCCAGGCACGTCGTCCTGCATGTCACTCCATGTAGCGTGGTAGCGTGGAGTTGCGCAGGACCATTGAGTCATGAGTTGATCCGGGAAATCGGGCACAACAATGTGTGATGATCTTGCTGGAGTCACATACCATCTGTACATTGATTGAGTGATATAGCTTACGATTGTGGTACACCACCTCTGTTGCATGCAGGACCACCAATTCCACATGGGTGCAGTCAAGTGCACCAATACAATTTGGCATGCCTGCCAGTGCATGGAAACCAACTTTTGTGTAAAAGATCTCCTGTGGAGTCTGTGGTAGGGATATGTAGTCCCTTGTGGGCTTCCGGAGGGCATCCAGCACCTGGTTCAGCATGCGAGACAATAAGGGTTGTGATATGCCATGCATGTGCCCCACTGTGTGCTGGTAGGTGCCTGTGGCCAGGAAGTGGAGCACAGACACTACCTTCAGTAGAGGTGGGATGGTGGTGCGTATTTCAATCAGGCTGACAATGTTGTCATGTATCATGTCCACAATGGTGGTGATGGTGTCCCAGTCCAGACGGTACAGGGTGTGGATCTGCTCAGGGGTTAGGTTGAATGGACTGGCTCTGACACGAGGGATTGGGGTACTGCCTGCGTGGTACGACTGGCTGCACTGGTGGGGCTTGCTGGGCCTGTCTAACCCTCCTTCTCCTCCTGCGTCTCCTCTGTGGTGCCTGTTGTTGTTGCTGGTGTAGCAATGCAAGCATGTCCTCCAGCCCCAGTATTGCTGCTACAAGTAGAATCATTTTGGTGTGGTGTGGTGTGTGGGTGTGCTCCTTTTGTGCTGGGCCAGACTCCATTGCCACCACCTGTGCTGATTGTGTGCACCTGTGGCAGTTGGGAACACTGGACATTGCTGTTTGCGGGTGGTTCGCGATGCTGGTATTGCCTGCATCCCGGTACGCCTCATTACCACTTTTATGATGCCAGTATTTGCATGTCCGCCTGACTTGTGATGTGCTCCTGTTAGCGCCATCCCGCTATTGCTGGGCCCGAGGGCCGCGTGCCCGCGCGCATGCCGGTACGGGAGAGCACGCTATCAGTGGTGGCGCCAATAGTGGCTTGTTGAGTCGGAATAGCCTGTAGCGGTATGCGGTGCCGGTAATCCCTTAACGGCATTGTTTTTCCTTTACCTCCAACCTCGTAATGACCCCCTAAGTGTCAAGAATATATGAGGAAATTGAGACTCATTACTTTAACTCTCATACTCGTCCCAGTCAAGATAAATTATCAAGAATACATGAGGAGAGTGAGAATCATTACTGAAACTCTCTGACTTGTCCCAGTCAAGATAAATTATCAAGAATACATGAGGAGAGTGAGAAGCATTACTGGAACACTCATATTTGTCCCAGTGGAGATAAGGTGGCAAGAGTCAATATAGAAATTAAGACTCATTACTGGAACACTCATACTTGTCCCATTCGAGATGTATTACTGAGAGTGAACAAAAGACAAGATAATCATTATTTGAATCTGCCAACTCTTCCCAGTCAAGGGTGGACATTGAGTAAAGAGGAAATCTGAAGTTTGATTAAAGAGGAAGGAACAGATTTGTCCCGTGGAAGGAAAGGAACATTCCCAAATAGGCTTAAACAAGAAGAGAACAGAAAGGAAAGAAAGAACAAGCGCGTGAAAGTGACTGTTCAGACCTTGAAGAAGACAGTTTCTGAACTGTATGATTTGAAAAATGTAGTTACTTAGAGAACTACCTAGGAATACTTTATTGAATTGAACTTGGTGAGAACCCAGCTCACAGGAGAAGAGAGTAATTCTCCTGTGCTTTAGTTGTTCTTCTAGTAGTAGGGTCAGGATAGGTTAGTTTGGACAGTGGATAGAACTTGGTTTGGGATTCTCACTGATGACTGGCGAGCATGTTAGTTAGCTTTGTTAGGTAGGGAACACCCTACTTAACTAGGGAAAGTTAGGAGTTTTCACCTATCATTTAATAAACTACAACAATGAGATGGAAAAGCCAAGTCTGCATTCTTCATCTGACCCTATTACACAGAAGGGGTTTTCCAACCAGCGGTCATGCAGCATCTATTTAGCAATTTCTTCATGTGGAGCTAATTCAATACATAATGGCATCTCATTCAAAAGAATTGAGATTGTTAGGAGCATTATTGGTGTCTTGATTTAATCAAGAGTATTTAATTTTGAGCATACATCTCAATCATCAAAGGTTTACACACAGACAATATTCCAGGGGGAAGTTCTAGGACATAATACACTTTAGGCTACATTGGGCCTCATTACGACCCTGGCGGTAAGGGGTTTACGCCAGCGTTAGCTGCGCCGACCCCTTACCGCCAATTACGAGGTCCCCTAGCGCCATGGTGCTTTTAACACTTGCTTTTAGCAGGTGTTAAAATCCATGGCGCTAAGGGACCATGGAGTTAATTACGCCACCGTAATTTACGGTGGCGTAATTAACGCCTTCCCCACTCCCACTATGCCCTATGGGGCAAAAATGGGAATGGGGAAGGGTAAATGGGGATTGGGGACTTACCGCCCCGCCAAGGTCGGAATGGGGCGGTAAGTCCGCCAACCACCATGGCGTAAACGTAGTTTACGCCATGGTGGTAAAGTCACGGCCCAGGCGGTAACTTACCGCCTGGGTCGTAATGAGGCCCATTGTATTTCCATAATTCTAAAGGTGTAACAAACAAAGTGATTAAAAGTCGCAAAATGAGTTTTTGCGAGTAGTCCACAGAATGCAGAGCCTATACTTCAAAAAGCTTGTTGAAAGTTGTGCGAGCGAAGCGCTGACAAGTGCAGTTGCTGGCAGTTGGAGGCGTCTGGAATTGGCAGGAATCGTAGTCAAAATGTTTTTCTGCTTGGAGATACCTTTTTTCTTTCCTTCCAATGTGTGTTGCCCCCGGCTGGCTTTACATAAAAGTCCATAACATTGTCTAAGAATGTGTGACTTGAGAAGTAAACATGTGGGGGTGGGGAAACAAGTGCTGAAACGAGAGCGCACATGATTCTAGATGATACTATACCTCCCATGAATTCGGACCAGAGTACTCTAATTCTGAAATCTCAGCCAGAGTCCTTTCTCTATTTCCCCATAACGTGCACCATGAGTACATGTTAACATCTATGAACATCAAGAAAAAAAACACTGACTTCTTTTAATAAGGGAGTAGTACCAGTGTGGGCGATTTGCCTGCATTTATTCAAAATGGATCTTTGCTGCTGGAGATTGTCAACAGGTGCAATGTCAGCAACATAAGCAACACCTCCTTGCTGGGCTCACGAAATCCCAGCCCGTAGGTGGAGTGTTTGAAATCTAAAGACTCGACAACAACACATTCTTTGGGCTATGTATCGGATACCATGTCCTCTTTACTTCCCAAATGGAAGATTTAAAGGACTCTTCTTTTGATTCTACTCTTTCATCTTGCTCTGCACAGCTAGAATATCTGTCTCAAATCTCTCCTCTCCCGGAAGATTTAAGTGCTTCCACCTTAACTGCTCTAAACTTTATTTTAAATTCCTTAGTCAAAGTGTATGACCTAATCAATCTAGAGGACAAAGTGCATGCAACAATTCTCAGCACAATTAAACACAACACAAACTGGGACAAAGCAGTAATACAATTCCGGACCCCATGATGAACAATCGGCTGGGATGTGGGCAAGGCCCTTTAAGTCCTTCTAATGCACTGCCATCCATGCTCGACCCGGACCTCCATCTGGAGAATTTATGTTAGAGTTCGAGCATGTCTGTAAATTTCCTTGTTAAGTTGAAGTACTATCTACACCTTCTCCCTCGCTGATCTGTATTGATTCTACTAATGGAGTATCGGGGTAAAATAAAACCCTTGCTCCGAACAATCAGCTTCATAACTCAAAAAAATTAATTAAAAAACAAGGAAAATAAACAAGAGTGCTTCTTTGAAATGTCTAAGAGCTCTTTCTAACAGAGAATCCACAACTACTCATCCATTGGGCCTCATTCCGAGGCTGGCGCTATCCATGGAGTAAATAGCACCATGGTAAGCAACCATGGAGCTATTTACTCCATGGAAATCCGGCATGGTGAATGGAGTAATTACCGGTCCATTCCAAGGTTGGAGGGACCGGTAATTCCCCATTCACCATACCGGTTCCCCATCCCCATTCCTGCCCCCATAGGGCTCAATGGGAATGGGGAAGGAGTAAATTACGGCACCGTAAATTACGGTGCCGTAATTTACTCCAAGGTCCCTTTGCGGGTTGGATTTTTAACGCCTGCTAAAAGCAGGCGTTAAATGCCAACCCGCAAAAGGGAACTCGGAATATGGTGGTAAGTGTTAACGGTCACTGTTGCCATTAACGGTGACCGTTAACCCTTACCGCCAGCCTCGGAATGAGGCCCATTGTCTTTAACGGAAATCAACGATATGGGGGGGTACAAAAAGAAATGACCGGCAGCTCCCTCATACGTCCTCAAAGAATGAGGGCAATATAAAAACAAAACCAGTAAAGAAGAAAAAGGAGAGACTGGGGATTATAATTCCCGGGGTACCCACAGAGTTGTCCGGAAGGGTTTGTGCCTGTGTACAAACTGAGTCGGTGGCCTTAACCAATCAGACTCCACAGCCAATTAGTTCCTTGGTCAGTGACCTAGGGACCTTTGATTGTATAACATCAACATCCAGAGGATTTCCGTTACTAAAAGAAGACAGTCTTCACTCAGGTCTGGGAACCCTCTCTACAGCTGGTTCTTTTAATAGTCTCCTTTCAACATTTCCTTCTCATCTGTTAATTGAATACATGTTCTATCAGGAGTCCAAGGTGGTCCTTAATTTAGGGAATTTCACTTGTTTGCATATGGGACCTGGACTTAGTCGATTTTCGAACTGAACACAGAACATACATTGTAGTCATAGGGCCTCATTACGACCCTGGCGTTAACCATGGCGCTATTAGCGCCATGGTTGACGCCGGTAAATTACCAACTCCGTAATGGCGAATGGTGGAATTACCGCCCCATACCATGGTTGGAGGGGCGGTAATTCCCCATTCACCATTGGCCTTTCCCCATTCCCATTTTTGCCCCCATAGGGCTCAATGGGAATGGGGAAGGCGGTAATTACGGTACCGCAAATTGCGGTACCGTAATTACCTCGAAAGTCCCTTTGCGGGTTCCTTCTTTAACGGCCCGGGAAAACCAGCCGTTAAGGTCGGGACCCGCAGAGGGACCTCGTAATTAGGCGGTAAGGGTTTAATGGCGCTGACACCTTTTACAGCGCTGTTAACCCCTTACCGCCTATAATGAGGCCCATAGTATTTCTATCACTTGGTTTTTGTAACATTCTACTGGCAGCATCAGATAATCTTTGACAAGGAGGATTTGACATTACTCAATATCTTAGAACTCGGCCTGAATCTGGTGCTACTCAGTTTCAATGTCCTAACAGCAAAAGTCCCTCTTTTGGCCTGCTGGAAACACCCTATTCCTTTGGCGTGGGATCAGGTCGTAAGGTGAAATTCATGGAATCTCCCTTTGAGGTGGAAGGCAATATCCAAGATTGGTCCTGGCTTTCCAGGGTGTGTCCCGCTCCCGTGAAAAAATGTGCCAGTCACCCGAACAGGGTTTTTAGCAGTCTAGCTTTGACTAGAATTATTTCATGGAATTCAAGAGGGCACTGTAACTTGTTAAATGATTCTGTAACTTGCAAATTCTTGAGAAAATATGACATTATTATAATACAAGAGACCTGGTTACTACAATCTGTTACTCTGGATGGGTATTGGTCTTCGGGCCAGCGAGCAGTGCAGTGGACTTAAGGTCGCCCAAAGGGTGGATTATTAATGGCTGTTAAGTCAAGTTGGACCTTCCGGGCCTCTATTTTTGATGACCAAACTCCTGGCATATTAGCCCTCCACATTACCACTGCTGTTGACCAGCATGAAATCTTGTTGCTAAATGTTTATTGCAAAGACACATTAATCGCTGTAAATAGGTGGGTAGTCTCACAGAAAATGTTATTAAACGGAATATCGTTTTTTGAAAAATTAATATATTATAGTGGCAGGAGATTTTAATTCTAACAGTTTTTTGTGATCATCACTCACTTGTTTTTAAAGGGCAACATTTTACGACGTACCAAGTTAAACAATCTATGTATGAGGGGATAACTGTGTATTCAATAACTGTGGATTCAATTCTTCACTGATTGGAATCTGAGTCGATTGAATGGGAAAGGGAGATATTCTGGTGAAGAATACTTGGCACAGGAAAAATCCCAAATCCTGTATTGATTTTATGTATACTTTGGAGGTGCTGTAAGACCGCTGCCTGACTTTTGAGATATTTGATTCCCATCTAGTGGTCACAATATGTCAAGTGCCTCCTTTCAAGATTTTGACAAAGTGTTAAAACACTGTCATACGTCCCCCCACAGCCATCGAATTGACCCTTAAGGAGCTCCCGCCCCGAGGAAGAATCTCCACTCTATATAAGCGCCTCCAAACTGACTTCCTAACCTCCAAGACCCAGTATATGGCCCTATGGGAGGCGGACCTGCGCCATCCGATTGAAGATCAACAGTGGGTTGACATCTGGCCCCGGGCTCAGACCGCCTCATCATGCATCACGAATAGAGAGTGCGCCTACAAGATCCTCCTCCGGTGGTACTACCCTCCCCTAAGACTCCACCACATGAACTCCACGATCAACCCTCAATGCTGGAGGCAATGCGGCCAAATAGGCTCCTTCTTCCACATGTGGTGGTCCTGCCCCAAGGCCCAAGCCTTTTGGAAACAATGCCTGGCGACGATAGCGGACATCACTCAGGTGTGACTGCCCTTGGCCCCCGAACCTATCCTCCTTGGAGCACCGATCCCCGGGATCTACCCCAGGTCTGGCCCCAAGGCCAAACTATTGTCACAATGCCTACTTGCGGGTAGGAACGTGATAGCCTGCACCTGGAAAACGACGGAAGGCCCTCTCATGCCTTTCTGGTGGATGAAAGTCTGGGACATCCTGATCGCCGAGAAGGTGACGGCTGCCGGAGCAGGCACCTTGCATCGCTTTCGCAACATCTGGGGTCCGGTATTGGAGTTCGATTCTCAAAGGTCCTCAGCCCTGACTTTTAAGCCCCAACTGGCCAGGAGAACTATTCAGGATGGAGACCCCCTACAGGGAAGTGAAGAAGGAACTTGAGACCGAAGGGTGGGGTGGGAGGAGCGTCAAATGGTATTACTGTATGCCACATATCGCAAGTGATTAAGCTTTGTATTGCCATAACCTGCCTGTTTAAAATAAACACGTTTACAAAGAAAAAAAACACTGTCACACACCAGAGATCAAAGTTAATAGGGGCCTTAATTCCATAGTTCCAAAAATATCGCCACATTTAATAATAGCGTTTCCAACATCTTTGATTCATCATCCTTTGAAGATAACAATGAAACTTTCATCCCAGAGGATTTCCCCACATTCATTAGGACCATAATTGATAAGAATGTACCCACTGTAGTCTGTTTTGCTGAGAGGCCTCATGCTTCTTTTAATTATGACATACAGGGGAAGATGTGGCATGAAAGAAAACAGATTGCTTCTGTGAAAAATAGCAATACCTCTTGTGAACAGAAACATGAATCGCTGCGTCTAATACGTCAACAATATAAAAATAGTATGAAAGCATTATGTAAGAATCTATTACAAGTAGATGGTGAAAGAATGCTAAATTGCATTCTTAAGAAATCTGATACCAGTTTTTGGTAATTGGCCAATCCTGTGAATATGCCTTACTGCATGATCCAAGAGAATCAGATTCTCGAATCCGCTTGGATCGAGCACTTTACAGACCTTTATTCTGTTCCAGACAATCATGTTCTGTTGAATTCTACAGATAATGTATGGCCTTTAGCTTATGATGTAGATGATGTTTTGACTATTATTAGCAAGAGTGGTAACACCCGGGCTCTGCGGCTGAGCGGTCTGTGCCATAGGATATTCAAAAATAGACTTATGATTTGGGCCAAAATCCTGAATTTACTTTCCCGTAAAATACTCAAATTAGGTCAAACCCCGTCTTCATGGAAGCCGTCACTGATCGTCCCAATTGATAAGAAAGGATCCAAATTGGATCTGATGAATTACAGGCAGATAGCATTATTAGATGCTGATATCGAAGATGTTCTCAGCCCTCATCCGGAGGGACATAAATCAGTGTACTTCCAACTTTGACATTTTGAACCAATGTCAAACAGGTTTTCGTAGTGGTGTAGGCACAAACTTGAATGGTTATATTATTCATGAACTTCAGCAAACTGCTTGGGGAAAAACACTGCTCCTGTGTACATGGCCAGTATTGACATTTTCCCTTGCATTTGACAAGGTCAACTGTAATAGGCTGTGGACCAAACTAAAGCACTGGGGTTTGCCAAGTCACCTTTTAAACATATTGGTCCTTCTCCACACAGATACAACTTGTGTTAGGCTGAATATGCAAGGACCAACCTCTAGCAATATTGCTACTTGTAGAGGTCTGAGGCAGGGCTTTATATTAGCCTCCTGCCTTTTCAACCCATACATTTCACCAAAAGTAAATTAAATAAAGCTGTTCTGTATTTCATATGCCAACAATGTTATTTTGTTGGATTCAATGCAAATCGGTCTGCAAAGACTGCTTAGTGCTTTTTATGAAGATACCTCCAAAAACGATCTAGTGATTAATATACAGATAACCAACATTATTTCAATTTACTGGGGCCAACAGGAAATTGCCCAGGTATAACTGGTGGATGGCCTATCAAAACCTTGAGACCATAAACAAACTGAAATGCTTAAGTTTCACAGATACGGATCTTCCGAACAGGAACATTCTATTGAGTAACTTGTGCAATACAGCTACTCAATTGACGGCACAGAGGACATTTCTTAATAACAAATATGGGACGTTATTCTTGCTACCTCTAATAAAGTTATATGAAGGAAAGGTCATTCCATCACTGATCTACTGATCTAGTGTTTGGAAATTCACCACCAGTTGGATGACCTGGACCTAATAAAAATTGAATGACTCATATAGAGAAATGTTTTTTCCCTCTCAAACGGGTCCCAGTAGCAGTGATGCGCTTTGAGCTGGGGTTGTGATCTCTGAATTAGTTTCTTCTCTGGAGGAGGATAATTCTTTATAAAAATGTGGTGCAGCCACCCCCCGAAATCTCTTTATGAGATGTTTAGTAAGAACACATCCTCTTCTTCTCTTTTTTATGTGAAGAAGTGTGAAAATTCCCTAATCACTAAGGAAATTCTACTAAGCAAAATTATGCAGTTTGCGGGCAGGGCGGAAAAATGCATCTGGCTGAATGACTGGCGCAAGACTTTTCTCACGATTAAGAGATAAAAATTATTCCAATCTGAGTAGTGCACATAAGAGATTGGAGAAAGATGTGCTACTTGACTCGGTTCTCTTTGCCCTTTCTTAGAAGCATGCTGATGAGATTCAGAGTAAGGGCCTCATCACAAGTTCGGCGGTAACCCTTAAAAGTGGCTGTAACGGAATTAGCAGTGACAAAGCCACTTCACCGGATCATGAGCCGGCGAAAATACAACTGACTGTAAAATCAGCCGTTGCTATTACAGCCGGCGCAATTAAAGCTGGAGCTCTAACAGCCGGCGCTATTACAGCCGGCCACACGAGGCGCAAGCACAGCCCTCACCTTGGACACTCACTGAGAGCCAGTTGGTCACCCTGTACCGCCTCAACAGGGAGACCATAACAGAGCTGATCAACACAATACAGGACGACATAGGGAGCAGGATCAACATCCGGACAGATGCTGAAACTAGTGTCCGTCCTACAATTCCTTCAAACTGGCACTTTTCAGCACTCCATGGACATGATGCACGGCATGGCACAGCCCACATTCTGTACAGTGCTGACCGAGGTTCTTGAATCCCTCCTGCGGCAAGTACAACGCCACATGCCACTGCCCACCGCCCCAGCACAGGTCAATGAACATGAAGGCACAGTTCTATTCCATTGCCCAAATGCCACATGTGATCGCTGCCCTGGACTGTACACATTTTGCACTGATGGCCCCTCAGGCCCACAAAGCAGTGTACCGAAACCGCAAGCACTACAACTCCCTGAATGTGCAGGTGCCCTGCAACCCCAACCTCATCATCACCCACTGCTGTGCCCGCTACCCTGGTTCCACTCATGATACCATGGTCCTACGGAACAGCACACTGCTAGGATACATGGAGAGGCACAGAGGACAACAGACCTGGATAGTGGTGAGTAGGAAAGCTAGCACACATGCTCTCCGGGTCACATGCTCAAAGGATGGCATGACAAGCAAATGTAAAATCTGCACCTTACCACCTCCTGCACCAACACACAATACAGACCAGGGAGCATGCACATGTTGGACTTACCTGCACGGAGAAGCAGTAGCATGCATACAGTATCAACCAAATACACAAACATGATTACAGGTAAGACAATCCAACATGCACCCACCAAAGTAATGCAGACAAATGGCCAAATCGCCACAGAGATTTACATCCCTGCCAGTGCCACAGCCATGCACCCTTGTGCAGCCAGCCCACAATGCCCACCCATTGCCACCAGACACCCATGGAGGGTCCCTGGGGAAACCAGCATGCCACATACACAGTGTAAAGCCACTGCCACATTACAGGCACCATGTCCGCAGCACATGTCACCCATAGACACTTACGTAACATATGCTGCAAGGGAACAGGGTGCATTTGAAACACAAACAATGCATGGCACGAGCTGCACTCCATGCAAAGCCATAGAATAGGCACATGTTGTGAAATGAAGGCCCATCTCCATGCACAAGTAGTCCATTGACTTGATATTGTGAAAGTCCACCCCGTGACTAATGCCTGTGCCTCCACCCATGCAGGTGACTCCAGATACCCACAGCCCGTCCTGGCTAATGACCCAGTGCATGATCCACAAACACCTGAAGAGAATGCCCACACCCACGCTCACAGCCGGACCCGTGTGTGCATTGAGCATACCTTAGGCCTCCTGAAGGCACGTTTCCGTTGCCTTCGACTGTACTGGTGGAGCCTTGATGTACGCTCCAGATAAAGCTAGCAAAATTGTGCTATGTGGGCAATGTTGCACAATATCTGCCTGAAGAGAAATATTCTGCTACCCCCTGACGTGGACATGCCACCTCCAGAGGATGAGGATGCAGTGCCTGTGGCTGAGACAAATGTACGCATTGCCAGAGATGACGTGAGGGATGGGTGAATGGCATGCCAGGGACTGATAGACAATTTCTTCTGACACTTTCACATGGCACACCATGCGCCACTGTGTGACACCACCCTAATCAATTAACATGACAAAGACACAATCATGAATGTCCTTGCATTGAAGAATGTGTACGTTTTTTATGGAATTAAGTGTCCCAACAATCTCCCCTCCTGCCACCAACTCCCCAGCACACTATCCCCCCTCCCACCACCAACTCCACAGCATGTCCACTCGTGGCAGCCAGTGTCCCAGAGTCCCAGAGTCATTCACAGTCAGGGCCTCTTCCCCCCAATTCTGCCTGCCTGTGGTTACTTTGCACGAAGAAGGTGCTGGGACTGTCGTTGTGGCGTGCCCTGCTGTGACCCCTCCATGGGTGTTGTGCAAGTGGATTGGACGGATACCTGTCACCCATGTTCTGCTGCCACTGCAACTCATTGCTCTGCTGGATGGCTTCTGCTAGGGCAGAGACACCCTCCGTCAACTCTCTGACACGTTGTGCATATAGTGTCAGGACAGAGGTGTCGGCACTCATCTCGGCCCTGTTCCGCACCATTTGCTGCACAACCCTGTGGGTGGCCCCATGGATACTCTCCCTAATGGCCCGCAGGTGTGCAGAGTAAGTCTGCCCAATCTCCTCCATCTCCCGCTGCCTGTGCTCCATGTCATCCACCCTTTGCAGCACCACGGTGCAAGACGGACTACACGGTCTGGGATGGGGGCTCTGCACTGGGCCAGGGCTATATGGGGTAAGCCTTAAGATGGAGTTTCCTTATTTGACTATGGTGTCGCTTTGTGCTGGTGGCATGGAGAGCTTCCTGGGGAGTGATGTCCTTGGGCAGGTGTAGACTCCGGGCTGGTGGCTCCCTGTGGCTCCTCAGTGGCACAGGCAGCAGGTGTTGGCTCTGTGTCCATGCATACGGCTGCGGTGTGGGTGCAGCTTGGCCTGCACTGCTCTGGTGGCTGCTGGTGTTGGCGGAGGGCCTGCAGTGCCGTCGGCAGGCTTGGCCTTGCTGGCTGCATGCGTTGCACAGCAGTCTGTGCGCCTAGGCGAGGATTGTGTGCGCCTTTGTGGGGTGGCTGACCTTGAGGGCCTTGTAAAGCCACTCCCTGATTGGCCTGCAACCT